>NC_090445.1:694993457-695296488 GCF_031143425.1 Pleurodeles waltl
CAATCGTAATGACTCGTTCTCTGCTGGCTCTGTCCTCTTTTCCTGTGCGGGCTCAGTACAAGGAGAACACTTTAGTGGTGCATATGGTGCTTCAAAATGGCAACGTTTAAAAATGCCATACAGAACCAACTGTGAGAGTTCCTGCATTTGTCCATTCCATCTTACCCCTCTTTTAAAAGCCCCCAACCCTAGTCTGCAACTGCTCAACATCCAATGCTCCTGTCTTTCAAAGAGTGTCCTTTCGCCCTGTGCTCTCCTGTATCTGCCTTATTTTACTGGCCCACAGGCCCCATCCCCAACTGTGCCCACACCACCCTTGCATGCTTCTTTTTCACAATTCTTAGCTGTTGGTTAATCGTCATCCACAAGAACTAAACCTAATTTTTATAAAAATGTCCTTCTTTTACCGTTCTAAATATTCTACTAAATATAGTGATTTCAATGGAAAGTTCATGTTGGACCAGGAAGTCAGTGTCAGAGGGCCCTCCTTGTAACCATGAAACTTTGAGATCAAAGACTCTCCACTTTTCCATCTCGTTCTACCTTTTAAACCACTGCCAATTTACATTATGGACTTGTAACTTTCATTTTTCAATTAGAAGGAGTTGCTTAACAGTATGGACTCCCACGTTCCAGCGTGAGGTATACCTAATTTGAGAGGACTAGTACATGTTGAACCATCTATGACCTACATTGTGCAGAGTCAAATGTGTGACTATTTTATTCTCAAACACAGGAAGAGCCGAAGAAGAGCAAATAGCTGGAATGTACAAAAAACAGGACCGAGACCCACAGATGGTCTCTAAACAAGACATAGGGGGTGATTCCGACCGGGGTCCGCGGGAGCACCGCCAACAGGCTGGCGGTGCTCCTTTGGGCATTCTGACCGCGGCGGTACAGCCGCGGCCAGAAACGGAAAGTCGGCGGTGTACCGCCGACTTTCCGCTGCCCAGGGGAATCCTCCATGGCGGCGCAGCTTGCTGCGCCGCCATGGGGATTCCGACCCCTATACCGCCATCCTGTTCCTGGCGGTTTCGGCCGCCAGGAACAGGATGGCGGTATGGGGTGTCGTGGGGCACCTGGGGGCCCCACTTAGAATTTCAGTGTCTGCTTAGCAGACACTGAAATTCGCGACGGGTGCTACTGCACCCGTCGCACCCCTTCCACTCCGCCGGCTCCATTCGGAGCTGGGTTCCTTGTGGAAGGGTGTTTCCCGCTGGGCTGGCGGGCGGCCTTTTGGCGGTCGCCCGCCAGCCCAGCGGGAAACCCAGAATGACCGCTGCGGTCTTTTGACCGCGGTACGGTCTTCTGGCGGTTCCCGCTTGGCGGGCGGCGACCCCCATAGTTGGGTGCTCGGTCAATATGACCCCTTGTAGATGCAATTGTTGCTGTTTTAAGTGATGGGTTTCTTAAAGGACATATTTCATGCTGAAGTTGTGCCCAAACACACACTGGTGAAACAAAAGTGTTGAAGCACCTTGGATTTGTCTAATAAGAACCCCTTATTCATGTATTATACCCCTTTTTTTTACTTTGTGTTTACAGATAAAATTTCTTACAATTAAAAATCTGAGAAAACAAAATGACAATGCATGAATTTATCTCAAACTCGTAATTGATAAGCCAAAGTGAAAGATGACTTTTCATGCATGTCTTTTACCCAGTTCTGTATCCCCAACAATCACCCACAATATGCATCCAGGATGGTGCTTTGTTTGAAGAAACCGGCTTGAGTTTTTAGACCTATTGTGACATAATTAGTTAAACGGCCCATTTAAACAATAAAAGAGATGACAAACATGTAAAAAGACCACCATAGATATATGAGCAATACTCTGAAAGAGACTGAAGAAGTAGTTTAAGGGAAGGAAAGCAACAAGGATATTCATATAAAATTGATTCAGTTGAAGGCAATGTTTTGTTGAAAACCATGCCCAGATATGAGCAATATTAATTGGGCTAAATATCTAGGGGGTTTGCGACTGACGACGGAGCAGAGTTAACAGAAGATGCAGGAAAGAAAGGGAATCCTTTGAAGTGAGGATGATAGGAGTGACCGTAAAGAAGCAAACGGTGCTCCTTTAGTCAAAAGAAAGATGAAGAAAATTAATAATCCGGGAAAAAACAAAATCAGGATTTGGGCACAAGGAGAATCTAAATATTATCCACAAAGTTGGGTATAGGAAGTGGTTATTCGTGCTGGCCTGATGTTTTGTTCCAAATGGTAGAATATGAAGAGAATCGTCAAATTATCTGCTGAAACAGTTACAAAGTTGGTCAGATAATGATGGGCTTACCATCAGACCACAAGTATTCTCCATCTGGTAGCATTATTTTGTATTCCAAAGGGATTTCCTGACTCAAATAACATATGAATTTCTTACCTCAAATTGGAAACAGTGTTGTTTTAGAGGTCTTTGTTTAAACATTGCTCAAGGTCCAACAGTTGTCAGCACCGGCTTGTGGACTTCAGCTCCCACAATAAAGCCAATTCTCAGCTCATCAAGCCTTCTTGGTAAACCTCTGTGTCCCGCCCCTCACAACACCTATTTCAGTGGTGGCAGGTGATATTTGAAAGTAGTGGGGCACAAAAGTTGGGGGATGAGTGTTACATTATGAGCTAGCACATCTAAAAGTGAGTTCGGGGGGATAGGGTTGAGAAAGGGGGGTTTGTTCTCCTTGAGAAAATTGGAAAAAAGGGTGGCAAATGGTGCATTTTAAAGTAAATTTGAGAAACATGAAAGTTTATAAAGCAGTTGTAAGCATATAGGACCTAATTACAACCCTGGTGGTCTTTAGATTGGCAGGTTGCGGTGGCAGTCTGACCGCCACCAAAGCAGGGGTCCGACTGCTTTGGTGGAAGTCAGACCTCCACATTATGACCGTGGCGGCTGACCTACAGTCAGACCTCCAGCACCGCCAGTTCTCCTCCACAGGAGGGACTGGCAGTGCTGGCGGTCCTAATCTGTCAGAGCGGCGCTGCAAGCAGTGCCGCCCTGGGGATTACGACCTCCCCACTTGACCAGCTTTTACATGGCGGAAGAGATGGGGTGCAGACACTGAACAGCACAACGGGTGCTGGTGCACCCTAAGCACCAGAGCATTTCCACCGGCTCAGTTATGAGCCGGTGTCAATGTTGTAGGGTGTTTCCCGCTGGGCCAGCTGGAAACTCCTAATGAGGCCCGCGGGAAGGCGGCCACACTGGCAGCAACCTGACTGCTGGAGTTTTGCGGACGGCCTTTTCCGTCCGCCAAACTCAAAATGACCCCCATCTTTAAGAAACATTTAAACACATTAACAATTGCCCCATGAGGTCTGGTAGGCCAGTTTTTACAGTTGTTTTCCCTGATATTACCACATACATTGCCTGCAGTAAGCTTAAATGGATGAACTATCCCCTACCTTGCAAAATATTGCCCCGGTTTGAAGTCGCTGCTCCCCCTTCTTTTTATAGCTATTTGATTTAATAATGGGTCCACTTTTATTCTGGTACCCGGCACCGGGCTTATTGTATGTCCAGGTCTGACCATACCTGCTGCAATTATCCTTGGGTAGCTAAGGAAGTAAGATGCACCATTTACTAACAGCCTTCATGGTTCCAAGCTCTAAATGTTGTGACTACGTTTAGTTCCCATCAGTCACAATATGATTTGATGCAAAAAAGAACGAGACTTCTTTTATGCTCACAGCACTCCCGTCAGCAGAAATGCAACTACCGCAACACGTGGGATAAGCGAGTGATGCTTGTGGACTGAAAAGGTCAGAGCATGCTGGGAAAGAGCATTTCTTACGGCACATTGCCAGAGAAAGCTTATCCCTACCTGTGCAGTACAGTGGGAAGGTGCCCAGAGTCCTAAGGTCGAGCTGCAAGAGTCAGCAAAAAACCCGGAAGGAAAAGCAAAAGGTTCAGGGAGATCAACTAAGAAGAGCCATCTCCAACAGTGAGTGACACTTGAAAAGACCAATGGCTAATGAAAGCTTACCCAAAGCCCCTGTGTATGTATATGTATGTATGTATGTATGTATGCAGGTATGTATGAATGAATGCATATATTTTTATGCTGTTTTATAATTACTAAAGCTTGGCTGCCAGGTAATGTTGTCAGGCCAAACACAACGATAAACAGTACATATAAAAGTACAAACAGTTACAAAAGTAAGGCTGGTAAAACAATACACAATCCCTCCTTAATGAGTGTAGCAAGAATCATCGCAGTGCAGAGCTCCTTCTGCCAGGGTTTGTCAGAGAGCTTAAACCTACCAAAACACTTGCCTTGTACAGTTATCTGTGACATTTAGTCTAACACAATCCTGAGTCTACAGGCTTTAATTAAGTATAATACCAACCCACCCTTAATGGAAGGCTGGTTTTAACATTTGTTTTTCACAATAAATAAATCAGGGCGACTTTGTCGGAACGTTTCATAATAAACAGATCACTCCTTTGACATCTCAAATAAAGTTAACCAATGAACCATTCATGCTTATAGCCTTTATCGTTGGGTTGTCACCACAATCAAAATTACTGTATTGAGCATATGTTTTATCACAGGGGGAAAGTGCAATACAAGCTCTCCCTTTAAGAGGATGCTGCAACGTCTGCTGAATCAAAACTTTGCACAGAAGATGATCAACATTTGGATGGAGCTTAAGGCCATTCGCTCAGTGCTGATTCTTAACATCTTTCTCTGGTGATCACATAAAGTGTGGCAATAGATGTGCCTCAAATCACATCTAATGGGGAATTACCAAGGGACTTGGTAAATTTGCACCTAATTCACATAGGTATTCCTAATTTCTTATTGATATTTCACCTGAGACTTGTTGGGTGGAAGATACAAGATCTGAGGCATTACTGCGGATCTTGTAATTCCAGTGAGATCTTGTGATTTAGATGGGGTCAGTAACTGCTGTTGCCAGCCTCAATGGAATTACAGAACAACTTGTAATGAGACCTTTGGTGCTAGTGAGCAATTACGGGTGTGAGTTTGCATGTTTGCAGTCTCAACACCTTAGTGCCTAGCAAGTATTCACATGTCTGGGCTGCAGATGGATTCCATCATCTGTCCATCAATGTAAAGTTGTAAGTTTGCATGTAGGAATGGGAGTGCACATGTGGGCAGTAGCAGGGAATAAAGAGATATAATTGTGGAAATTAGAGAAGTTTGTCCTGGAAAATATCAGGCCCTTTTAATAAATCTTAAGTGACCTCAATATGAGTCAATAGACAGCCAGACTCACGGACGTCGGTCGGACCGCAGCCAATGCGGCAGTCCGAACGCCATATTTCAACCCTGGGGGAACCAACAGCTCCGCCAAGATCAGGAATCCCAGCAGTCTGGCAGTAAGTGGCAGTCCTAATCCGCTAGGGCGGCGCTGCAAGCAGCGCCGCCCTGGGGATTACAACCTTGCTCTCTGCCAGCCCTTTCATGGTGGTAGCACTGCCATGAAAAGGCTGGCAGAGAACAGGTGCAGGGGGCCCCAGGGGGGACCTTGCACTGCCCATCCATTTGGCATGGGCAGTTCAGGGCCCCCACTGGCCAGCACTCTTGCAGTGTTCACTGTCTGCTTTGCAGACAGTGAACTTTGCGAGGGTGCTTGTGCACACTGCAGCCTACAGCATTGTTGCCGGCTCAATTACGAGCCGGAGACAATGCTGTAGGCTGTTTCCCACTAGGCCAGCAGGTGGAAACTCAGGTTTCCACCTGCTGACCTAGCAGGAAACTGTTAATGGGCCCAGCGGGGAAGTAGCCAGTATGGCGGTAACCTCCCCGTCGGACATTTGGCAGACGGTGTAAACTGTCGCCGAACTCATAATCAGGCATTACATGTCCCTAAAACATGGAAGCAGGTGTTTCTGTTAGCGCCCTTATTTGGTTTCTTAATGTTAATTTATAAGGGGACGCGTTAGAGGTTCGATGGACCTTTTGACTGCGCTCAGAGTAATTTCCAATTAAATCCCAAATACAACACAAATCTTCAATAAATAACAGTAAATGCCTATGGAGTCAAACATCTTCATGGACCATGACCCATTTGGCCATGAATGACCACACCTTTATATAAAGTTAGAATGTTTATTTCCCTATATTAACATTGCTACTATCATGTAAATTAATCTCAACACAAACTTATAAGCATACAAGAACAGCACTGGCTGTCCAAACCTTCTGAAGAACCTCAATATAATTAGTGCATTAATTATTAAACATTCTAGAATCAAAATATAAAACAATAGCAAAAATAACTGTGTAATAGAAATAACATACATTTAGGTTCAGCAACTGAGCAACATCACTTATATTTTAGTAACAACCTGGTAACTTGTCAGGATTTCTCTAAATAACCATCTGGTTAGCAAAGCATGTTTGGGCTTCATGCAAAACAATTTTAGTCAACATAAATTTGGAAAACATCTGAGTATGGCTCTTTCAAAATAGCAGTTTGTACCTAGAAAAAAAGATAAAATTCACATCAAGAACAATAGCATTTTGTTATACCTCTCTTCATGTGGATCAGCAAGCTACGATTATCTTTGTCAGGTGGGCATCTGTTCGGTCAGCATCAACAACAGACCATGAAAAGGAATGGTTCAGATACGGGGGACTCCAGGCTATCTGAACCATCAGAAAGCAATGTCTAGGGGGACAGCATTCGGCATCAGAAGTTTAAGCAAATCATTTAAAGATAAACTCCTCTCTGGAGGAAATCAAATTAGGAAAAAGGCACACCTCTAAGGCGGCAAAATTAGGAAAAAGCCTGCTTCTCTCTGTGCAGTCGAGCTAAGTTAAAATCATCTAGAGAACTTCCCACGTTGTGACTGGTCAAAGAATCGTGCATTTACATTTAGTCCAATAAGAATAAGAGTATAAATCTAAGATATAAATAAACTGTCTTTCACATGTCAATAATTGTCTCCTCTTCTCCTGTTCTCACCATCAGGCTCTTTTGTATCCATCTGTACTCCAGTCAGTGCATCCATTGTTAGCTCCTGGGAACATCGCTGTCTCATGTATTAAACTATACATTATAGCAATAACTAGTACAAGATCTTCTAGCAAGCAGTTCTCATGAGAAAGTTAAAGACATCTGCTAGCGTTTGGTCAATTCAGTGGAAAACAATATGTGAATTCATTTCCCTAGACATATATTCCCACATATATTAGAACAGTACAGATTAACATGAGGCTGTGCAACTAGGCCCAAACCTCGCTAACTTAAGGCCTATAGTTAATAAAGCAAATACATAATAGGTAATTATTATTATGACACAGTACTACAATAACCTAGACATGGGCACTTCAATTAATATTAATAAGCATTTAATAAGGACACTTTGTGATTATGACGGCCACTCAAGTGGGCACATTTTCCAAATTGCACCTTATTTTCTATGTTAATCAAATTCTATGCAGATTCATAATTCAAATTACATGAAATATTTATTAGCAAAAGTTCAGCGTTCACATTACTTGACCTGAACTCTACTAGTGAGGTAGTGTCTTGAACATAACAATATCCAGACATACCAGAGATATAGGCAGGAACGATTGCTGGTACATTCAGCAGGCCTTCAATCTTAACATTTCCAATCCATCAACATCTGCCCTCTGTCATCTGTGCTATGTCACACATACAGAAATGGGTGGGATTCTTCTGGAGATCCAACTAAAAGTGAGGATTTGACAATTTTCCGGGATAGGACAAAAGGGGACACTTCCCCTCTGGTAAGGGACATCATTGCTGAGTCTCAGAGTAAATTAGCACAGCATTGATTTTTCCACCCACTGTGGTGAGTGGGCAAGCCTGCTGCAGGGTTTTCAGGGGTAATCAATGCAATGTTTGGGGCAGCATGAAGCAGGATAGGATGGAAACTGTCAAAACCACTCAGCCCAGTACTTGATCGCAGCCACTCACAGTCACTTATGTCTTTCTGTACAGAGCTCACTTACCCACAAATATTTCGTAAGGAAACATGGAAAGAAAAATTATAACCACAGAGCAGAAATTTAAAGGGTCTCCATTTGCTACTTATGCCACATACTGTAGCGCTAGAGCAGTCGATCACGTTGGATGAGGTATCAGAAAGCTCAGTAGTACGAACAGCTGCCAGAAGGAACCATCTCATGTGACACCTTCATTCAGTACTAGATTAGAAGCCAACCGCAGGTTGCCTTTTAGGACTTTATTTGGGCTTTTAACACTGTAAGTATGTGTAAAAAAAAAAACCTTGGGATGTTCATCACTGTTCTCTAAAAAGTCAAGATTTATCAGCACGCCACAGGGCCTCTCAGCAGGTAGCAGAGCATAATAACATGACATGAAGGCCATATTTACTAATAGGCCATGCAGCCTGCTGCTCTGTGTTGCATTAATGGGAGAGAGCAGGACAGTGCTGTATCTACTAAAATATGGCGCTGCTGCTGTCATTCCCTGTGCTGGTGTACTTTCTTGTGCCTAGTGCCACACAAATATCTTTATTCCATAGTGCAAGGGTAAGCGCGTGATGCCAAGCATAGGTTTTGTGCTGGAAGGTGAATCCTACCTCATTTTAAAATAAATAAATCTGTATGCAGACATATCAATGGGGAGAGGGATGCCCATTGAACACAGACGTAATAAATCCATAGAACATATTTAAAAGAGCACGGGCTCCCGAAAGGCAGACATGAATTCTTAAAAAATGGATTTGGATATGTCAAAGTGTTAGGTGGCACAGAAGTCTGGATATGTGCCACTCCTGCTGTAAGCATTCTGATGCCGTGAATGTAACAGGGTTGGCTTCGAGGAATATAACTCTTAGATACTATATATTATGCTTGGCGTGCCCCACAATGTTGATCCTGGTTGTCATGAGCTCACCTGTTGTCAAGACTTGGGTGGAACTGAGAACTGTGTGCCGCAGAAACTTTGCTAGCCTCATGCAGCTCATGGAGGGTGCATTCAGAATGAACACAGGAGTAGTTCAAAATCCTAAACCGAACACTGCTATGAATGTATTTATTGAAGTATCATAAAGTGCAATAAAAGTGCTTAGTATCTCCATTCAGGTACTTCATGGCACTTGACAGTGGTGGAACAGTGGAGTGAAACATTTTAGCAGGGAATTAACTCCACACAGGCGGATGAGTAACTGTGTTTGAAATTGTTCATCTGACCCCTGTTCCGTGCTTACTTCAGTTAAAGTCAAACCAGAACAGCTTAGTTTTCAAATGTTTCCTCAATCGCAAGCAGATAGATCTGGATCTCAAATTCATGCTAAGCGCATTATCCAGTCTAGGTGCTTTCACACACAATCCTCTTCCTCTTTGTATCATCACACCATATTGGAATTGAGCCACTCGAGTCTGCACTGTGGAACAGCACATAAGTGAAAGACAGACTGACTTTTAGGTTGAGCACAGCAGCGTGCAAGCACTGCTTTTCCGATGTGTTGTTATCTATTTTGGCTTTTATCACGCCCACCTCATGTCCATCACTATCGCTCGTTCATGGGTTTACCCTTAAAAAAATGCTTTACGTTTGCCCCTTCTTGGGGCTACTTGGTTACCGCTTTGGACATGGACCCAGTTACATGGCTAATTGCACTTTTGCTGATGCATTTGACTGCGAGCAAACTTCTTTTTCCTTTTCTGTGTCTTCTTCACGCTCATGGCGTGGCGCTTTGAATCTGCTTGCTTATGTGAAACTGTATTACTTTTAATTTTCGATTTATGTGGCAAGAGAAGTCCGGTTAAGAGTTTACAATGCTATTAGCTCTAACTCGAGCAAATGCGAGACCCATTGCATTGCAAATACTTGTTTTAGGATGCCTGGCCATCTTCAAGTGTGCAGGCAGCTACCCATCCTTCAATTCAAAGAGGGATAGAGATCCTCCCGCTTGTGAGTGCAGTAAGTAACGGCATCCGCCTGCAAGGGATCCCCTGAACCATTCTTCTCCCATTCTAGAGAGTTCCAACAGGACCACACTGACTGTGCGCCACTTCTATGTGGCACAGTGGCACAGTCAGGGCACCCCAAATAGCCGCTTTGCACTCGGCACTCATGTCTGCAATAGAGTACAGGTGCAGAAGTAAAGTGTTTCCTCATTCGCATTGGTCCATACCCCCATGCAAAGGAGGGAATGCCCCCTTGTGATTGCATCAGCTCAAAATATGTGTGTATGAGCAGTCCATACTATAGAAGAGGTCATGTAAGTATCTGCAGCCCTTGTTTAATACGAGAGTGCCCCAGAGGTGCCAGAAGCTTGTGCAAATTCCTGCTGTGTTCCCATGGCACTTACTGTAATACAGTCCCTATTGACAGCAAGATGGTGCCACTATGATAAAGCCTTGGTGTAGAAAGCAATGAGCTGAGTGATGAGACTGTTTGCCAGAAGAATGGATGACATACAGCAGTTGGTAGGCCATTTGGAATAGATGGCCCTTTGGATTCGCATGGAATTTGAGAACATCTATAAGTTTGGGGTGTGCAGTTGTGGCAGTTTAGAGGGAGGCGCACTATACATTAATTGGCCTATCTCCAAATCTCTTAAAAGTGGCTGGGTTGCTTTGAGTAAACACATCATTAGATATCGAAGTGGCCAATAAAACAAAAAATAAGAATGGTATTCTGGGATATTGCAATGAAGTGATATTTGTGTAAAGCGCAGCATCTTGAATTGCATTCTTTCCTTGAATTCATATTTGCTGGATGGGTGTGTGTGGTGTTTGGCTTGCTGTGGAAGAATGACATCAGGCTATCATAGAGTTCTTAGGAGAGAATAGGTGGGCCGTGTTGCTTGCCACAGGCCTAATTATTGGGTTTCTGGTCTACATTGAGACAAATCATTTAATCTCTCACCATGTTTTCAAGATTGAATGTCCTAGAATGCAGTATTTTCCGATCATGGTGTACCTCCATTTGAATCCTCCTCTATCTCCATATCTGCATGTTCCTAAAACTCATTGCACATGAGGTACCCTGTCCCCAAGCCTCCCTCCTTCCTGCCTTCAGGTTTCTATTAATTTGTGTCCTGCTTGCACGTTATGCATGTATTATCCTATCCTTGAACCTTCCATGACACCCAATTTCTCTCTCTACGAGTTTTACTATGTCCCGATGTTCCATTGCTTAATGCAATTATATGGCAGGTAATTAAGGACATTGTGCATTGTACCTACACAATCGTGTTCGTTGCAATTTTAAATACCGCATAAGGCATGTATTAGTATTTCCTTGATGCCTTTTCCCAATGTCTTCATGTCTCCCCCATTCCCATTCCTGGTCATCCTTGCCTCACATGATCCCAAACACACTTTTGTGATGTGTGCAATCATGTCACTGCATCACTCTTCTTTTCTGCACCTTGCTGCACAGTCTCATTTAGCGGATCGGTTTCCGTCTAAGAGCCTTCCATGGCCTTTTGCCACCACCATCCGAGCCTCGCCACTGACCTGAGCCTTTCTGACTCTGAGCTTCCTCTGCCCACTTGTCTGCCTTGCCCACTGTCTCCCCTGCACGTGTGCTATCCTTGTCAACACGTCCCCTCAGTTCACATGTCTCTTAATCTAAGTGACTTTTTGAAGTAAGTGTTGACCTTGTCCATGCACAGCCCTGACTCTCTGGCCATCTGTCCCAGTGTTACTACAGCCCAATTGTTGATCCCAGGTGAGGAATAGGGCGTGTTGGTGTGCTAAAGAGTCACCTGGTAAAGGGTAGCATGGCGTGGTGAAGTATAGTGAAGTTCAGTATCTTATTGCGTATGATATTTTATAATGTGATGTGATAATATGGTAAAGTGACAAATGGTGAAGGTGCAATGCTGCAAAGTGTAGACATTTAGTGGGAAATCAATATTTGTGTTTTCAGAAAGCATGATGGAGAGATGTGCTGGAGTGGTTTGATATGTTATCATGTAGTATGCTGTGGTAGAGTGTCATGTAGTATGGGAATATCTGCTGCCTCGAATGTAGTTATATGGGTGATATGTTGCTTGAAGTTGGTGCTCTGTTGTATGGTATTGTGTGGAATGGTAATGTGCAGTGCACAGTGTGGTGTAGTAGCATGCGGCATGGCAAGTTACACTATGTGTTTTGTGTGGTTACATATCTGTGATGTGGTCTGGTTTGGTGATAGCGTGATGTATAATGTAGCCTGGAGTGATGAGCAGTAATGTTGTGAAGATGCGGTACTATGCATTGTGTTGGTGTATGGTTTGGTAAATATACTGTTGTGATTGTGGTGCGATCATACATTTTGTACATGTATGTCTGAGCTCCCCTTGGCTTTCCTTTAAAATAACATGCCATAGAAGGCTGTTTTTTTCCTGCTTCTTCCTGCACATGTTAGTCACTAATGTCTCCTTGTCTCTGTTTTCTCTCATGTGTGTCTGCTAAACGTTTTGTGTGTATTTGTCTGTGTTCCTGCCTCACCCCAGGCCTTTCTACTTTATTGGTGTCTCGACTTTGTCTCCCTCGAGGCTTTCTGTGCCTCCTAAGATTCTCCATTCCCTGCTTCTTAGTCTGTGTAGAATGATCGCAGTAGGAGTTTTCCAACACTAAATACAAGTGTGGATGGGGGGAGGAGTAAGGCGCAATGTGCTGTAGGTACTGTAAATGGTGCAATCCAATGTATAAACTTGATGAGTGGGATCTTCTTTAGGGGCATGGTGCAAAGAACCCTGTGATTTCTATTTGTAGTCTCCTGTGGCAGATTGTGTTCTGAAGTTTATTGCTTTGACCTGTTTGGACGTTTCTATGCTGCAAGAAGCTCTAAGGGTTTGTCGGTGATGGAATGTGGGTCAAGATAGGCAGGGGTTCCAACATGCAGTTGCCTCTACATTGTTTGATGCTTTGCCTGTATACCACTAGTGTTCTGCCTACGTTGTAGGCTGGAAATAGTGAATCTCAAACATTGACAGAACAGAATATTAGTACCAGAACATAGATGGACAAACTATGGAAATTTTCTATACATAACTTCACATATACATACCTTAGTGATCTATATATATTCTGCCAGTGGTCCCATTGCCCCAGCAAGCAGGCAGCTGCTTTTAACAGCAGCTCCGTGGTTGCTGGAGCAATGATTTAATTTGGCTTCCCTGCACGCACATCTGCATGCAAGGAAGACAGATGAAAACTCTGCTTTCAGGCTTTCTGACAGCTGGACCTGTTTGACAGGTCCGGCTGTCAGAAAGCAGAGTGTTTGCTGTGACTTAGCTGCAGCTGTCGAAGGAGGTGGTGATCCCCGGGCTTGGGGGTCTGAAACAGACCCCCTATCATTATTTTAAACATAGCCTCAGGGAGGTGGTGGTCCCTGGGGCTGTAGGGGGGGCACCAGGTGCCCCCGCATTTTAATTGTTTCAAGTCCCGGGGAGGTGGTGGTCCTCGGGGTGTTCGGCCCCCTCCACATAATTTAAAGATAGCCCCAGGGAGGTGGGGGTCCACAGGGCTGTGGGGGGCAGGTGCCCAAGCATTATAATTGTATAAATTCTGAGGTGGTGATCCCCAGGGCTGTAGGCGGGCTAGGCGGCCCCCACATTAATCTTGCTTAAAGCCCCAGGGAGGAGGCCATCACCAGGGCTCTGGGGGAGGCCAACAGGCCTCCCCCACAGACATAAAACAATTAGCCCTGGGGAGGTGGTGATCCCCAGGCCGTGTGGGTGACATGTGGCGGTCCCCCGTTAGAAATAAACAATGCCCTAGGACTCTGCCCACCCGTGGGGTGCACTTTGTTTTTGTTTTTTGTTGGATCCGTGGATCTGCTGTGACTCCCACTGTAAATTTTTAAAAAAATGCTTTTTAGCCCTGGGGGCAGGGGGGGTCCCTCTGGGACCCCACCTCCAGAGCTAAGGGGTCAGGGTGACTGTACCCTGGTCCCTTTTCTTTTCTTTTTACATTTTTGTCAGGGACTTGGCTCAAGCTGAGTCCAACACTTCCTTTGTGAAGAGTTGCAGCCAATCAGATCTCAGCACGAGACTGGGAGGGGTCACAAATCCTTTGGGTCCTTGTATATACAAATTTGGATTTTCGTTAATTTCTCAAAAACTACTGGACAGATTTTCACCAAATAACAAAAAGGGCTCTTTCAGGACCAAGAGATACCTTTCTGCCAAATTTGGTGTAATTTCGTCCTGTGGTTTTGGTGCTATCGCTGTTCAATTTTTCCTGTGGAAATTAACATAGGAAACGCTCTTAATTTCACCCCCTCTTTATCTTAGTCCCTGCTTGATGGATCATCCGAAAACTCTCCTGACAGCAGCTCATTTGACTGTCGATGTGTTTTGAAAATTTTCATGATTGTCAAGAGGCGCCAAAGATATAGGCAAGTAAAAAACAGCTTTATCCATAGAAAGTAGTTCCTAACTATAACATCTACTGGCGACCGCCACACAGAGCTATATTTATATATATATATGCCGTAAAGGTTCCCGATGCTTGCCCGGCTTCTTCCGCCTCTCTTGGTCGATGCAGGTCACGGCCACCGGTAGTCGTTTATTAAATAACAGAGGAAATGCCACTCTTCACAGGCATTTCAAAAAGACCGCACTCCACAGTTTTCAGTTGAAAAACAGAGTTTAATGGCGACGCATTTCGATCAAAAGATCTTCCTCATGGCCAATAATGCTCTTAGTCTTCCCTCCCATTTAAAGAAACATAATATACCCTCACATAGACAGAGAAAAAAATCTGTATGTATCCAAAACTAATTGTGTATTCTCCATTAATATCCCATAAAACGCTATATACATCATAATTCCAACACCTAAAAATTAAATACTTATATTCAACCTTCATTAATTTTGAAGATGAAAAACATTGATGTCTTATTCAGCCAAAAATCATAAAAAATCATTAAAAAAATAAATTATAACATTCTATCTCAAATGTCAAAAGCATTGTCTCTCTTCTTCAACTTATTCACATTCCTATTTTTTATCTAGACGATTTTTAGCATATATTCAAGAAAAATTGCATAAGAAAACATAAAACCTTTCCTCAGAACCTCTCTTCAAATTTTCTTTTGGCCAAGTGGCCATAATAATTTTCATGGAGAAAATCAAACCAAACAGGAAGGTTGGTTATCAGAACATAAAGGGTTCCACAAATGTGGGAAGTGTAAAGCATGTAGAGGTAGCAAAAATGTGAAAACCTTTGTATTACCGAATGGGCAGAGTAGGAAAATTGATAAATTCATCACATGTAATAGTGATTTTTGTGTTTATGTTCTCACTTGTCCATGTGGTTTAATATATGTGGGTAGCACTGTTTTTCAAGTAAAAAGGCGAGTCCTGGAGCATCTGAGGGCAATAAAAAATTATAATCAGAATTACCCTGTAATAAGGCATTGGAAAGAAAAGCATTCGCAAAATCCTGACATGCTCTCATTCTTTGGCATTGATAGGATATTGCTCACTGTTAGAGGTGGCGACATGGAGAAGTGGTTACGTGTCATGGAATCTGAATACATTGTTGGTTTCAATAGTAAGACCCCGAATGGGTTTACTGTGGATGAGAAGCTTTTTGTACATGTAGATTGAGCCCTAAAATTCAAGTAATTAATTAATTTTCTTTTATCAAAAACTCATTTTTGTATTGGTTTTCCTTAAGTTGGGACAAGAATATTTTGTGGGATCATAAATGTTCCATAAGAAATTTCATAAATAGATGTGTTACCACCTTCACAATTTGGTTTGATTTTCTCCATGAAAATTATTATAGCCACTTGGCCAAAAAATAATTCGAAGAGAGGTTATGAGTAAAGTTTTTATGTTTTATTATGTAATTTTTCTTGAATATAAGCTAAAAATCGTCTAGATAAAAAATAGAAATGTGAAGAAATCGAAGAAGAGAGACAATGCTTCTGACATTTGAGATATAATGTTATAATTTGTTTTATTTATGATTTTTTATGATTTTTGGTGGATTAAGACATCAATGTTTTTCATCTTCAAAATTAAGATTAAAGAAGGTTTAATATAAGTAATTAATTTTTAGGTGTTAGAATTATGATGTATATAGCTTTTTCTCGGATATTAATGGAGAATACACGATTAGTTTTGGATATATATAGTATTTTTTCTATGTCTATGTGAGGGTGTATTATGTTTCTTTAAATAGGTGGGAACACTATGAGCATTATTGGCCATGAGTAAGATCTTTTGATCGAAACGCGTCTCCATTAAACTCTGTTTTTCAACTGTAAACTGTGTAACGGAGTGGGGTCTTTTTGAAATCCCTGTGAAGAGTGGCATTTCTTTTTTTTTTTTTTATATCTATATATATTAATGTTTGTGTGTGTGTGTGTATGTGTGTGTGTGTAGATAATCACTTAAAAACAAAAGGCTACAGGAACGTTATAGTTAGGCTCTGAATTTACTCGCACTAAACCAGAGAAATTCACCTGTTATAGATTGAGTTATCTCGAGTAACTATAATGTCCCTGTTTTATTTTCAATGAATTTCCATGGTTTTTAAACATGAAGTAATTTAAATTGTTACACATTTTTTCAACCACCGCCAAGCACAGCCTTTGGCCATGTGCAGCGGAGGTTGGTCGCAACCAGGCCTTGCAGCCAAGCCCTTATAACCACCTAACCCGTGCAATGCATGGCCTTTGGCCGTGCGCAGCACAGGTAGGCTACAGGGCCTGTCTCTGTCAGTGGATGAATGAGTCTGTGGTGTTTCATTCAAACTTTTTCATAGTTGTGAATATTTCACAAAAAAATTGTGAATTTTTACGAATACCGAGCATGGAAATGCAAAATTATTTGAAACCCATAATTTGCCCCTAAAACACCCCTATATCACACCACTGGGGTCAGTGTACCAGCTCCCCTGATCCCTTATGCCACTTTCAATTAGGATTTCCACCCCTGGGGACAGTGTCCCGTGAAATAAAATGGCAGCCACAAATTTCTAGACAGGTTGCAGTCAGCCAATTACAGTGCTTCATTTCACATGCGCATTCATGAAACATTCATGAATTTCACTCATTATTTGCGAAGACGCCCCAGCCAGAGATATACAAATTTGGATTGCCCTCAATTTGTCAAAAACTAATGAATGGATATACACCAAATAAGCAAAAGATCAATCTGCGTACGAAAGGCTAGCTTTCTGCCAAATGTGGTGTATTTCTGTCCAGTGGTTCGGGCTGTAGATGTGTTTAAAGTTCAAATGGGAATTAACATTGGAAACACAACTTTTTTGACCCCCCCTTTTATTCAGCTCTCACTTGACCAATCACCCTGAATCTTTTCATGTGCAACAAGAATCGCTCTGACACTTTTTTGGGGAAAATTTCTTGAAGATTCGTCAAACGGTGCCAAAGATATAGGCAAGTCAAAAAACGTTTTTTCTATGGAAACATGGTCCTAACTATAACTACCTAGTGGCAACCGCCACTAGGTTTATATATGTATATTTATTAATATATATATATATATATGTATATATATATATATATATATATATACACATTACCTATTGGGGGTCACCAGTAGGTAGTTATAGTAAGGACCAAGTTTCCATAGGAAGAGCGTTTTTTGCTAATAACTTTGATGCCGCTTGACGAATCTTCACGAAATTTTCAAAACATATACTTTGGTCAGTTCAATTGCTGTCTTGAAAGTTTCAGGGTGATCCATCAAGTGGGGGATGAATAAAAGGTGGGGTCCTCCAAAATGCATTTTCTGCACTAATTTTCCCATAGGGATTTTAAACATGACTACAGCCCGAACTGTTGGACAATATTACACCAAATTTGTCAGAAAGCTAGCTCTTGGTCCAGAAAGCATGCGTATCTTGTGGTATGGTGTAAATCTGTTCAGTGGTTTAGAAGACATTAAAGGGCAAACAAATATAAATATGTAGGAATGCGAATCCTTTGAGGATCCAACTGTACTTGTTCTTCATCAAGGAAGTGTTGATAGCCATCTTGGGACTCGACTTCAGCCGAGTCCTAGAAAAAAGGTTAAAAAAAAGAAAAAGAAAAGGGGCCATGGTAGGTACACTCTGATCACTTAGAGGGACCCCACCATGGCTAAATAGCATTTTCTCTTTTAAAACAGCGGAAAAATCAACGGATCTGCAGATTTCTTTGAGGTCTTAAAAAAACACAAGTGATGTTCCACTCTTTTCTTTTAATTAGCCCCAAGGTGGGCATGGTCCCAGGGGAATTGGGCATTTTAGAAAGGAGGGGGTGCACAAGGCCCCCATCCTAGGGCTTCTATAAGCCCCGGGGACCACCTCCTCCCTCGAGTGAATATCCGCACCCTAGGGACTGCCGCCTCCCCAGGGCAAAATAATGATTTCAAAATATTGAAAGGTAAGCGCACAGTGTGAGGTAAGGATGTACTATTCTTAACTCCATATCTATTCACCTTGAAGATATCTATATATCTATAGAAGATATACATATATATATATATATATATATATATATATATATATATATATATATACGTATATCTATGTGTGTGTATATATATATATATATATATATATACACACACACACATATATATATATATATATATATATATATATATATATATATATATATATATATATATATATATACAGTCACCTGTAGGTAGTTATAGTTAGGATCACGTTGCCATAGAGAAAGTGTTTTTCGACTTGCCTAAATCTTTGGCATCATTTGAAGAATCTTCACAAACTTTTTTTTTAAAAGTGGCCCGGTGTTTTTTGGCGTGCATGGGAAGCTTTGGGGTGATCTGTCAAGCAGGGGTGAAAAAAGGGAGCTCAAAAAACTTTACCTTTCCCATGTTAATTCCCATGAGACCTGGCAACACGTCTACAGCCCGAACCACTGGATGGAATTACACCAAATTTGGCAGAAAGCTATCTACTGGTACACAGATTGTGCTTTTTTGTTATTTGGTGTTAATCTGTTCAGTAGTTTGGGAGATATTTAAGGGCAAATACATTTGTATATCTTTGGCCGTGATTAATCACGTAAATCACACATTTTCATGAATACGCGTGTGAAAAGAAGCGTTGCAATTACCTGACCACAACCTGAGTAGAAAGTTGCGAGCGCCATATTATTTTACGTGACACGGTCCCTGGGGGTGAAAATTGAAAGTGGCATAAGGGGTACCCTGACCCCAGAGGTGTGGCATAGGTGTGTTTTAAAGGCAGATTATAGGTTTAATATAATTTTGCATCATGGCGCACGATATTTGTAAAAATTCACAAATTTTCATTAATTTTCACAAATTATTTGCAAAATATTCGCAATTATGGAAAAATTTGAAAGATAAACCGCAGACTCATTCATTCATTCATACACTGATTCATCCATTCATACATGTACTCAGAGGCTCATGCGCCCACTCACACACCCACTCAGACACTCATGCACATGCTCAGACCCACTCATAGACTCACACACCCACTTTCAGACCCACCCAGACACATTCCTACTCACAGATCCCCTGACAGAGACAGGCCTTGTGGCCAACCTGAGATTTGCACGGCCAAAGGCCATGCGTGGCGCAGGGTTGGGTGGTTATAAGGGCTTGGCTGCAAGGCCTGGTTGCAGGCGAGGGCCAGCGAACAACCCCTGCCGCGCACCACCAAAGGCCGTGCATGGAGGGCGTTGGAATAACATACAGTAATTAAAATTACTTTACGTTAAAAAAACATAGAAATTCCCTGAAAAAAACAAAGGTTACAGGGACGTTATAGTTAGATTCTGAATCTACTCATACAAAACCATGAAAATTCAGCAGTTATAGTTACAGTTTCTTCAAGTAACTATAACTTGCGCCCTAAGGTAACTATAATTTGCGCCTTCGCCATGCACATCTAATTACTCCACATATATCATTGATGAGATCTTGTATGGCATCTGTGATATTATCAATGCAACATTTGCAATAAAATTATCAATAAGAAAACTGTGCATGGCACGGGCTCCTTACCTTTAGGGTGTGGGTTATAGTTACTTGAAGGAACTCTAACTATAACTGCTGAATTTCTATGATTTTGTATGAGTAAATTCAGAACCTAACTATAACGTCCCTGTAACCTTTGTTTTTTCAGTGAATATATATATATATATATATATATATATATGTATATATATATATATAGAGAGAGAGAGAGAGAAATATAGATAGATATATGGATATGTATCTATGTATCTTCAAGGTATGTAGATATGAAGGGAAGAACAGTAAATCCTTACCGCACGTTGTGCACTTACCTTTCAATATTTTGTCTCTTGGTATTGTGGTAATAATATTCTGACCCGTGGATATTTGGAACTCGATACTCCCTACTACACGATGCCTACAAGGAGATGTGCCACTTGACTCTATTGCTAAATACAGGGTCTTTCTTGTGCTAGGAATTGTGAATAGGAAAATCATAGAGAGGAAAAGAGTGATTGGGACAGAAATAGAGGGATAGAGTGCTGTCAGATATCCTAAGTGCCATGATTTCAAATGGCCGTACAATGCCAAGTCAAGCAAAATAGCAGTAATGAACTTGTAACCTACAGCATTGACCAGCTGTGGAAGGCAAGGATAGAGGGTGGCTCTCTTTATTTAGCATGTGCCACCACGCCTGGTAGTGATGAATGCGACCTGGGCAGATTTTCTTGAACACAGTTTCCATTTTTTAGGCCGAGCATTCGAGACCTCTTATACATACTTTAGTATATACTTCTATACTTCTTTGTGGGGTCTCTGCTTTTTCACTGGTTTGTTTTAGTGTCCTTAAAAAATCCTTGTTTGCTAGTGGTCAATCCTTGCTCTTTGTCCCACCTTTTCCACAGTTGTACACTCCTGTGGAGCATGGCCCTAGTATTTGGACCCTTCCACTTGTGCCCATGTAGCATGTGCTAAGGGAATACTTTTTTCCTAGGCTAATAGCATTTGGCCAGAGCGCTGGCTGTTTCAGTGGCTCCATTCTGTTTCTTGGCATTAGCTCCTGACGCAATGGATTAATGTCTTTATTTTATTTGTACAAAGGTTAAAAATCTATTTTTTTGTCTACCTACAGTTGCAAAGAATATGACGTTTGCTGCTCTGAAAGGGTTCTTAAACCATGGGTGATGTGCAGATTGTTGGCGATTGAGTGAGGTTATAGCACTGCTAGTGGGTTGACCTTTATGATTGCTGTGTTGGAACATTTTACTCTCATGTTGAATATGCTCTGCAGTTACTCTTTGCTGCTGGAGTTTTCAGTAAACAAGAAAGCCATGATCTTCGCCTATTTAAAAGAATAAAAACCTCATGCCACATTAATGAGGGAATTTTTCCAAAACCCGCAGACGTCCTAGGCAAGAAAACATATTGTACTGAAAATTCTGCTGCCCGAATGTAATCCCTGTCCCGCGGGTGCTTTTACTCTGGCCGAGCTCCACCACTGATCGTTTAAACGGCTCTTAGTGCAGACATTATAAATTACATCCGATTCAACTGCATTCCCCGATATTCATTAAGAACGTCAATCTCCGTTTCCAGTTACAATTTATGACTTGCATTTTCAGACACTATTGGCATCTAATTGCATTTTATTTGCAATCGTAACTTACTGGCATTATCTTAGGATGTGGTTTCTCCCCCAAAAGACAAATGCGTGGAATGCTGCTTCCTTGTAGTCATGCTGTTACTCGAAGAACTGCCTCTGCCCGGGTCTCTGCCACGGCTGGCAAATCTGTCCCTCAAATGCAGCCAATTGGAGCACTAATCACCCTGATGTCGCTTGCATTTATGGCCGTGTTATCAGGGTCAGACTAGGAGCCAACCGCAGCCCTGTCTAAAATACTGACGCTAGCCCAACTTCCTTCCCATTCGCTTCCTCTCTATTCCTTTCCGTTCACCTGTGTCCCTCCTTCAATTATTCCTCTCTTTTCCCCTTCCGTTTTCTTTCATTCATTCTCTCTCTGTCTTTCCTAAGGTCCCTCACCCTGGCAACACTGCCTCTTCACAAGCCTCAAAAGGCTCCCACCCACTGGGGAAGACTTGCCCTGTGCATGATGTTTTCAGAGCACTGTGGTTCGGAGTCTTTTGACGTCCACTGAGCTTTACTCACCACAGAACACATTGAATAATTAACACACAAATCGTCTGTACTTCATACCCATTTGATGATAATAGAATTACACCCTGTTGCGCTTCAGTACATGTCTTCCATCTGTGATAGATTTATTCATACTCAGGTTTCTTCTCTTTTCTTGTCTACTTCACTTTAAACGAATCAGACTTTTGTAGGAAGTTGAATGTGGACTTCTGTGTTATTCCAGTCGTGTAACTTGTGACAGCATTCCTACAATCAGTGATTAGTATCACACTGGAAACATGCTGCTGTGAACACATTTCTCTTAGCAATCAAATGCTTTTACTGCTCAATTGTATCATACTTCATTAAAGAATGCAAACATTAGCACATCTTAATTCTGTTTCGAATTGCAGGTGCGATGAATTACACCAAACATAACATTGTTAGTTTCACCACTCCATTGTCCTATACCCTACTTATTTACATTTATTTTAGCAATATGACATATTACATCTTATGACTTCAAACAAAAATACTTCTACAATTATTTATGTGTCTATGAAGACAAATCCAGCAAAACTGTTAATTGCCAAAAATTGTGAGGATTTCTTTTCTTAGCAGTTATATATAGCGCAAACAAGGGGGTGGGTGTAGTACGGTTTCCATAGGAGTAGTGAGAAGATTAAAACTATTAAGAATATTTACAAGGCTGTTAGCGGATGCCAGCCTGGAGGCAGTATCAGGTGACTACCTATGGAGCCTAGAGTCTTTTACTGCTGGAAGGAGAGCTGAGATAACTGCCTTTTTTGCTAGTTTTTAAGGCTGAGCGCGCAATCGCTCTGGCTCCTGTGGTAATCCCTCTGTGGGATTTTAACCACGCCCATGTCACTCTCATCAATTTGGTTGGTTTGTGGGCGTGACTTTGAAAATTCACTTGATTTCATTAGTGAAAGGCATGCATACGCATGTCTCTTCCGGTGTTTAGCCCACCTCTACAGCACTGGTACACGACTGAAAACATACGCAGTTTCATGTTTTTTGCATGGCTTCTGGACTACTTTTTATTTTTATTTCCTACGCAGCATGGTCTCCCTGGGCAGTAGTCAAGCGCTTTGCATGACATTAACCCTGTTACATGGATAATTGCACTTTTGCCGGTTACATGGATAATTGCACGTTTGCAGATATGTTTGACTGCGAGTGAACTTCTGTTTCCTTTTGTGTGTCTCCTTCACACTCATGGTGGCCGTCGGCTCGCTTATGTGAAACTGTATTACTTTTCAGTTTCAGTTTATGTGGCAAGAAAAGTCCTGTTAGGAGTTTACAATGCTAATAGCTATAACTCAGGCAAATGCGGGACCCATTCCATTGCAAATGCTTGTTTTTTTTTGCTGATGCTGCACAATCTCGGAAAAAAGCATTGGCGAAGCCCTCCGGTAGTGGCAGCTGAAAAGTGAAACCTATTGGCTTTGCTAATCCTTGTTTTTCTTGATTTTTGTTTGCCCCTAGACTTTAAATGATTACACAAGTTTGTGGTGTGCACGTGTCCCAATTTAGAGACCCTCCAGATACAAGAAAATATAACATTTCACTTTTCTCTTTGCCGCTGCAAGATATGTAGACTACATTTCCTGCTTCAATCTGATTGCAAAGTACTCACAAAACAGATGAAAATAAGATTGAAACGTGTTTCGATTGCTGGAACTGACAGGCTTTAAAACACAAATATGAAGGGAGAGCTCATGCTGCACCCCAATGAAGGTTAATGTTAGGTGGTTATGAAAGTATGGTGTGTTGATGTCCACAAAGAAAGCAAAAAAAAGAACTGGTTCCCAGGCCAAGACTACCAATGCAGGAGGCAATTATACGAAGATACATGTAATTATCTTGAAAAAAGGAATACAAAAAAACATCAGATTTCTTTACTGTCTTAGATTTCCAACATGGCCTGTCCCAAAGATATAAATATCTCTTACTGTATACTTTATGAGGCCATAAAAACATGTGTCAATAAAGTCATTTATCGCACGGAAATGCAACTATATAAGGGACCCATGCGCAAAGATCTTTTTTTAATCGAGATTGGAATGTTTAATTGCTTATTAGTAAAAATGCATAGGAGGCTGCATTGGGGCTAGTTCACAAAGGCAGGTAAGTGTACGCAAAGGAGTGCAATAAAAATGCTCTTTTACTTACTCGAATTTTTTGCAAAAACCCCCCTCCTCCATACCGTCGAGACTGCTGATCAGGAACAGCGAGGTAACTTTGTGCAAATCTCCCAAGTGGATGAATAACTCAACTGTTGTATGTAGAAGAAAACTACCTTCATTTTCTCTTTGTTCAACATCTCCCTCGGTGCTTCGGAAAGGTCTGCAGTTGCTGTGCTGTACTTCACTACCAGAATCCGTCCCTCACAGCCCACACTCCCACCTCTGACGAAGCTGACATTACCTTCACCAACAATAGATCCTTGGTGCTCTCATTATCAAGTATCAGCAATACACCGGAGGAGCAACCAACACCTTAGGCTGACTGGGTTATACTTCTTTCAAAAACAACAGCGTCCATCAACTCGTCACTTAAACAAATGAATCAGCAATTTGAACAATATCTAATATATCTAAAAATACAAATGGCAAGTAAAGCAAACTTAAGAGCAAGTACGTACAAATAACTAATAAAATAACGCCTTGTATTTTCATCACAGGTATAAAACAATTATTTGACGTAAATAAATATGTGCTCAGAGCGAAGTGAAAGGGAGCACGCGGTGCTGCTGAACAGAAGGAAGTCCGAAAAAGTGATCACCAAAAATATAAGGGCAGCAGACTAAACCCAACTAGTAGCAGAGGGAAGTAAGATAACAAAGTCTTTAGAAGTTCAGAGCTCAGCCACAACAACAATCTTCACAGAAGGTCTTTAAAGCTGTTTTTGTCCGATGGCGTTTCCGGCCATGGAAGGATATAAGGTCGTCATCATCAGGACAAAGTGGGAAACCAGAGCACCACAGGGATAATTAGAACACGATCAAGACGGAATCGTGAGACGTGAGAAATGGTCTAGAGCATGGGTACTCACAAACATTATCACAGGGGCCAAAAAGTTTGGTCTGTGATGGGCCCAAGGGCCGCATTGATGCCAGAGGAATGGCGGACGGGCGAGGGAATTAGAAGGATTGGCTGCTAGCTATGGGTAGGAGAAGTGAAGGATATACGCCTAGTGACTGATTTGAGCAATATGAAACTAGGAAACCTGAGATTAATCTCTTTTTCCCCACGTTTCCAAATTGTGTGATCCTAGACCATTGCTTACTTTCACTTTCTCTCCTTTTTGTCATTATCTCATATGACGGCAACATTTCAGCATCTACACTGTAAAAATATGCTCCTGTGTTTGATTTAAAAAACTGTAATATTGTTCATGTACAGTAGGAGCCCAGGCCACTCAAATCGTGCACAGAACATCTGATTTGCCTCTTTAATTCCCTATTGGCATATTTGTCAGGGTAGGGTAAGAATTAATGTTTCTGAACTCATGTTTGAAAACTATCACTTTTAAATTAATACTTCTCATTGCAATGATAAAATAACTTACACTTAGGTTGAAAGGTCATCATGTTAACTTAATACACTTTTTGAATTTTGAAGCAACTGTTATATTTTTACACTTTTGCCGCAAGATGTATTTAAAAATGAACCTGTTTCTTAAGTGAAGCTCTGGACTCTCTAGTTACTTCCTTTCCACCGGTTAACCACGAAATAAACAATTGATTCTCTATTAAAGATCTTTTATTTTTAGAGCTGAATCCAGTGAACAGCAGCCCTGTGTCAAGGGCCGCATGTTAAGGTCAGGGGGGCCGCATGCGGCCCCTGGGCCGTATCCATGGTCTAGAGAATGAAGATACCGTGGGCTGGCTGCGGCAATGAATACCCATGAGAAATCAGTCAAAGGCGACTAAGAGGGGAGAAAACATTGCCGCTAACTATGCTTATTGAAGAGCACGTGCAGGGTGATGCGTATCATGCGTATCAAAAAAAGTAAAATGACTGAGGGAGAAGGGCACACATCAAGGGGCATGACGGATACATGGTGATGCCTATGAAAACGAGTTCAATTAGTATAGGGTGGAAGTTGAGACAAAGAGTGCTGACACCCAGGTGGAGCAAGAGGGTAGGAAGGGGACCTGCGAGAGATGAATCCGGTCCCACATGTAGTTGAGAGAAAAACAGCTGAGCTCTACAGCAGGGTGAAAAAAGGACTCAGAGGGATCCAACAATTGCTCTTAAGACGGTCATGAACGGCTCTCTGTTAGGTATGAGTCAAAAACGTATGATATAATTACATCTGTAAAATTCAGGTTATGTTTATCAATGAAACATGGCTAATTAGTACTGGTGAAGCATCTTTACATAGCCCACTGTCACCTCACTCCAAGGTTGACTCCATTTCCTCTGCAGGTAGAGGGAGTGAGTAGGCTAGAAGTCGTATGCAAATAATAAAACACATCCTTAGTCACTGGCAATATTACAGCCAGAGTTTACATTTCTATTCCTTGCCTTCTTCATTTTTCAAAATGAATCTGTCAAAAAGTAGCTTAGCCTAGTAGCCTCTTAGATACAACCGACGCTGCCTAGACTAACTTTTTGATATGACTGCAGGCTCCTCTTTTGGGAGTCTCCAAGTCGTGGTGTTGGGGTTACTTTAAATTTTCCCAAGCTAGATGAATTCTGGATTGACCTCCAGATCGATGCAATCATTTGTGTCTCTTAGTTTTTCTGAGTTAGTCAATTTCCTACTAATTGCTGGGACACATTCACCCCCAGATGAGGTCACATGCAAAATCGCTTGGAGTTCCCCTTGACACCTCCTTCGCCTTGAAAAACAATCCATAAATTACCAAAAAGCAACACAGGAGGCCAACAAGTCTCCTGTCTGGAAAAAGTTAAATCTTTCCTCTCAGAGCCAGAACATGTCCTTAGACCAATTATCACAATTGTGGTCCTCTTTCACCTTGACAGAGACAGGCTGTGCCTTGCTTTGTAGTCTCCATGGCATCATACTGGTTCCCAAAAGGAATCTTTCACACTACTGCACATCTAATCAAAGGCCTAAACAAGTTCAAATGTCTCACCGTAACTCTGATGAAACAATGTTAGGTCTCCCTCGAAGCCTACGGATCTGCTGCATCGCCTATAGTTTGACAGATCCAGCACCTCCGTGTATCTGTCCACGAAATAAATCACCTTAGGTGGGTAGTGCCTCACCAGATGCCAGGAAATTGGCAAACTAGAAACTAACAATTTGAGCAAATTGTGTGCTCCATGCCAAGTCAGCTTACTTCACTGGGTTCATTTTTCTTGATTGCTACATTTGAGAACACTTTGAAGTAATTCAGTTCAGGATGCACCTTACGCAAAAAAGTCTCTTGTTTATTAATTAATAGACTATGATGTTGCACCATCTATAATAAAAAAATATCGCAGGCTTGTGCAATTATGAATGTTTCTAAGCTTATGTTTAGAAACTTTCACTTTTTAATAATCAATGTAGCGATATAATGTTATGAACTAAACTGAAACACTTCAAAATGTCAAAGAAACACCCCTTTTGCATTTTAAAGTTTTCATTGTTTTTCTCACAATGCTTGTGAACTGTATGTTTCGAATATTTTGATGGTTCGGATTGTGTCCTTAGGACTAAGCCAGACTCTTGGTCTAGCTTTAGCTCTGCTCTTTCTATTAATTTGCTGTCTTACCCACCTCTAAAAGATTCCAGTTAGGTTCATACGTTAAGAGGGGAGGCCAAGATCTCAGGTGCACTGGAAACCATACCCCAGTAAAATGCAAGCAACATACAAGGGAAGCCAACAATCGAATGGGCCTGTTCTTGTACTGAGGGCATTTATATGTGTTATTTTTTCACTGTGGGTTTTACCTAAGCGGGCATCTGACTGATTAACCAAGTGTTAGAAATTGCGTTACTGCCTGGCAGAGGTATTCACCCTGTCCAAGCAGAAACCACAATCCTAGTGAGGGTAAGTCATAAACACATGCTAGATTAACCTGTACTCACCCTCTGGTAGCTTGGCACAGAGCAGTCAGGCTTAACTTAAGAAGCAATATGTTAATTATTTGTACAATACTTGAAACAGTAAAACAGTGATAACACCACACAGAAAGGAACCACGCATGGTTAGAAAAAGAGAGCTTAATTTATTGAACAAAAACAAGACCAAAACGTCAAAAATCCAAAAAGTAGAACTCAAGATCGGAATTTTTAAAGAATAAGCTTAAAAGCATAAAGTGCCAAAGGGGGCAAGACTGAGTCAAATAAAAAAAATTAAGGTTGACTGCGATGGAGCGCAGGTACGATACAGAGGCCAGCCTTGGCCCGCTGAAACAGTACCTTGGTTTGCGGTTACGTCAAAGTTGAGGACAAGATGCGAGGAGCAAAGGAGGTGATGCGTCGGCGTCGATACTGAAGATGTAGGTAGTACATCAGCTTTGAGACACGCAAAGTCAGAGATGCGTCAGGAATGGAGGTGAAGAGCCATGCCCCCAACAATGCAATGTCCTTGATCTTCACACCACAGGTGATTCGTCAGCATTGATGGAGATGCATTGGTGCTAAGCATCACAAGGGCTTCGATGCGGTGATTATGCAATTGCAGACCTTTATAACCTCTTCCATGGGCTCAGGACTGGATTGACAGCACTTGCTAAGGCAAGACTCTCAGATGGCAGAGTCCAGATGCTATAGGAAGGTGAGATGGAAGTCTGTTATGTCCCAGAGACTTCAGAAGAACCGGAGGTAAGTCAGCAAGCCCTTGGAGTAATTTTGGTTCTGAGTTTGAAAGATGCAGGTCCAGTCCTTCTCACTCTCAGGAAAGGAATGCAGCAGGTAGCACAGCAGGAGCCCAGAAGAGCATCAGTCTTTTCAGCAGCACAGCAGACTTTCTTCCTGGTAGGGTATTCACAGGTCAACAAGTGTACTGAGCTGGTGGTGTCTGAGATCCAGTACTTATAACCAGTTGTGTCTTTGAAATGGGGGAGATTGCAAAGAGATGGCTTTGAAGTGCACCAAGTCCCTGTCCTTCCTGCCTACAGGAGTGCATGTAGCCCTTTGTGTGGTTACAATACACAGACTAGTCAGGAGTGTCAGCTCCTCTCTCCCCTCCTGCCCAGGCTGGCCCATCAGACTGCAGATGGGCCATCAGTCACACACACACGCCCTTTGTGTGTGGCTGTCTGGAGGGAAGACATAAAGCCCAGCAGTCACTCAGCCCAGACATGTATTCAGAAACAGACAGAAGGCACCAAATGGTTAAAGTAAGAAAATGCCAACTTTCTAAAAGTGCCATTTTCAGAACTACAAGTTAAAATCCGACCTCACCATAAGTTATGATTTTAAATTGTGATTCCAGAGATCCCAAACATGGGGGTCCCATCACTTCCCAATTGCAAATTACATTTATAAAATATAATAATAAGGTAATCCCAAAGTTATCCTATGGGATAGATAGGCCTTGCAGTAGTTAAAAACAAATGTAATCGTTCTCCACCAGTAGGACATGTAAAACTTAAAAGTACATGTCCTACTTTTTAAATACACTGCACCCTGCCCTTGGGCTGTTTAGGGCCTAATTCAGGGCTGACTTATTTGTATTTAAAAAACTGAAGGTTTGGACCTGGCAAGAGGTTAACTTTCCAGGTCGACATGGCAGTTTAAAACTGCACACATACAGGCTCTTCAATGGCAGGCCTGAGACATGATTGAAGGGCTACTTAAGTGGGTGGCACAATCAGTGTTGCAGGGTCACTAGCATCATTTAATTTACAAGTCCTAGGCATAGGTAGTGCACTTTACTAGGGACTTATAAGTAAATTAAATATGCCAATTGTGGATAAGCCAATGTTAACATGTTTTAAGCACAGAGCACATGCACTTTAGCACTGGTTAGCAGTGGTAAAGTGCCCAGAGTCCTTAAACCAGCAAAAACAAGAACAGCAAAACATCAGGTCTGAAGGCAACATGACTAACTTGCCTAAAATCAAGAAACATGGTGGATGGTCAACATGAGTGCTGCTGTCCTTGGAACTTTGCCATAGAGACATCATGGAGTTTGAGCGAGGGGATATGCACCCATATCCTGCCAACCAAAAACTAGTATGTCCTGCAACAGGGCCAAAACTCCACTTACTTCCATTGTGTTGCATAGCAATGCAGAGACCATAGCAAACATCTTCTGGTTTTATTCCGGCCAATTCCCATTGCCTGATCAGTTGACACAACCAATGATGTAATGCAAAATAATGAGGCCTCCTGCAGATTGTGAAGAGGAGACTGAAATCTGTGTGGAGGTTTCATGACTAAATGAGCCATCGAGGATCTCTGAGGTCCCTGCAGCCCAGCTTGCCAGAAACAAACCAAACAAATCAATGCATCAAGAGGGTTAAGGACCTGCAGAGACCATCCCCAAACTGCAAATGTGGTGACACCTTGAATCGCCTCATGCCCTCCCAGACTGTTGAACCTCGTAACTGCCCCTTCCAGTCAGAAAGGGACACTAAGGGTTCCTTTTTTCACCCTGGTTCAGACATCGTGCACCGCTGGCCGGATTAGTCACACTGATTTCTGAGCCATTACAACTAGCTTTCTAGCCATTATAATTTAAGAGTTATTGCTGACTGAATTTGTTTTTGCATCCTCACAATAAATACATTTGTATTCCTATTTCCAAACTGGTGACCAGTGAGAGACACAAGGCTCGGTTTAAAGTGAAAATCCTGACCTTAACCGGTCAGTTTCTACATATGGGCTTCCAAACTTTGGTATTCCTATGGGGGAAACTGATCGTTCCAGTTCAACTCTCGCACTAGAAGTCCCTCTTTTTTTGGGTCACTGAGTGAGATACAAATGGTCCACTGAACTGTGTTCTGTTCCCTGGTCAGCAACTACTGGGTGCCCAGCAGACCCATTGACTGGACAAAAAAGACAATTGTTTTTTCATAAATCGCTCCTGTCACACTAAGATCTTCATCTTGGGATTGTGAGGGGAAAACTGTTAAAATTGGGTGGCAGAATTTGAGTGACTTAGCATTATGGGACTACTTTTGAGGCCAGTTCGTTGACACCTGGGCTCTAACTCACTGAGTTGTCTCACCCTGCATCCAGGATCAATGGTAATCCAGTGAGAAAAGGAGACATGCTATAGGTAACTGGATACATTGTAGCATACCACCACAGTGGCTGAACATTATAAACACAGTCCATATTAAAAGACTGGAGACCTGAGATTTTCTGAGTTTAGCCAGACAGCCAAAGGTTTCCTCATAACAGACATACTTGCCGTAGGGCCACACATTATTTAAAATATAGAACTTTCTTCTGCCTGGTGTGAGAAAACAGGGCTGATTGCAGAGGCCCCATAACTTTTTGCCCCCATTTTCCACTTTATGCTGGTGTTTTCCTGACTCTGATGGTGCCCTGGGTACTGCTAACCAGTCCCAGGGCCTGTGCTCTGTGTAAAATGGATATGTAAATTAGGCTAATTATAATTGGCTAAGTTAACCTACCTATAAGTCCCTAGTATATGGTAGGGCATGTAGGTTTAGGGACCACAGCATAGGTGGTGCACACCTAGGTGCATTGCTGAGGTGCCCAGTGTCATTTTAAAAGCAAGCCTGCCTTGCTGGCTGCTTTTAAATTAAAGTTATATGCAAATTCGACTTTGGAATTAAAGGTACTTCCAAAGTCTTAAACTACCTTATTTTTACATATAAGTCACCCCTAAGGTGTGTCCTATGTGCCCCTAGGGCTGGGTGCCATGTAACTATAAGCAGGGACTTTATAAAAATAGATTTATAAGCCCTGGTGAGGTAAAAACAGCCAAATTCGTTTTTCCCTCATTGAAGTAAATGGCCTTCATAGGCTAGAATGGGCAGACTTTATTTTAAATTTTAAAGTCTCCTTAAATGTTACATACCAAGAATTTGGTATCAAATTGATTGTTGTAATAAATCCCACAACTTCCAGTTGTTGGATTTAATATAACTTGTCCAGGTAAAAAGTTTAGACTTTACCTAAAAAGTTGCCAATTTCAGCTCTGCATTGTTTTTGCTGCTGTGCTCTGATTGGCCAGCCTGCAGCAGCTTCTGCCAGGCTACCTTGATGAGGTGTGAAGTGGCCTGACTTCACACAAAGGAATGTGCTTGGGGGAGAGAATCTCCCCTCAGCAGATGGTGAGGCAGGAAGGGGGAGGGCTGCCAAACTGGTCTTCAAAGGCAGAGAAGGACATTTGCAGCACCCAGCAACACCCCCACATCCTGCAACCCCAGACAACTAGGTGCCCCCTTGATTAGATTAGGAGAGGGCAGGAGAGGGGTGTGTTTATGATTTTTAGCCACACCAGTGGGTGGGCTCAGCCAGATGTAACCTCCAAAAATCAGATTCAGCCATGTTGGATTTTTAGAGACTGTTGCCTTTTGGGATGGATTTTTGCCACACTTCCCAGGAAGTGGTCATCACAGGGGGACGACCCTGTACCTGATTGGAGGATCAGGACCCCCCTGCTTTTCACCCAGGAGCAAGGATAAAACTGGCAGACCTGCACCCACGCCTCAGATCCCCTCCAGAATTCAACAAGAAAGGAACTAAAGAAGAAGAAGGACTGCCCTGCTGGACCCCTGGCCTGCACCTGGACCCTGCACTCAGAAGGACTGCACCAGCTGCACACTTGGGCTTCACCACAAGAAGGACTTTGCCTGGCTTCAACTGGTTCAAGGAGGGACTCCCTGTTTGCTACAGGTGAAAAATTGCAAAACCAGAGTCCCCTGCACCAACTCCTGAAGAAAGCGACCAGCTGACCACTGTCCAGTGGCCAAAAAGGAGTTTGCGCCAGGTGCATTCTGGGAGTTGAAGTCCGCACCCCCTAAGGACCATCACAGAAATTCTGGACCCTTGGGGTGAGCTGTGGACCCCAAAAGAACATTAAAAGAACATCTGGGTGAAGCCCCAGAAGTTTGGAAAAGATTTGAGAATTTTTGGAAAAAAGCTCCAGAGAGGGACCGACCCGCCGCGGAAATTCTAGCCGGCTTGCCTCAACCGCGACCCGGCCTGACTTCGTGGTTCGTCCCGGTAAAGAAAAACATCCAAAAAAGAGACTAAGTCCGAACGTAAAAAGTTGACCGGGACCTCCCAGCCATCGTATCCGAGAAGGGCTCCATGGACGTCGGATCAAGATCCAGGTTTACCCCGGTCGAAGGATTTTCATCTCGAAAAAACGACTAAGTCCGAAGGTAAAAGTCTCCACCGAGGAAACCCACATCGCGTATCCGGACAAGGGCTCCAGGAGGTCGGATTCAACTGGCAGGTTCGTCCCGGTGAAGAAAAACTTCGAAATAAAGACTAAGTCAGAAGGTAACTTTTTAACCGAGGCCTCCCGCGACCTGTAGCCGAGCAGGGCTCCATCGCGGTCGGCCTGAAAGTTTGACTTTGCCCCGGTCGAGGTGCAACCAGATGACCCGATTGGCGCTTTTTTGTTTCTAAGCGCTAGAAAAGTAATAATTCTTTAAAAATTCATATCTCCGGTTCCCCTGAACCGATTTTAATCGTTTTTGTGTCATTTTAAAGATAAAAATATACCCTATTTTTATAAATTGGTTTTGGATTTTTAAACTGTTTCCTGTGTTTTATTTAATTACTGTTTTGTGATATTTGAATGCTTTACACTTTGTCTCCTAAGTTAAGCCTTGACGCTCGATGCCAAGCTACCAAGGGTAGAGCTGGGATTAATTTACTGAGACCTAACTGTACCTATGTGGAGGTTAGTGGCTTGTTGCTAGGTGTAGGTACCTACCTGCCCTACCAATAACCCATTTTCCAACACCTGGACTATAAATATGCTTTGCAAAGGTGCTAGAATCTTTCGGTATTTTGTGTGCTTGTGAACAGCAACAGAGCGTCTTTCCTACCTTGAAGTAAGCATCATTTGATGTATAAAGCATACACCTTTGACTGGACAGTGTGTGTATGTGTTTACTAACTGGTGTCAAATTATCTGAGTTACAACCCCTCTACCATCTACAAGAATAAACCCCAACTGCTCTACCTCAGTATTTCTGGAAAGTCAATTGTACAAAAGAGTAACCTGGTTATCCAAATTGAGTGAAGTAGTATCTAAGGCTATAAGGCACCCATTGCATGTGACAGTACCCACCACAGGTATTGCCTTGGACCACTGACCGGGATCCTCACAGGGAGTACATTTTAATTAGCCACTCTAGTAGAGGTACTGCAGGCAAGTTATGTTAAGCAAATAACATTTGGTGATGATACTGTTGTTCCTGCCTACTCAAATTCTTTTACAGGTGGTAGATGCTCTTCCTCTTCTAGAACTTCGAGGACCAGGGTTGTCTTGTTGGCAAGCCCCTCAAAGAAAGGAAAGCTCCACAGGTAAGTATTTGCTTCTGGCTCTGATATAATTACAGGGAGGGACATGAGGGAAAAAAACAAAACAAAAACCACCTTGTTTGGGCCACCTAACCCACCACCATACGAAGCTCTAAACTTGTAGGTTTGGCAGTAAATTAAAGTTATCTTAAACTGCCCTGAAATACTCCTTGTCTTCTCGGAGTTAGTACTCTTGGACTAACAACAACAAAGCAATAAACAGAAACTCCAGCAGAACTCGAGTTCTCAGTTTAAAGGTTGTGGAGGTCCATGTATCCACTTTTCCCCCCACAACCTGTTACCAGTGCTGTCCCTCCACCCATTATTTTACTTTCCTGGCTAAGCAGCAAGCGCACATGTACCTGGGCTAGCCACGTCCCGCAGGGAGCATAGGGGGGTGTGGTGTCTCGTCCTTCTGCTGGTCTCTCCACTGGCTCAGAAGCTCCCGGCTTCCCTCTCTTCCTCCAGATATCTTTGTGCAGTTCTTGACATCCTCCGGTCAGGACCCGTTTCACTTAAACAAAGCCATCCTCCATCTCCGGCGTCAGTTTCTCCTCCTGTTCTCAACACCATTGGTCCAGACATCGGATGACGTCTTTTAGATCCTCCAAGTGATCCTTGCTTTCAGGAAGATTAAAGGGCTCGCATTCCTGGGCTACATTGTTGCCAACCTGATTCGTATCATAATTAGTGAATTCTAATTTGCATCACATATACTGATTCCCGATTCTGGGCTGTAAACAGAGGAGAGGAGACTCCTTAGGCCGGGCATATATAGCGTGCTATTGATAATTGTTGCATTCCTCTTCCTCTGTATCCCCTCCACTTTCTAGGCTTTGGGCTTTGTGACAAAAGCCAAATATTCTCAGTGGAGAAAGGTAGCAGGCTGTGGTCAGAGAGGGCTCCACATCGTTGGGTAGCCACTGGATGAGGTCTCAGTGAAGCCATCGAATTTTGGCAAGAAGCTCCGACCATGGATGGCCACTCACCTCGCTGGATACTTTTTACGCCTTTGCTAAGTGAAGATTTCTACTTTCAGATTTAGTCACTTTTGTGGAACTCAAATTCTTCCAGGTTGGCGGGGGGCAAGGCTGAAGGCTGTAGCCAAAGAGGGTTCCACAAGGTCAGACACCATTCCTGCAAGGTTCCACTGGATAAACTTTGCTGCTGTGGAAACGAACGTAGTGGGAACAACCTAGATCTTTGGCCTAGTGGCAATGCACCTGCATCAGATCAGCTAGGGGGTTGGTCCCAGCACCCTTTCGATTCTGAGAGCACAAAGGGGCATATTTATACTCTGTTTGCACCAAATTTGCGTCATTTTTTAATGCAAATCCAGTGCAAACCTAACTCCATATTTATACTTTAGCGCTAGACCCATCTAGCACCAAATTTATGGAGTTTGAGTCATGCTTTTACCGTGGAAATCTACCTTGCGTTAATGAGATGCAAGGTAGGCGTTCCAGGGCAAAAAATGACTCTAAGGCCTTTGCGCCTTATTTATACTCCCGTGCAAAAATAACGCACAGGAGGGGGGGGGGGGGCCTTAAAAAATTACTCTAAACCGGTTTAGAGTCATTTTTTAACTCCTGGGTCAGGGCAGGCGTTAAGGGACCTGTGGGCTCATTTCCATGGTCTCTGACCATGGAAGCAGTCCACAGGTGGCTTTCCCTGCCCCCAGGGACACCCCCTGCCACCCTCGCCCTTGGAGGACACCCATGGATGGGGGTACCATCTACTGTAAGTAGAGGTAAGTATTATTTTATTTATGTAGAAGTGGCATAGTGGGGCCTAGCTTGGGCCCCCCTACATACCACTGTGCCCAATGGCCATGCCCAGGGGACAGAGATCCCCTGGGCATGGCCATTGGGCAGGGGGGCATGACTCCTGTCTTTGCTATGACAGGAGTCATTTCCATGGGGGTTGTGTGTCAACAAATGAGGCTAGTCAGGTCAATATTTTTTACTCTAACCTGACTTGCACCATTCTTTGGCACACAACTCCCAGTCTTCCCTTCGCCTCCGCTGCCCAGTTACCATCATTTATTTTGACGCTAACCAGGCCGCACCGCCAGCTACAGTCATTCCATAAATAAGGTGCCCAGCTGGGGTGTTGGAATGGCAGTAGCCGCATTAAACTTTTTGACACAAATCTGCGCTAGCGCAGGTTTGCGCCAAAAAGTATAAATATGGGCCAAAGTTGCCAAAAAAAATTGAGAAGTCCTAGGCTTCTAGAAACTGCAGGAAGAACACACTTTGATACCAGCCAAGAGTCAAGGACCATTGAGGACAGCACATGGGGGTCAAGACTCACTCTCGCAGAGGCCAGTAGTAGGGTGCTAGGTAGATCGTGTTGAAACTGGTCATCTGCAAATGCAGGAAAAGCGTTCTTGGAATCTGTTGTTTCCTTGTAGCCCAAACAAGTCACCAGTATGACTCTTGGAGTACAATTATGTTTCCCTGGTACTAGAGGGAGAACAAGTCCAGCCTTTAAGGCTTTTCATACGCCACAGACAGCAGGCCCAGTCCTCTTTTAGTCTTCCATTGGGCAAGAAGTGATCTGAGGAGGGTACTGGGGATGCTGCATTTGGTTCAATGCCAGGCCAGAGGCGAGGAGGGGAAGGGGGTGACAACTCCTAGCCACTCCTTAAACAATAGGGCACAAGTTCCCTTTGCACTTTTGCAGCACATCTGGTGTGCTTTACTGTAAAATATCTCACAGTGCCCCTCTATACCTAAATTGTACATGGCAGAAGCCTGGTCAGAGCTCCCTGTTCCCACACAGAGGTGTGGCTTTGATAATGGCCAAACCCTCCCCTGTGATCACTCTAAACCAGTTCTTGGACAGCCTCTCCCACTACGTATGGAGCCAAGGGGTCTAGGAAGAAAAATAAGGCAGGCTTAGGTGTGAGCAACATAGGCTACTATCAGGGTAGGCACCCTTTAAAGCTCAAGAAGGGCCTAACACATCTCCCAGCATATCCAGCTCAAGGAAGAAAAATACATCTCCACAATCAAGCCCAGGGAGCAATACACATAACTCCACAGGAGAACCATTAACAGTCAGGCGACACTGGACACTGGCAGAAAGGCACATTTGCCTTAGCCACAGAAATGGCAACCTTTCAAAGGTGGCATTTAAAAAATAGTCAAATAAAATCCAACTTGTCCATTCATTTGGATTTCAAATTACCATTCAAATGAGTACTTGAATCATGGCTCTAGTCTATCCAAAACTGAAGCTAAGCATTGTAAATGGTTATAATGTAACTACTGTTTCCTATGGGAGGGCTAGCCTTTTCCACAGTGAACAACAACTTTAATGTTTTACATGCTCTAGTACTGAAAACCTTCCAAACATACATGTCCTTCTTTTTACATACTACGCACTCTGCCATATGGCAATTTAGGGCCTACATATAGGTATTAAAAAGGAAGGTACAGGCCTGACAAAAGGTTTATTTTGTTAGATCAAAATGACAGTTTAAAACTGCACTCATTGGCTGCAGGGGCAGGCCTGCAGAGATGTGCTACTATAGTGGTGGTGCAATGAGTGCTGAACCCACCTGTAGCATTTAATTTCCATGCCCTAGGTACAATTAGTACCTTATGCTAAGGAACTAGGGAAATTAAATGTGCCTTTTAGAAGAGAGAACTAAGGTACTTTACTTCTGGTTGGCAGGGGTAAAATGCGCAGAGTCCAATGGCCAGCAAAAATGGGTTCAACATGGAGCAATATCACAAATAAAATGGTCATCTCCAACACTGGGCCTATCATACTACTCACTGATGCAACTTCAGAGAATATATAAACCTTGTTCCAATTCACTTGTGGCTTAAAGAGATATGAGCATATTTCAGAAGCTCATAGAGCACTGCACTGGATTCCGTCTGAACAAAGGGTAATCTTTAAAATGTTATGGCTATTGCATAAAGTGTACTGTAGTCTGGAGAAGAACCCTCTCACTCTTCTTGTTAATCCATACATGCTCACAAAGTTTCTATAATCCAACTTTCAGTTATTATTTACGATTCCAGGAATTAGAAAAAACAAACTAGTATGCAAGATGCTCTCATGCATTTGACCAAGGCTTTGGAATAACCTTGTCATTGGGATAAAATCCACTTAAGAATCACCTTTTCTGTTACAGAAAAAAGTAGTTTCTTATACAATCACTTTCTGGTGTTGGCATTTAGTGCTAAGTTGACATTGTATGGCGAATGTGCCCTTCACAAGCCCTTCAATCATCAGGCATTGTGATGCTATTTAGATTTAACCACCATTTGCCCATCAACTCCATTTTGTGCGAATGACTCAATTTTGTGCCCTGCTGCAGTCTTCTACGGTGAAGAGCCTGACAGTACTGGAACATATTATGTGGGATGCTGACTAGATACAAGTTTTCAAGGCTGAGACTGTTTTTAGCACAGGAATGTATGAGTCTGTCTCAGAACAAACACTGGGAGCCTGGCGAGCTCCGATGGGTGTTTTCGATGCAGATGAAGTACAGTCAGCATTTAATTTCATAACAGAGAGGAGGAGGGTTCCTAGAACCTTCCTCTCAAGATGGTTTAAGGTCTAAAAGACGGGGAGACTTGGCGCTAAGACAGGAACTCGCCTGTGGAGCGGACGCGCTGCCCAGGATCTTTGTGATCCCAAAAGAGTGTCTCGTGCCTTGGCTGATCAAGGGTTACCAAGTGTCACTGGCAAGGATGATGTCAGCCCTCATGGTGAGGTATTTAAAATCTTGATTATTTAGCTTATGTGTACATGGTCTGTTAACACACTGAACGTTTCCTTCTTTTAAGTCTTGATCACTTGATATATGCATTTATCTTTGTATATACACATGTTCTGTTGCATTTGAGTTATATGTTTCTTTTCATATAGTTGTAGAACTTTTATTTGATATTTGGGAAGTTCCTTAATAAATTCATTATTTAGACTAAAAGTGTTGAATTCTTTTGGCACTGTGTCCTCTTACTTTGAGTGAAAGCAAATACAGGTGTATCCTGCAGTGATCCGATGGCCATGCCATGCAGGACACCACTTTTCCAGTCGTGGGCCATATAAATCAATAAGGTGATGTATTAATCTCATTAGATTAAACTGACAGCAATTTATAGAATGTATTGATTTGTAAAGTGAAAGACGGTGCAGGATAGATGGTGAATGGGTGACGTGCATTTGCCTAGACTGCCTAGTGCGTAACTACTGGCAAACATGCAAACAATATCTCTCCAAATCAAAACACAAACCCGCATTTCCTGGCCCCACAAGTCTTTGGACATCAAAATTTAGGATGAGGAACGACATCAACACAGCATGCCTTGCTCGAAATTACTACAAAAGTCATACCCATCAAAATGCTGTAGGAGGTACCAAATGTTGAATGAGTTTGGGGATGGTATGGTGCACTAACATCGAACGTGCGTGCTTCAAAGATCCAGGTACACTCAGCAGCGGTGCCTGACCTGCTTCCCCATCTCACTGTCTTACATCAACACGCACTCTGCCACACTGAGGCCTTGTGTGCCAGACAAATACTACCATCTGACCTTACAAGTATCCTATAGTGTTGCGTGCAATGGGATAGTACTAATAGTGTAAGTCTGAACTGTACTTCTCGTGATATTGAACCGAAACAAAGCAGATTCTTGCAGGAGAATTCTGTAGCTTGTTACGTCTCACGTTCCCAATTACGTTAGCCAGGTTGCCCCATATCACAGGACACCATATTCATCATAAATCGTTATTGTGTGATTACTTAAGATCTCTACAATCTTTGTGGGGAAACAAAAAAGTTCATAGCACATATATGCATTAAGACAAATCGTTGTTTCAACTAGTGCAAATAATCCGGAAAAAGATATGAGGTCATAGCCACAGGCAAGTCTTCTTGCACAAAAGTGTCAAATAATTGTTAAACGCTTCTAAAATATGGCAGTCCCGTAATGTGCTTAAAGTATAAAGGGAGACAGTAAAATGCCACAAACACAAAACAGTGCTATTGCCTAGCATATAATAAATATGATTTCAAATAGTACAAATATTTCGGAAAAAGCGCGAGGTCATAGCAGCAAGCGTTCTTGCACAAAAGTGTCAAGTGATGGCAAAACGCTTATAAAAATACCACAAATAAAGAGCAGTTTTATCGGCCAATTTATGATGTGCACAATTTCTGAGAATACACGAAGAAGTATGTATAACCAGTCTTGCTGCATTCTTTAAGCAGGTCATGTGATAAACTGATGAGCTGGCCACGTTTAGCCATGTCAGTTGGCTCCATCATGGTGAAGACAAGGTTCCTGGCTGTTACAAGTTCTTATTCTGTGGGTTAAAAAGAGGGGTTCCAACAAAGTGCAATGAGCGTTTAGCAGAGCCGGGCAGCAGCATGATAAGTGGTTAAATGACCCAGTTTTGTAACCACAGAGCCTGCAGTTGACAATCATGGAAAGGAAGGGCCATTTCGCGTTCATTTCCTTAATCTGAAGGGCCATCAACCTTGCAGCCATGATTTTTTTTAAGACAGACTTTCACAATCGCGCACCTTAAGTATGGTTGTGGAGTCAAAAGGTGTGGGTGTTTATTGGCATGAGATGGTACAGCTGCCCCTAGCACTGGTGTGCGCTTTAGTTTCACCAGATCACTTAACAACAATTTTATCTGTTTTTTCAAATGAGGTTTAAGTGCAGTGTGTGAGAGCAGCAATTTGTTCATTTCCGACTGGTCTATAGAGAGGGTTTCAATTGCTTTATTTAGATAGTTAGACCAAGAGCTCGGCTATGAGTCAAAATGGGTTGGAGAGCTATTTTCAGAGTGTTGGGGGCGACCTTAATGATTCCGTAATATTTTAGAAAAGGGGCCATGTTAGCACACATTTGGCCTGCCAGACCGAGTTCCATCCTAAGAATGCAGCCTTTTATGTATTGAGGTAGGCTGAAGACCCTATTGTAAGCTTTATCTTGCAATCATTTTTCCACTAGTTGTTTAAATTGCCCCGGGAAAGCTTAGTGGCCGTAATTTAGCACCAGTAGGAGGGATTTCCTGAGTACCCATCCTATTGGCAAAGAGGAGGTGCTTTCTAGTGCGTTGTTGAGCTGGCAAAGCTCTAGTAATAATCAGTTCCGCCTTTGCGTCGAGGTAGCACAGATGGGTTTTGGTACTTCTATTTGAGGACAACCACACATATAGTTTTGTCTCTTATTTTTAGTGGGCCCATTTTCCAATCGTAGTTTAGTTTCTTGATCGTCCTCTCAAAGGTTATTACTTTTGTTTTTGACTCATTTGCCATCATTTTATTTGTCTCATTGTACCTATGGAGGGCATTTAATGTTTTCTGGATCCTGATTCTGGAATGATCCAGCAAAACAATGTCAACTGCATATTGTAGTAGTGTGACTATGACATGTCCGATATTGGGCGGGATGAAGTTAGAGTGTTTTAGAGCCAGAGACATATCCACCCTGCACAAATGAAATAGCAGAGGGCAAGGACATAGCCTTTTCTAGTTACGACCATTTGAGACAACTTGACCCTCACACAAGTCGAGGTATAAAGTGATATTATTGCCCGAAGCAAGTTTTTTGGAATGTCTCAGCGCTGTAGCTTCCTTCACAGATTATTTTTGTCCACCAATTCAAATGCCGCGAAGTAGTCGATGAAGCAAGCATAAAGGGGGGTGTCTTCTGATTGGTGGCTTGAGATAATAAATAGGAGAGAGCCACTATGTTGTCAGTGATCAAAGAGTTTGTCCTAAATCCAGTTTGACAGAACGGGCCAATCTTGTTTGCTTCTGCCCAAGGCTCCAGTTCTTTTAGGAGGACGGAGGTGTACGCCTTGACTTCAATATCAAGGAGGGAGATAAGGCAATAGTTGGCTGGGTCCTGATTGTCTCCCTTCTTGAATATTTGGTGTAGAATTGGGCCTCTCCAGCTATCTGGTACATCCAAAGTCACTGAACATGTGTGATACAGTGCAAAGAGTATTGTAGACCACAGCTGGATGTCATTCTTGAAGACTTGGGCTGGGATGCCTGTTAGGGCCAGGAGCTTCAGTTACCCTAATGACGCCAAAGGTTTTTGCAATGGCAGTGACCGTGGTCACTGGCTCTTGGTTCAAACTGGCAACTAAAGCGTAGAGTTTGCTCAAGGGAGAAGTGCAGGTAGTATTGTTATTTATGTAGTTATCCACTGGAATTTGTCAATTGCGTTAATTCTGAAGTCTGCTTAACACATTTTATTTTTAATGTATCTCCGTCATCATGCATCACTGCATTTACATCCTTGTTATTAGGCATGTTTGTCCAATTGATTGAATTGAGAGGAACTGGAGTATACAGTTCAATTACTGCAACCAAGGCACATCAACCTCCACTGCACTAAACTATAAGAACCTGAGAGTTCTTCCATCTCAGGAAAATCCTCCCACTCCTCCACATTGACTACCATGCAAGGCTGACAACAGCCCTTATGAATGCTCACTCAGTCTGTCATTATATGGTGTACACCAGGCTCCTAAAGAAGCGTGTCAAAAGACTTCAGAGGCTCCTTGATGAACAGTTGTAATGAACAACTGGAGCGCTACAATTCTGAATCTATGACACAGGTGTGGCATATCTGAACGCCATCTTGATGGAATCAAAACTGTAAAACTGAAAGGAAAGAGAGGTTATAGTTAGGTATTGGAATGAGACACAAGCTAACATTTAAAAAAACAAAACAACTCTGAAATACAGCAGTTATAATTTAATAAACTGGCTGTAGCTTGTGCCCCCATCATGCACTCCTTATTACTTCACACATTACATCATTTATGACATGTTAAATTACATAATTGATAAGATCACTCTTGACGTCTTAGTTATAGCCTCTGGCCAGACTATATATCCAAAACGCATTAGGACTTGGGCACAGTGTTTAGGCTCTGGCAAGGCCCTGCACCCAACCATTTGCAAGCATCAAACCATTACTGCCCATGATCTTCAGTCATATGTAGGACATGTTTGAGAAAGGGCTCATTTTGTGGTCAGGGTCTGCATGCACCCCTCTATAAACAACCAACCCCCAACATGCATAGAATATGGAGTCACACAGTAGAGGTTGTCTGCATGGCCTGGTGTCACACCAGACCCTGTATCCAACACACAATAGACACGGGCCGGTGGGTTTGCCCTGTGGCCAGACCCTTCGTCCAAACCTTTGCTTGTGGTGGCCAATGACCACCTAACACCCTTGTTGCTCAGCCTTCAGCCCATCACACCAAAGGTTGATCAAAGGATTTATTGTTAATTGCCATTCAATGACCAGCTCTCCTCTACTGACATACTTTGGGTGAATACAAGTAAAAAGACAATCCATCAAAGGTGCATCAATTCTGAAATACCCAATTTCTTTTGCATCTTTCAAAAGCTTAAAGGCAATCTTATAAGAATCCAACCATCAATTTAGGTTGTTCACAAAGCATTTAGCATACAATCAGAATCATTGACTGATCTCAATAATAATGTCAACAATGTTATTTAAATGTAATCAGTGATGCCATCAATCATATCATTTAACATGCCATAAGTGATATATTATGTGAGGTGAGGTCATAAGCAGTGCATGATGGGACCACACGTGTCACATTCCAACACCTAACTATAAAGTCACTATATTTAGAAAAATAAGGCAACCCAATAACCCTTAGAACTGGGTAAGTAACTATTAAAGACACTATGGTTAAAACAGGGGGAAGTGTATGCCTTGACCTCCACGGCAAAGTAAACAATAAGAATAAAGGAACCACATATATTTATTCTGGTATCCTTAAAGGTTATTCTATATCACATTTTATTTATTGTCATTTATTTTAATTACTTCATCAATATCTTATCATTATAAGTGAGTCACAGGTGCTTCTAAGTGTAGAGGACACAGTGAAAGTGAGTATTGTGATAAGCAAACAAAGTGCGGGTGTTATGTACAATATATACAAAAGTGTGGTTAAAAATTAAAAGTGAACTTTCAATAGGCTCCTTCAATCCAGGAGTCCTGAAGTCACTGAGTTATGAAACATCAAGCCACACATAATAAATGTCGATGTTTCGACCCTGGACATAGATATCAATCAGCAATGGGTCCTCATCAGGACTGCAAATCTCTTTAAAATGATAGCACCTATTAATTTGATGTATCTAATTTCCTTCTTATGGTTGTCACATAAGGGACAATACTAAGACCATTAGCCGTCATCAGTCATTAATGGCGTCAAACCACCCATTGTATTGTGGTCATCTCTGCCGCAACAGAGGCACAAAATAGCAACCTCTGTTTTTTATAGAGTGGTAATACTATTCAGGGCTACGGGGTAGGTAAGGGTATAGGGTAGCATGAGTAATGTCATGGATATGGGGGGGTGTAGTAAGGGTACTTTTAGGGTTCGGTGGGTAGGGGTGTAGGGTGGTAAAGATAATTTTAGGGGTTAGGAGGGATGGCATATAGGGTATTAAGGGTAATTTTAGGGTTTATGGGTAGGATGGGTAAATTATAATAATGGTAATTTTTAAAAATGAGGGTTTGCGGATTGCCCTGCTCAAACATTAAAAGAATATCTATATATATGTACAGTATGGATAATTATAGTTAGGAGCACGTTTCCATAAGAAATAGATTTTTGATGTGCTATTAACATTGGGCTTTTTGTTAAGAATCTTAATGATAATTTCATTAAGAAAAGGAGCGTTTCATTCACCCCAGCTCCCTCCTTGAAAGTTTTGGGGTGATTCGTCAAGTGGGGGCAGAGAAAAAAGGGTGAAGCCAAAACACATTTTCCCCATGCAATTTCCCATAAGAAATTCAGACACACTTACAATCAAAATTGCTGAGCCGAATTGCTCCAAATTTGGCAGAAAGCTAGATCACTACTCAAGAATTGTTCTTTTTGTGATTTGGTATAAATCTGTTCAGTAGTTTTTGAGAAATAACAGGTAAAAATATATTTATATGTCATGCTGCAAAGGATCTGCTGGTCTGACGGATGTGGCAGCAGCCATTTTAGAACTTGGGGACTCAGTGGCCAGTTGTGAAAAAATAATTTACAAAAAACATATGGGGGGGGGAGAATAGGAGTACCCCTGACCTTCTTGGCCAGACTGAAAGGGGAGGGGCCAACAGGAACTCTTTACGGGGCCAAAAACAATTTTTTAACCTGTACCATGGATCCACAGATCCACAATAAAAAACATGTTTAAACGGACTCTCTCCCTTTTCAAATTATAGCTACTCTCCTCCCAAGTGGACCAGGGCCTGGGGGTTTAGCATATTGTATTTTTATGGAGAGGGGAGTGTGCCCCCCTCCCCTTGCCATTTCAAGGTTCTGAGGATCCCATCCCCTGGGGCTGATACCATACTTAAAGAGGTGGGGCATGCAGACCTTCTCCTCTAGCCATTAAAAAGCCCTGGGGAGCGCGTTCCAAGAAGCCAATGCCCTTACTTTATGAGGAGCGGGCGCACAACCCCCCTCTTTAAGCCATCGGAATGCCCCGGGGACAGCATCCCATGGAATCTGATGGGAACAGTGTACCAACCCCATCCCATGTGGCATATTAGGGTGCTCCCATCTAGCTAGAGCAGAAAAAAGCCGCTCTTAGCTGGACGGCAGCAAAACACTAGAATGCTGAGTGGGTTGGTGAGTGGGTGCATGAGGGTGTGACTGGGGCTGTGAGTGAGTGCACGAGGGTCTTTGTGGGTCTGTGAGTGGGTGCGTGAGTGTCTGAGTGGGTTTGTGAGTGGGTGCAGAAGTGTCTCAGTGGGTGATGGAGTGGGAAAAAGAGATTGAAAGTGAGAGAGAGAGAAATACTTTTTTAGGTTTTTACGTATAATATAGTTAGGATTAGATATTTCTGCACAATTTAAAAAGAAAAATATGTTTGTAATCTTTTTAAAGTAAAATCACCTTTCCTATGACCCTTACACATTTTTACTTTTAAAAAAAACAACAACAAAAAACAGGGAAACGAGTCCAGTTGGACATGAACCCTGAATGCTCAGTGAGAAAGTCTGTGACCTTCGCACTGAGCAATTCTTTTTATTGTATGCTTAGTTTAGCCACTTATGGGCTAACAGGGACCACGAGCGAGCCCTCAAGGGCTCCGCCATGGTCCCAATATGTATTTTTTTTTATTTAACAAAATGCCTTTTATGGGCTATCTGGCAGCCTGGGGAAGCCTCAAGGCCTCTCCCATGGTGGTTTTGCTTCAGCAAGCAAGGAGCAGCTTTAACAGCAGCTCTGTGCTTGCTGAAACAAACCTTTCATTTATATCTGTGTGCAGGGAACAGAGATGAAAGGTATGCTTTAAGACAGTGGGACCTGCTTCACAGGTCCCCCTGTCTGAAACCGGAATGTTTGCTGTGGCTTAGCTGCAGCTTCCTAGCTGCAACTAAGCCACAGCAAACAGCTATGTCCGGGGGGTGGGCACCCTGGGACATAGCAGGAGCCAGCCCTGGGGGGTTGCGGTCCCCAGGGCCATCAGTGTCTCCACGAGGGGGACCACGCGGCCCCCTCTCTGTTGTTAAAGAAGCTCTGAGAAGGTGGTGGTCCCTGGGGCTTGGGGGCCTGAAACGGACCCCCTTTACATTATTTAGTATTAGCCCTGGGGAGGTAGTGATCCCCGGGGCTGCGGGTGAGCCCTAGTGGCCTCCTGCATTCATTTTCTAAAATGCCCCAGGGGTGGTGGTCCCTGGGGCTATGGGGGTGTCTGAGCAGCCCTCCACACCCAATTTGTTATATACCCCGTGGGGTGGCAGTCTCCGGTCATATTACATTATTCGCCACGGGGAGGTGGTGGTCCCCGGGGCTATGGGGAGGCCAAGACACTGTACACAGAGCAGAACCTCAGTGTTAGAAGACACTGTACACAGAGCAGAGCCTCACTGTTAGAAGACACTGTACACAGAGCACAGCCTCAGTGTTTCAAGACACTGTACACATAGCAGAGCCTCAGTGTTAGAAAACAGTGTACACAGAGCAGAGCCTCAGTGTTAGAAGACCCTGTACACTGAGCAGAGCATCACTGATAGGAACACTCTACACGCACCAGTCTAACTGACAACATCTTACAACTTCGTGTTAAACATCTTGCACGTAACAGTGGCTGACCGAGAGAGACCCATCTCACTGGCAGTGAATTATTCATGCCACTGTAATCGTGCTTGTCTCTCCACGAAGCTTCACAGATGAAGCTCTTTTCAGAAGGTGCCTCTGCTTGTGATCGCTGATGGTCTCAACAGGCTGAAGCATACCAGACTCCCAGTAGAGCTTTAGCCGAACTCCCAAAATTAACCAAAGGATTAGAAAATAATTTTTTTTCAGTTAACCGGCATGCTTAGAGCTAACACATTGTGACTTGTAACTCTCACTTCTGTGGCAGTACCCACTGCGTATAAACCTTTGCACCACGACTGATTCCTTCTTAATTCAGCAGCTGCTAAGCTTGGAGCCTCCATGCCAACCTGCAGCCTCTAGTGACGTGGAAGTAAAGCCGCACACAGCAGAGGATATGTGCGTAAAGAACATTTACTAAAGAAGGCCAGTTTATGACTGACTGGATTATCCACCCAAGGAGATGTCTGCCTAAATAAGGAGACTTACCAAACCACAGATACGATACTTAAACAGTAGATTAGAGCTCCCATGTAAAGCAACTTGCGTAAATGAACTACAGACAAGTCTGCTCACAGGAGGTGACTTACCTAGCGGCAGACAAGCATGTGTTGATATGATCACTCTTCTGACAAGTGTGTGCTCAACCAACCACTTACTCAACCACAGATGCGTCTACCCTCGTGAGGCAAAATACTCAACATTATAAAGGCCTGTCTGTTTAAAACAACTTACCCAACCAATTGTATGTCAGGCCATACACTAGAAGGGAACTTACTAGCCATTTAACAAATATTCCACCACAAGTCAACATACACAACAAAAAAGTCAGCACCAACAAGGTGACATACCCAATAATAAAAAGGCGACATTCCGAATTATAAGCAAGTCAGTTCCCTCAAAGTGACATAGCAACAACAATCAGTTCTGCTCCCCTACAAGGTGACAGTACTCCACAATAAGCAAGTGTGCCCACCTAAGACTACTTACCAAACCAAAGAGAAGCCTGTCCACACAAGGTGAAGAGTCCCAGGACCAGCAGAGGATCTGCCATCACTGAGCCCTCAGTGCCTAAACTCTCTGCGCCCCTGCTGCTCTCACCGGTCTGGCGCACCCGAGAGTAAGGTAAAAAATCTGTCCGAGCAGGATGCCTGAGCCGTAACCAGGGAAGGGGCGTGCAAGCATGCACTCCTCCCTGTCGCACAAACACGAGGAAGCAAAGATACACCTCACAGGTCAAACCTGTCCTGCAGGTATTGAGACGAAGGAGTGTGCTTTAGGGTAGTGTTATCAGGGCAAGGTGCATGTGCCTGGCCCATGACAATACCTGGAGCTGAGAGACAGTGCAGTGAAAGAGAGGGCACAGGGGCGCCATCTTTAGGTGGGGGCATTGGAAAAGGAGTATGGAATAAAGTAACCTCTCCCCCTGCCCAGTTAGAAATGAAAAGGCTATTATATAATTGGGCATGTTACATGCTACTTAAATATGTCTGGCCAGAACCCAGGAGTGCTGACAGACTGACTTGTGAACATATGGTCATAGCTTTGAATGGATCTTTGGTAGGAGTGAATCAGTAGGCGGGTCCCCCACCCAGTGGCGTAGCGTGGGTTGTCAGCACCCGGGGCAAGGCAAGTAATTTGCGCCCCCTAACCCGTGGATTTTAGCACTCGAGCCTCTTCCAAGATGTTGCGCCCGGTGCGGCCGGCCCCCCCATCACCCCCCCACGCTACGCCACTGCCCCCACAGCCATGAAGGCCTGTGTACTGAGTATAAACACACTGCTGCTACCCCCAGTTGCTACATAGTGTGGGCTGCTCTCACCTAGAAATAAGATTAATTGTGGGCGCTCCCTGACATCACAAACCAGGTATGATATTGGCAAAACGTAAATAAAGGGAAGCACCTTGTGTGGACTTCCACGCTAGTTAAGTTAATTGGAAAATACACACAAAGGGTTGTCCCTCAAAAATTACGATGCGAGGCCAGACAGCATATGCAACGCAAAAAATCAGTCTATCATCCCAAAAAAGGGTCATCTTTATTATAGATCCAAAATAATTTTTTGAATGAAAATTTTCGTTTGGAAGTGTACAATTAAACTATTAACAATTGCTGCATAACAATAATGAGGTCACGTGTCAGCAAGGCCTCGTGTTTAAGGACAAGGAAGCATTTTTGTTTATTTATTTTACAAACGGTTAACCAGAACATTCCTTGGTAAACTGCAGACACATTTTTTTTATTTTACAAATGGTGTACCGGATTTTTTCTTGGTAAACTGCAGACACCGACAGATTCACCGCAGCGTTGCATGGGCAGGTTTTTGCTTACTGAACCGATGCTAATGCAGACTGTTCCATATGCCCTGGAATCTGTGGTTCATTTCGTATGCTGCCGCCCACCACTGCATCCTCCAAGGCGAATCTTTCTAAGGCCGATATTCTGGCAGCACGGCATAAGAACGTGCAAAAGGGCTGTGTCTTATGTCTACACTTGCTACGCTCCTTGCTATAGCAGGAAGGCTACTGAGGGAACACAGTCTACACGTGTGTACAGTATAGCACGCTGCTTTATCCGCAAACCTGCAATCGTCTCAATCACGAATGACCTCTGAATGGTGATCAGCAGGTGGGCCTGGTAGTCCTCGCTGATGCTTTGATGTTTTAACGACTTGGCATTCCAGTTTACATGTACGATTTGTTTAATAACTTTTATGATCAGAATCGCAAATGTATCACTTTATGAATATATACTTTCAATAATGAAATTATTTTCTTTTGGCAGCACAGCTTGACTTGTATGCCATTTAAATTATGAGACGAAAATGCAATAAGTGCATTCATTGCCTTGAAACTCTGGCCATTGGGTCGCTCGCACCGCACGGTGGACCTTTAGGGAAATGTGTCTGCACCTGTTTGAATCATAATATTATATGTCACTTTTAAATACGGTACAAAAATGTGACAACCACATTGATTGTTTTGAAAGAGTGGCCATCGAGTTCAGGGGCGTAGCTTGGTTAGTAAGATTGGGGGTGGGGGGCGGTGAGTGTCAGATTTTCCGACAAGATGGCATATAATGTTTGAATACATTATGAGACAAGTAGTGTGTACTAGTGACGCCTAAGGGGCAGTAGAACAGGAGAGGAATACGGTTTGGTAGGAGTACTAAAAGGGAAAACACAATATTCTGTAAAATAACCAATATTTTTGATGACTTTCCACAGAGTGTGTTTGCGTTTTTTTGGTCCGATTGTATGTAAAAATACCTGCTGAATTCCGACAAATATCTCAGAATACCCGACTGAAAGCATCTGTACCCAACTATTTATATTTAAAAAAATACATTTATTAGGAGGGTGTAACATCCCCCCCTGAAGCTACTTCCCTGATCGGGTTCTCCGCACTGAACGTGTCACTTTTAGTGAACTGCATTTTCACTCATGCTTGGAATGGTTTGGATACTGCTTTGTGGAAGGTTTATCATACTGGCCTCCATTCCTCTGCGCGAATCCCTTCCTGTGCGTTAGCCTGCTTTAATCCTTGGCAGTTTTCGCTACTTGGTATTCTTGTTTACATCTATGATGTGCACTGCAAGCTTGAAAACCATGACAACCCCAGTTTTATATTTATCACTTTTATTAAAATTGGGTAATATTAAAGATTTTATCTTGACAGCACCACTCGAGTTGTATGTCATAATAACCATGATATAAAAATGCCGTGAGCGTATTAACTGCTTTGAAGTTATGGCCACACGTGGCACTTTTTGTGAAATGCATTTGCACTTGCTCGAATTATATGGTAATTTTAACGATGAGGTTATGTAAAAACGGCATACATAAACATGGTGTATTTGAACGGCACTGTATTAACCATAAGCAGTAAAATTATAAATCCATTCCTGGGTTAAATACTCGTTGCCATTAGTATTGTCATTTATATATGACTCTCTGTGGAAAGGGTCACCGACTCCATTGTAATTAGCTGTAAATGTATGTGTGGCCAGGAGACTGATGAGTTCAGGACTCAGCACCTGCTAGCTCACCACAAAATGTGTTAAAAAAGAACAGCTGGGGGGGTCCCTCATCGGTCCCCTTTTCACACCATCTAATCAGTCTACGAATTCAGATGTGAGGTTGCCAGACTCAGGCAGATCAAGTAACACATTCTCACTTAGTGAGCCTTCAGCCCACCTGCACGTTTATAGCGGACAGCAAATGTTGCTGTTCCTATACCTTCCCATAATTTCTATTGAAAAGGTCAGCGACCCCTCCTACATGCCGCACTGCTGTCCTTCTTAGTGCATAGATGGACATAGGGGGGATGCCCGCTGAGGTACCAAAAGAACAAGTTACTTACCTTGCGTAACGCGCTCTGTAGTCTAAACACAGCTTCAGAATAACCCCAGGCACCAGACTGGATGTGGAGAACTTCAACATCAGCGCTTTCACACACCAGCTGGGGGGGTTGTGTGGCCCTACACTAGCTACGTGCTGTCACAAAAGTGACAACACGAAGACAAATATGAGGCAAGCCTGTGTGCTCAAGTCAGCTTCTTTTCTCTTCACTTTTCATAATCCAGACAGAGGACTACCAAAGGTAACTAACCTCTTCTACTGATGCATACTTCTACGCAGATTCTTCACCTTTGCAACAGATACCAAAGCAGCACCTCCCAAAAGTGGAGAGTCTGGGGAGTGGGATTACAATAAAACTACTGCAGGATGCAGAAAGCAAAGTGACCTTCTCATTGCACATGGCTCTCAAGGCTGCAGCGTTTGTGAATGTAAACACTGACATCCACTCATAGCTGAGCAGATGTTAAGGACAGACACATCTGGTGAAACACCATTGTAGCTGTTTTGGCCCTCATGATTTGGGCTCTCAGAAGTTCCAGGAGTTGCTTTAGAGACAATATATAGCAGATCTTGACAGGGTCCTCTTTCCCTCTGCCCCGCCCTTTTTTGCACTTGACAAGCCGACGAAGAGTTGATTGTCTACTTGATGATCTTTCATCCAAAGGTCAATGCCCTCTTTAGATTAAGGCAATGGGGCCACTCCTGAAGAATGCAGGCACAGTAACTGGTTGACCTGAAGGACCAGCTCTGCATCGGCTTGAAAGTCATGCACATAAAGAACGCCACTGAGGCTGATAGGAAATGTGTCAAAGCGGTAATGAAATGCAAAACAACTGGAGACTTAAACAAGGAAGGGTGTTCCCGTAAGGTTGAGAGGGCCGATAAGTACCTTTCACTGTACCCAGTTTTAGGGTCGAGCGTGGAAAGCACTCTGTCCCTGTTGTTATCTCTCTATGTGCTTGGAACCACGCCCATCACTTTGGTTGGTTCGTTGGCTTGCCTTTTAAAATATGTTTGATTTGAATGGTGAAAGGCATGCCTACCTCATGCCTTTTCCAGTGTTTAGCCTTCCTGGAGCGCACTGGCCAACTCCTGAAAACATAGGATTCTCCATATTGTTTCTGGACTACTTTTTCTTTCTCTTTGTTAGTAGGTAGCACGATCTCTCTGGGCAGTAGCCCGGCGCTCTGCATGACGTCGATCCTGTTACATAGATAACTGCACTTTTGCCGGTTAAATTGATAATAGCACTTTTGCGATACGTTTCACTGCGAACTAGCTTCTGTTTCATTTTGTGTGTTTGCTTGGCGCTTATGGTGGCTCTTGCTTATGTGAAAGTGTTTATCTTTCATTTTCAGTTTATGTGGCAAGAAAAGTCCGGTTAGGAGTTTACAACGTTAATAGCTCTAACTCGTTTCAATTCTTATCGGGTTTCTGCAATTCAAGAATGTCGAAATGAGGCGTTTTAGTCAGGAGACAGCGCTGTGCGCTAATACACAGTTTGTGTTGAGTTGCAAATACAAGGGGGGGGGGGGGGCTCGTGCTTTTTCGCTAATCTAAGTGGCAAATTATCTAAATTATCTATGATTAATAAAAGCGAATGAATGAAAAAAAGGACCGTGGTGTACAAAAACGCTGATGCTACTTGATCCTATTTTAGTTAAAATGGCAGCCCCATATGACCCCGAGGAATAGCTATTGTGATGGATTGAAATACGTGTCCAGATAACCTGCCGTGAAGCATGATTGATAGCAACAAGGATGTGAACTGTGAAATAACTTCTATTTTTTAGATACTGCTGGAAAGAACTGTCGCCTCCGGTGTTTCATCATCGAGCTAGCTGGCACGTTGATGCTTCTGCGTGGCACAGATTTTGAGTTTGCTGAAAAGACTATCTTCAGCGTCGTGTGACTACATTATCAGCGGTTGGTGCATAGCTGCCGGGTTTCAGTTTGCAAATGTGTGACATTTCAATGTCGTTAGGGTGCTTATGTGTGACATGTCATTGCTTTATGAGTGACACATTGAGTGACGCTTCATCACGAGTAGAAAAAACATCTATCTGCGAGTACTGAGAAAGAGTACGGAAATTACCCTTTTCTGCAACTACCTCCATTAGGGCAATTATGACTTAGAAACTGCTTTTAAAAGGCTCACAATGCAAAGTATGCATGACAGAAAAGGAAAGATTGACCAAAAGCGCTGTATGAATTGTACACAAGACTGCTTCATAACTATTTCAGGGGCTTGTCACTTGTCCTTGGTCCTTTCTTTATTCCCCTCTCCTATGATGCACACCTCCATCTCTCTCTTTTCTCCATCTCAAACTCATAAAAGAAATTACAAATATAGTTATTGGGCCTGTTTTATTGACCTCTGATGGATAAAAGGCAGAGTAGGCCCTATCCTATTTTAAAACCTACACCTCCCGATTATGAGCTACTCTCCGCAGCACGGGTTCAAATTACTGTGGTACCTCATGATAAACGGTTATTATGACAGCACACCTCTCAACAAGTATTCAGTCACCCCAAACATCACTAAGGTGGCTGGCATTACAAATATTCCTCAAACAGACTCATTTATTGACAAGAAGAAATACCTACAATTTATACTAGTCATGTGTCAGCGGAAACCTGCTTTAAAGCATGCTAAATCTGCTTCCAAGTCATGTAAAATATATCCGCTCGTCCTAGTGCTTAATTTGTAAATGAAAAAACGTGCTGGAGCCCAAAGCTGTCCTCTGAAACAAGCGGCTGCAGCAGTTTAAATGTGCGAGCAGGGCATACTGAGGCAGCGGGGCAGCGTAATCCTGAAACCATCTCGGGCCTCTTTAATCCATTAATAGCCACTCCCTCACCTTCATCTCACTCTCGCAGGTCTCTGCATTTGGGACACTTTTTAGGGTTGAGCCTGCGTCGCATGCACTTGCGCATACGTTTCGCTTGCGAGACGCTTTAGGAGTTAGAAAAGGGCTCGCAGCCCCGTCCATGTCACGCCTTTTCCGGTGGTTAGCCCTCCTCGAGCGCAGCAACCAAGTACGGAAAACATGCGAGGCTCGCAGCGACCAAGTACTGAAAAAATGCGAGGCTCGCTGTTTCCAGTCAGGTTTGAGGACTTCTTTTTATCTTTTGTTCACAGCACGATCTCGCTTGGCAGAAGTCAAGTGCTTTGCATAACATCAATCAATCAATCAATCAATCAATAACTTATAAAGCGCGCTATGTACCCGTTAGTGTTTTGAGGCGCTGGGGGGGGGGGAGGGGTGCTGCTATCGTTCGAAGAGCCATGTCTTGAGGAGTCTCCTGGAGGTGAGGAGGTCCTGGGTCTGGCGTAGTGAGGTCGGGAGTGAGTTCCAGGTTTTGGCGGCGAGGTAGGAGAAGGATCTGCCGCCAGAGGTCTTGCGCTGGATTCGGGGGACGATGGCGAGGGCAAGGTTGGCAGAGCGTAGTTGTCGTGAGGGAATGTAGAAGTTGAGTTTGGTGTTCAGGTAGGCGGGTCCGGTGTCGTGTAGAGCCTTGTGTGCGTGGGTGAGGAGTTTAAAGGTGATCCTCTTGTCCACGGGGAGCCAGTGGAGGTCCTTCAGGTGCGGGGAGATGTGACATCGGCGGGGTATGTCGAGGATCAGGCGGGCGGATGCTTTCTGGATGCGTTGGAGTCGTTTGATGTCTTTTGTTGGGATGCCTGTGTAGAGTGCGTTGCCGTAGTCGAGTCTGCTACTGACGAGGGCTTGGGTCACTGTCTTTCTGGTTCCTGTTGGAATCCACTTGAAGATCCTGTGGAGCAATCGGAGGGTGTTTAAGCAGGAGGATGAGACTGCGTTGACCTGTTTGGACATGGTGAGGGTGGAGTCGAGGATGAAGCCGAGATTTCGTGCGTAGCTGGCTGGGGTGGGTGGGGGGCCCAGGGCGGTGGGCCACCACGAGTCGTTCCAGGCCGAGGGGGTGCGCCCGAGGATGAGGACTTCCGTCTTGTCGGAGTTGAGTTTCAGGCGGCTGTTGTTCATCCACTCGGCGATGGATTTCAGTCCCTCGTGGAGGTTGGCTTTGGCGGTGAGAGGATCTTTGGTCAGGGAGAGGACGAGTTGTGTGTCGTCGGCGTAGGTGAGGATGCTGAGGTTGTGCTGGCGGGCCAGTTGTGCGAGGGGGGCCATGTAGACGTTGAACAGCGTTGGGCTAAGTGATGAGCCTTGGGGTACGCCGCAGATGAGGTTGGTGGCATTTGAGCGGAAAGGTGAGAGTCGGACCCTCTGGGTTCTGTCGGAGAGAAAGGAGGAGATCCATTTGAGGGCCTTTTCTTGGATGCCGGCTTCGTGTAAGCGGGTTAGTAGGGTGCGGTTGCAGACTGAATCGAAGGCGGCTGATAGGTCTAGGAGGATCAGGGCTGAGGTTTCGCCGTTGTCCATTTGTAGTCTGATGCCATCTGTGGCAGCGAGGAGTGCAGTCTCTGTGCTGTGGTTTCGTCTGAAGCCAGATTGGGAGGGGTCAAGGATGGAGTTGTCTTCTAGGTAGTTGGCGAGCTGTGCGTTGACGATCTTCTCGATGACTTTCGCTGGGAAAGGGAGGAGGGAGATCGGTCGGAAGTTTTTGAGATCGTTGAGGTCAGCCATAGGTTTCTTGAGGAGGGGTTGGATTTCTGCGTGCTTCCAGCTGTCCGGGAAGGTAGCGTTGTTGAAGGAAAGGTTGATGATCTTTCGGAGTGCGGGGGCGATGGTGGCGTCGGCTTTGTTGAACACGTGATGTGGGCAGGGGTCAGAGGGAGATCCTGAGTGGATGGAGTTCATGGTCTTTAGGGTTTCGGCGCTTTAGGGCATCGACCCTGTTACATAGTTAATTGCACTTTTGCCAGTTACGTAGATAATTGCACTTTTGCTGATAGGTTTCATTCTGAGCGAACTGTAGCAGAGCGATCGCGCTGTTTTTTTCCATTCAATGTGGCAAGAAAAATCCTGTTGGGAGTTTACAACTGCTAATAGCTGTAAATCGGAGAAATGCGAGACCCTAGTGCATTGCAAATGCTTGTTTTGGTTTTCTCTTCCTCTGTATTTCTCACACGTGTCTTTTGTGCACCATAAATGCTTGAGGAAGAAAAATAAGAGCCAGTGTCCCGCACCGGAAACCACCGGCTCAAATTAAGCACTGGCTCTTCCTGATCTGCTGCTCCCATGTTATGTGTATCGCCAAACGGCCGTGATTTTTTTTTTGCCAACACTGCTTAGCAATACTGAGCATCCCTAACCGGTGACAAATCAATGTTGCGCTAGGTAAAAATGAAAATAGTCAACCCAGAAACGCTCTGATCTCTGTGCTGATCTTCTGTACTGACCTCCTGGCTCTGCACTGCCTGACTGCTGCTGTGCTCACTGGATAAGTAGGCAGAAGAAAACCACTGGTCTCACATCGCTGTAGTCAGGGCCGCACTGCACACAGGCACTGAGGGGATGGTTTTGCAGCTGAGTTCGGATTCACACGCAGAAGCTCTCTCAGCTCCTTTCAGGCCAGCTCCTTTTTAGGTCGAGTACGCAAGCTCTCTGACGTGTTGTAATCTATCTGTGGGCTTTTAACCACGCCCACCACACACCCATCACTATCATTAGTTAGTGGGCATGCCTTTCAACCTCTGGAAGGTTAGGAGTGGTCAGGAGAAATCACCCTGGGTTTGAAGGCCTCAAGTAGGGCATCCTATTGATGTGAGATTGGATATTTCCAGAGGCCCCGCAGTTCTACTGACTGCAAGGCTTTGCCTTTCACCAATCGAGTCGAGGCAAGTGGCCAAGAGGGGGGCTCTTAACTTACCCCTTCATTCACTAAGATAAGTGTCATGTTGAGAAACCTGGCGACAGCCCTGTTTTTTTTTTTGGTATGGAGGACCAGACCAAGGGCCCACACGCCCCAGATGGACGGCAAGGGAATCCCAGTGGTGCGAGAGAGGCAGACAAAAATAGACAGACAGAAACCAGTTAGCTGAGGGCAGGAGCAAAACGTGTACAAAGTTTGCTTTCTCTTGCAAGGAGTGGCGACAGGAGGCATCTGTACGATGGAAAAACTGGTTAACCTGTGCAGGAGTGAGATACGCTCTGTGGAGAATATAGAACTTTATTAAAATGAATTTTACGTTCCAGGAGACAGTGGCAGGATGAGCAAAGATTGTGGCCCACTCTGTGTCACTACATGCCCTCCCCAAGTCCTCACCCCACCAGTTGCGAATCGGCAGGAAGGGTAGTGCCTTGGCAAACTATGTGACTTTATGTCTCCTCATGCCCATGTAAGTTTTGGAGTACCCAATGCGTGCTCGGTTCAGGCTGCAGTGTCCCCTCAATGTGCCTGCAGGGTATCTATGTCTGAGTTGCAGATGAAGAATTGTCTGAGGGGGCAGTTTGGTCACTCAGATTGGCTAACAGGACAAGCTCAGTGGTGTAAGAGAATTCACCAAAGGTATAGAGTCTTGCTGTGTAGTGAATCCTAGTTTGTTTTAATGGGAAACAAGAGTTAGCTAAGCCTTTGGCTTGCAGGCTCGTGCCCCCGTCACCTAGTGACTTTTACCCTACTTAGTTTGCTCTGTTTCAGCACATTTATTTAATTATATCTTTTAAGATTTCTAGTTAGGCCAATGTTTTAGTTCACGTTATCAGTGCCACCGCGCTAAGATGTCAATATCAAGTGACAGAGATAAACAAACTGCAGGTGTTCACATTAGGTACTTTCCCTCTTCATGCCTTCGAGGGAATTGTTTACATAAATTACTGTCCCAAGCATGCCTTGTTATCTATTGTTTGGGAACAGACCTGCGTCAGGAGTCCAAGCAAATCTGTATATCTGTATAAATGCACATCACTTAGATAGTCAGAAGGATTCCAACCAGATGCCATCTCTGCTATCGATGCTGCACGTCGCCTTGACACTGACCCAGTCTTCATGTCCCTATGGAGTCAGAGCAAGAAACCTCATTCCAAGGTAAAGAGGGTTGGGGGGCTCTTCTCATGGACATGGCACTGGCAGATTAGGTTTAATACACCTAGCTCTTTTTTAGGTTAGAGATTAGTTTCACATTATTAGGGTACTAGGACATATATCATAACTCATGAAATTTCATGTTATTGCAAGATGGTGGGGGCCTTTGTATTAATAACTTTTGTCTTTACCATACTGTTTCTTGCACTGTTCATCATCCTAATAATTGCGGCCCATGCAACTTATCGTAGATTGCAGTTTTGTTAAATAAAACCCTTTTGAAACCTTACTGCATCTTCTTCATTGCCTGTGTTTGATTGAGACATGTTGTTCATGTGAGAAAGTGGTACTATCCGTTTAACCATGACACTCTCTGAGATGTCACACTCTTGAGTCCATGCGTAAAGGCTGCCACAAATCACCTTTTACTATTTGGGGTTTTGGTGAGGTGCTGTTAGGGAGCAGGGAAGGTTGGGATGACAGTTGCGCCTTGTAGGACTGGCATTGTCGCCTACAAACATAAGTACTGTCATCCTTAAACCAGCAGTTTTGCCTAGAGCAAGAGTCAAACAACGACATGGCACCACCAACAATGGTGTTTAGGCACTAATCAGGATAACCTGATTATCACTGTTTCACATACTACAGGTACCCTAAATGCCATTATACGGAGACTTCCGTGGTCTTGGGAAAGATCCTCCTCAGCTGAAAAAGGAACACATAATTAGGCTGTAGGTTGTTCAAGCTTGAACCATTAAAAGGACTTTGCTCCCCATTTGGTGTTCTTTCTCTTTACTCACTGTACAATGTGGCCAATGCCATAGACATTCCTGAGAATGCTAGGCAAGCATTAACATTACACCTAGTAGGGCATGGCTTAACAGATGAGGGCGGGGATGTTACATTCATAGTGGACGCTAGTGAAGCATACCAAAAAGAAACATTCTACTCTTGCGTCACCTTTCCTGAGGAAGACCAAAGATTAGTCACATTCCACACATACAGAATTGCAAACATACCTTAACAGTTACAAGCATACCAGTATCTTGAAATACCGATTACTTATCATGTACATCAGAACTGGTTTAAGGGTGCCCTACCACACGTAATACAACCCATGAGATTAGGTCCCTTAGGTATGATGGATCAACGTGGCCTATGTTTGCCACATACACACCTCACCCAGGTATACAAAACATCCAGACAGCAGACCTTCGAAACTTATACACTGAGCTAGTAACACTTCACAGATGACTTGTTCAGTTCGTAATGCGGACTCTGAACACAACACCAGCACGTCCAGCACCACCAACACCTGCTGGATACCAACTGGCTACTGGGATTAATCCACAACCAGTGCATGCTATCATGGGTAAGGTACCCACGGAATGAGAGAAAATCCCGTTCTGGATAGCCCAGAAAACAAATCAGCTTGAAGCTGTGTATCCCCATATGGGACCACAGGAGAAACATAGAATTCTCACGATGCTCTTGCCCTTCGGGATGGTTCCCTCGGTGGATGACTGCGCCACATGGGGTACAGTCTTCACTGCAATATACACTACCACACATCGTACCCTGACACTTGCCAATGTACCGGAAGTGGTAAAACAAATTCAGAATGAGCACGGGGCTGCACCAGCCCTAGATTTGGGGATGAAATTAATGCGTAACTTCGACGCAGTCTCCTCAATCATACTCAGTAATTGTCAACATCAGGACAGTGCGCGCTCTAAGGGCGACATAAATGCAAAAACCCAGTCCTTATGCAAAAGCATATTTCATGTATTATGTTTCTATGCAGTATGTTAACCTTTTGCATTGCAGAGCTTTTACCTTGAAAAGTCATTAATGCTGTTTGTAATTCATTGTTCATTTTAAAGGCTTGTTTGCAGGACTACAGGGTGCGGTTCTTTATGATAGACTTTCTAGAAGCCTTTCTTGCAGCATGGTTGGGTGTGGCTCGTGGGCAGGGCTTGGCTCTATATAAGGGAGCCAGCCCAGCTCCACGTGCTCACTATTCAGAGGTCCCGGTGCAGAGCAGCAGCATTTTCCAGAGCTCCTGTCCCGGAGGCCTATCCAGTCATTTCCAGGCCTGCCCTCGTTTATTTGGTGATCTTCAAGCAGGGCGGTAAGGCGGAGGTCGGGTTAGGTCCCCGAATCCGTTTTCCAGTGACACTTGAGTTTTGGGCCTAAACTTGAAATCTAGTGTGCGATTGTTTTCATGGCATTTGTATCGTGAATTCCGAATCGGCAACAGTGTGCGCAATTCATTCCAGGCATTTACTTCTTGCCATTCAGATCGGCAGTGTGCACGATCATTTCATGGCATTTGTATTGTGAATTCCGAATCGGCAACAGTGTGCGCAATTCATTCCATGCATTTACTTCTTGGCATTCAGATCGGCAGTATGCGCAATCATTTCATGGCATTTGTATCGTGAATTCCGAATCGGCAACAGTGTGCGCAATTCGTTCCAGGCATTTACTTCTTGGCCTTCAGATCGGCAGTGTGCGTGATCATTTCATGGCATTTGTATCGTGAATTACGATACAGTGTGCGCGATTCTTTCCCGGCATTTAAACCTTGAATCACAGATCGGCAGTGTGCGCGATCGTTTCATTGCATGTGAATCTAGATGTTTGAATCGGCACAGAGTGCATGATTCATTCCTGGTATTTAACTTTTGAAATACAGATCGGCGGAGTGCGCAATCATTTCTAGACATTGAAACCTAGATGTGCAGTTTGATTAAGGTGCAGAATATTCCCTGCGCATTTGAGTCTTGAAACTCTTAATCAGAGAGTGACGTAGCAGTGTTATTCATGGTACTTGTACAGTTAATTCATGCAGAGAAAAAAACATGTGCTCTTTAATTCTTGCTACAATGCAGAGATTATTCTAAGAAGCATTTTGGAGAGAGTTTATTGTTCAAAATATAATATGTTAATTCTGGAATGTTCATGAGAAAACCTTGCATAACATTTCTTGATTTCCAGGTACCTAGATTCTTGAGGCCTAGTTATAGTGAAGCCTTAGACCATTCATGTTTTCAGCATAAGTGTTTATTTGAAACAAAACGTATTGAAAGTCATTGTGATTAATCTTGCAATTGTGTTGTTTAACTCTTGCTTCCACAGGTCTCCTTCCCCGCTGTTCCCAACCCAAAACCCATTCCCCCACTTGGCCATTCTTTAACTCTGTGCTATATAACTAGTGGAGTTTGGAGCTGCCAATAGGTGGACATGTTGGGAACATGCGCAAGCCCCGAGGATCTGGTCTCCTTGACAGAATAGTGAGTCCTCAAATTTTTAACCCTGGTTTGCACTAGGTTCTCAATATGGCCACATTGGATGAGTTAGTTAAAGTTATCACTCAGCTCCAATCGGATGTGGTAGCATCCAAAGACATAGCAACCAGTTTAGCTGAGAGACTGAGTCAATTACAAGACTGAGTAGAAAAGAAGGAACAAGGTCCTCTGGGTGCGGGTTGGTTTGGTACTTCTCCTCAAAGTTCAGGAGGTAATCCTCCAACTAACATTTCCCTCAACGTTCCCTCAGCCATTCCTCTGGCTCCTCCAGAACGGTTTTCAGGTGATCCTCTCAAAAGGCAATCCTTTTTGACTCAAGTAGAATTGCATTTTACCTGTCGACCACACACTTTCCCTGACGCCCAGTCCAGAGTGGCCTTCCTGTTATCTTACCTGACTGGAGACACGGACACTTGGGCAATTCCTCTTGTGTGTAAAGACAGTCCCCTGCTTTACAATTGGAGGAACTTTGTCCGTGAATTTGAAAAAGTGTTTGATCGAAGAACAGTGACTCTATCAGCAGATCGAGAACTGTTAGAATAGCTACAAGGCACTAAAGATTTAGTTTCCTACGTAGCTAGTTTTAATCAGCTGATAGCAGAGACATCATGGCCTGATGAAAAACAAGCAGCCCTGTTCTACCAAGGACACAGAGAAGAGCTAAAAGACATTCTTGCCCAGATCGATCCTCAACCTACAGATTGTCAAGATTTGATAAACCTTGTTTTGAGAATAGACAATCGTCTTGAAGAACGACAAGATACATGCAAAATGACAGAGAAATATTCCTGGCGTGTTTACGAACGTAGAAAATCAAGAACTCCGAAAGAGAGTAATCATGAAGCAATGGAAAGTGGAACTATCAGGCGGCCTTTGACAAAAGACGAAAAAGACCTACGTAGAAAGAACGGACAATGTCTTTACTGTCGGCACAAGGGCCACTTCGCCAAAGAGTGTCCAATAAAACCGAAGAGCAAACAAGGTCCAATCAAGAAAATTGCAGCAAATGCACACACCGAGCAGGAAAACTAGATCACCCAAGATGTAAAGAAGGGTTGCTCTTGGGTGTCACCATGGACCCTTCACATACAAGGCATCTTAAGTTAGACATCGAAGTACAAGTAAAGAAGGAGAAATATCTTAAGAAAGCCTTAGTAGATTCTGGGGCTACGGGTAACTTTGTGGATGCACAATTGGTTCGAACATGGGGGATCCCATGCACCAAGAATAAAACCCCAGAAATCATACAAGCCGTAGATGGAAAACTTTTAACTGGAGGCCCAGTGACTTTGCAGACTGTCCCCTTGTCGGTGACCTGTAATGGGGGAGATCAGAATATCAAAATGAAGAGAAAATCATCTTTGACGTCATCCATGCTCCTCAGCATGGAATCATTCTTGGACTGCAATGGTTAAGTTATCATAACACTGAAATCAACTGGTCAGAATGGAAAATCGTGTTCTCCTCCATCTTGTGTAGTGAAAAATGTCTCCAGACATCAAGAGTCACAAAACCTTGCAAAGCTCACATAGCAACAGCTGCTGAAAAAGATGTAACGTTGCCATGGCAGCACTCATCCTATCTAGATGTTTTTGATGAAAGAGAAGCAGAAACCTTGCCACCTCACAGGCCATATGACTGCCAAAATGATCTAACTCCTGGTGCTATACTCCCTAGTTGCCGTGTGTACGCCTTGTCAGAAAATAAAAATCAACACCTAAGAAAATACTTAGATCAATTTCTAGCTAATGGCTTTATTCATCCATCCAAGTCTCCTGCAGCGTCTCCTCTTTTTTTTGTCATCAAGGCTAATGGGGATCTTCAAACTTGCACAGACTATAGAGGTTTGAACAAAATCACAGTCAAGAACAAGTACCCATTACTTCTGATTCCTGTCTTGTTGGATCAAGTTACAAAAGCAAAAATCTATACTAAGTTAGACTTAAGAGGTGCTTACCATTTAGTCAGAATGAGAGAAGTCGATGAATGGAAAACTGCCTTTAAAACCCAATATGATCTGTTTGAATACACAGTCATGCCCTTTGGACTTTGTAACACTCCAGCAGCATTTCAATTCTTTCTGAATGACGTCCTTAGTCCATGTCGTCCATGACGTCCAGTATCTAGATCTATTTGCAATAGTCTACATCGACAATATCTTAATCTATTCAGACAATGAAGTCGAACATGTACAACATGTGAAGAAGAAGATTCTCACAGCCCTTCGAAAGCATAATCTGTACTGCAAATTAACCAAATGTGAATTCCATGTTACCACCTTCGAGTTCTTAGGAGTCATCCTTACCCCTCAAGGTATGGCCATGGCAGAAAGAAAAGTACAAGCAGTAGCTGATTGGCCCACTCCAAAGACTGTTCGAGATGTTCAGTGCTTCCTAGGTTTTGCAAACTTTTATCACAGGTTCATAGATCATTTCTCTCAGACAATGGTGCCAATCACCAAGTTGTTGAGAAAGAAAGAACCATTTGTATGGTCCCCTGAAGCTGACAGAGCATTTTCAACCTTAAAGGAAGCTTCTCCACTGCACCAGTCTTGACTCATCCGGACGTTGAGCGTCCATTCATAGTGGAAGCAGATGCTTCAGATGTGGCCATTGGTGCAGTGTTATCACAACGCAGTCAAGATACTGGTCAACTACATCCTGTAGCCTACATGTCTTGAAAGCTGAACGAAGCAGAACAAAATTATGTTATTGCTGAGAAAGAGCTTCTGCCAATCCGTGATGCCTTCAAAGAATGGAGACACCATTTGTTAGGCGCCAAATACACTATCACAGTATATACAGATCACCGCAATCTCCAGTTCACAAGTTCAGCTAGACTTTTGACTCCTCGGCAACTCCGATGGATGCTGTTTTTTGCTGAGTTTGATTTTGTGGTAACCTTCTGCCCCGGAAAGGATAATCGCAAAGCGGATGCTTTGTCCCGTCAAGATTCTACTATGTTACCCGCGATTCAGTCTCCTAGGTCTATCATTGCTCCAACGTTCTTTGCATCATAAAAACCGAAGACTTTTTTATTAAATCTGTAATTCCTTCACCATTGAGAAATGGCAAAAATGGGCTCAAGCAGATCCCAAAAGGTCAATCAAACAGGGACTACCTTTCCATGATGCCCATTTATTTGTTCCAACTACTAAATTGCGTAATTTGGTATTTCATTGGTTGCATGTTATACCTACGACAGGACATCCAGGTATTCCTAAAACTCTTGAATTAGCTCAGCGCTACTTTTGGTGGCCTACCTTGATAAAAGACGTCAAACAGATGGTAGCTAACTGTGAAGTTTGTGCTCACATCAAGTCATGTCATTCAAAGCCAAAAGGTTTGTTACATCCTCTCCCAACTCCACTTCAACCTTGGGAGCACATCTCATTAGACTTTATTACTGGTCTACCCATTGTTCAACATCACTCAGTAATCCCTGTGGTGGTAGATAGTCTCACAAAATATGCATATTTCATTGCTTGCAAGAAATTGCCCACCTCCAGTGAACTGGCAACAATCCTTTTAAATCGAGTGGTCCGATATCACGGATTACCAAAAGTGATTCTCTCCGATCGAGGATCACAATTTGCCTCTAACTTCTGGAAAACGTGGTGCAAAACACTTCAAATCACTTCTACACTGTCTACCAGTCATCATCCTCACACGGATGGCCAAACTGAGCGATTAAAGCAGACATTGAAACAATACCAATGTGCTTATGCTGAGAAAGCACTTCATTCTTGGACATCAATGCTTTGGTTAGCTGAACTAGCCTATAATAACTCGTATCATACTTCCATTGGTGCCACCCCCTTTTTTGGTCTGTTTGGCTATCATCCTGCTACCCTGCCAATCACGATTCCACAAGAAAGTACACTTACACCAGCCGTGTCAGAGACAATTCAACAACTCCATCAAACCCATAAACAAATCCAGGAACACCTAGATAAAGCTAAACAAATGTACAAAAAGCACTATGACAAGAAACATTGTGAAGTACCCCAATATAAGCCAGGTGATTGAGTGTGGCTTTCCACACGTCATATTGACTTCAAGAAAAAGCATATGTTTAATCCCAAATCCATAGGTCCTTCAACAATTCTTCAACAAATCAATTCAGTGACCTATAAACTGCAGTTACCAAGGTCACTATGTATTCATCCAGTATTTCATACTTCACTCCAGAAAAGAGCTGTCCAAAAAGTCCGCTCCCAACCAGCTCCGGTTCTAGTACAGGGAGAATTGGAATACGAAGTTAAACAGGTGCTGGATTCAAAATTTAGTGGTCGTAATCTCTGGTATTTAATATCTTGGAAAGGTTACGATCCTGAGAGCAACTCATGGGTCTCCGCATATGACATTCATGCACCACGACTAGTGAGGCATTTTCATCGCCTACATCCAGACAAAACCAGGCCCTAGAGCGTGTTTGGGAGGGTGGAGTACTGTCAACATCAGGACAGTGCGCGCTCTACGGGCGATGTAAATGCAAAAACCCAGTCCTTATGCAAAGGCATACTTCATGCATTATGTTTCTATGCAGTATGTTAACCTTTTGCATTGCAGAGCTTTTACCTTGAAAAGTCATTAATGCTGTTTGTAATTCTTTGTTCATTTGCAAGGCTTGTTTGCAGGACTACAGGGTGTGGTCCTTTATTCTAAGATTTTCTAGAAGCCTTTCTTGCAGCATGGTTGGGTGTGGCTCATGGGCGGGGCTTGGTTCTATATAAGGGAGCCAGCCCAGCTCCACATGCTCACTATTCAGAGGTCCCGGTGCAGAGCAGCAGCATTTTCTAGAGCTCCTGTCCCGGAGGCCTAGCCAGTCATTTCCAGGCCTGCCCTCGTTTATTTGGTGATCTTCAAGCAGGGCGGTAAGGCGGAGGTCGGGTTAGGCTTCCGACTCCGTTTTCCAGTGACACTTGAGTTTTGGGCCAAAACTTGAAATCGCGTGTGCGATTATTTTCATAGCATTTGTATCATGAATTCCGAATCGGCAACAGTGTACGCGATTCATTCCAGGCATTTACTTCTTGGCATTCAGATCGGCAGTATGCGCAATAATTTAATGGCATTTGTATCGTGAATTCTGAATCAGCAACAGTGTGCGTGATTCATTCCAGGCATTTACTTCTTGGCATTCAGATCGGCAGTCTGCACGATCATTTCATGGCATTTTTAGCATGAAATCCGAACCGCAACAGTGTGCGCGATTCATTCCAGGCATATACTTCTTGGCATTCAGATCGGCAGTGTGCGTGATCATTTCATGACATTTGTATCGTGAATTCCGAATCGGCAACAGTGTGCACGATTCTTTCCCGGCATTTAACTCTTGAATCATAGATCGTCAGTGTGCACGATCGTTTCATTGCATGTGAATCTAGATGTTCGAATCGGCAACAGAGTGCGCAATTCATTCCTGGTGTTTAACTCTTGAAATACAGATCAGCGGAGTGCGCGATCATTTCTAGACATTGAAACCTAGATGTGCAGTTTGATTAAGGTGCATAATATTCTCTGAGCATTCGAGTCTTGAAACTCTTAATCAGAGAGTGACGTAGCAGCGGTATTCATGGTACTTGTACAGTTCATTCATGCAGAGAAAAAACCATGTGCTCTTTGATTCTTGCTACAATGCAGAGATTATTCTAAGAAGTATTTTGGAGAGAGTTTATTGTTCAAAATATTATATGTTAATTCTGGAATGTTCATGAGAAAACCTTACATAACCTTTCTTGATTTCCAGGTACCTAAATTCTTGAGGTCTAGTTATAGTGAAGCCTTAGGCCATTCATGTTTTCAGCATAAGTGTTTATCTGAAACAAAATGTATTGAAAGTCATTGTGATTAATCTTGCAATTGTGTTGTTTAACTCTTGCATCCACATGTCTCCTTCCCCCCTGTTCCCAACCCAAAACCCATTCCCTAACTTGCCCATTCTTTAACTCTGTGCTATATAACTAGTGGAGTTTGGAACTGCCAAGAGGTGGACATGTTGGGAACATGCACAAGCCCCGAGGGTCTGGTCTCCTTGACAGTAATATTAAAGGGGAAGTGTTAGCACTGGCGATACACCAGTGCCTCAGAGAAATTCCACACTTGGATCAGGAGAAACAGCTACCAAAAAATATTTCCGACACCTATACTAGTAGGTCGGGATAGTTTGGGAGCCAAGCTGAAGAAGCTTGAAATACAGAGTACCACCCCTAAGGAAGGTACTAAACAAGCACAGGAGAGTTCTAAGAAGCGCTGGGATAAACAAAAACAATTTAAAGATAAACAAAATCCGAGAGAAGATTCTCTACATCTGGAGAACTCCGACAGGATATATACTCTCAGAAATAAGATACAATATAAAAGTTCTTGACAGATATACTGATTCACGTCCCTCTCGATCCTTTCAGGATGCACCGGATAGACGTAGCAAGGGAGGGGGCCATCCTGATCGACGTCTTGAATACGTGAAACAGAAGAAAGACTCACCACAGTCTTTAGACAAAAAAGAAAATAAGTCCCCACAACAAAAGCCACACTTTAAAAAGAAAAAGGTGACAGCACTGTCAAATAAAAATGCCAGTACACTTGAGAACATTGCTAAAGAACAAGACGTGGGCAGTGACACTGTTAGACAGTGCAGCAGAGGTCACGATATGTTGCTAGAGTCTGAAAGATCATCTGGATGCAACAGCAACTAGTGATTACATTGCAGTTGAGACTGCGGACTGCCGTATTCTCCCCCCCAACAGGGTTTATGATTTAAATATCCAAATTGAGAGAGACGTGGAGCGCACCATTGGTGTGATATTCTAGGATGAACTTAATTGTGAGGTCCTACTGGCCGAAAGGGACTGGCGTACCGAGCACGTCCGTAGGCTCCCACATGGGGAAGATGCCATTTTGCCTCCTTTCTCTGATCCTGTTCCAGAAGCGGTGAAACAAGCCTACGCTGTCAATTGGGCTTTAGCGTAGGCACCTGTGTTGTATCGCAATCATGTGGGTTGGGACAAGGACTCTCCTTGTCATCTAATACTTACCAGGTCTACACCTCAGCCTCAGCCACAATATCCTATTAAGCATGAAGCAAAAGCTCCGGTGAGGGAGATCCTCACTCAGCTTGAGTACCAGGGAGTAATTGAGCCCTGTGTCTCTACAATGAATAACCCGTTATCCCCCGTTGCAAAGCCAGACCCTTCCTACAGAATAGTTTTAGATTACAGACATTTCAGTCATACACGTCCATATGCTATACAAAATTCCCATAGCACAACATTAATTAACAACATAGTCCACAAAAAATACAAAAGAACCTTGGATATTTCCAGTGTTTTTTTCTGCCAGAACTTAGCACATGAAAGTCGAGACCTGAGTGCATTCTCATTTGGCTTACAAAAACGCTTCTGTCTTTTGCCCCAAGGCTACAAAAACAGCCCAGGGCTGTTCTCAGCCTGTGTAACATCAATATTACATTATATTGATTCTGAGGTGTTGTCTTATGTGTATGATATCTATCTCACAGATGCCAACCTCAACATTCATCTTGCCAGGGTCGATCAGATCGTTTTAGGATTTGCAGCCCTTGGCTACAAATTCAACTTTAGGAAAACTAAAATAGTTTTTCTCAGCCTACTGTTCCCGGGAGACTATCTATCAAACAATGTAAAGAGCTTTCTATAAAAATGTGCTCAACTGCACCCATCCAACACTCTCAACAAACTACAGTCTTTATTTGGTTTCTTTAATTTTGGTAGAACATATATTCCTGACTATGCAAAATGTATCAAGCCACTTTATGACTTAATAACCCTTGATTTTTCTAGCAGACACCGGACAGTTGAACACACACGCATCCTTGGGGAATTGCAAAAGGAAATGCTAGAAGCAAAACACCTGACAATAAAACAAATTTGGTCATCAGAATTATGGCTTGTGCCATTGGGTTCACTTATGTCACCTTTAGCGAGGGGCGACACAGTGCCCATAGCATACAAATCTCATTTATACTCCAATGCAGAACAACATTTTGCACCTACAGAAAAAATACTAACTGCAGTTCAAATGGCTGTGATCAATAAGAGACCACGTGCCCAAGGGAAACGCATTATTGTCGTTACGCCGGTGCCAGCCTTAGAGGCTGTCACCAAAGCCAGCATTCCTAACGCTAAAGCATTGCATCCACACTGGATTCAGTGGGCAACGTCCTTGACTGCCACCGATGTTGACTACATCTTTGATCCAAAACTTCAGACACAAGAATTTCTCCAGTACGAACAGGAGTACACCCCTCCTCTAGATGTCCTGCCACTTGACAGATATCATGCTGTAATTTACACTGATGGTTCAGCACAATCAGCTGTAGATACCAAACATCAATATTTAGCTGCTTGTGCAACCGTTAGTGGAGTGATGAAGGATGGAGACTTCCACCCTCACAATACCTTTAGGCAAACCCTAGGGGACTGCACAGCTCAGTTGGCTGAACTCAAAGCCCTTATTTTAGCATTAGAACACACAGAGCCAGGACTACTGACTTTGATTGTGTGACTCATACTACTGTGTCTAGTCATACAATAATTATCTTAATCTTTGGCGATTGAACGGGTTCAGAGATCCTAAAGGGAACACCATAAAACACAGAACTCTGTGGAGGAGAGTGGCTGATCTCAAGGCTAAGCTACCTTGTGTCCATGAAACACATACATTGGGCCACCAATGTGTAGGAGTACATGTTAACGGGAAGACTTTAGCTGATGAAGCAGCCAAATTTGCAGTAGCTATGGCTTCTGTGGCTGCAGTGACTCATTCTCAGATGAGATTGGATAATGGCATATTGACTGCCGTGAAAGCTTCAGCTGAAGGCAAGTCTCTTCCGAAAGCATATGCTACAAAATATTATTACCACATCAGTGCACAGAATGTTGCTTATGCAACACCTCCTGGAGTTGGAGATTGAGCGATCCCCAACCAAGACCAGAGATTAGATATAATAAAAGCAGCACATGAGGGTGTTACTTCTGCTCATGCTGGTATTTCGGCCACAGTAACACTCTTACAGAAATGCTTCTGGTGGCTAGGTCTGTACAAACAGACAACACAATACGTCCTTTGTTGTGACATCTGCCAGCAGATAAAGGGCTCCACCATCAAAAACTCACAGGAGACATCCCTCTTAGTGTCTAATATGCCACTACAATGTGCATACCTGGACCATTGGGGTCCACTCCAACCTGATGATGCATACAAATACATCTTAGTCATTGTAGATTCTTGTTCTAGATTCCTGTGGGTATGGCCACAGTGGTCGGCTGACGCTCAAACTGTTATAAAAGACTTGCTGATCTTTATCAGTACATATGCGGTTGCACCATTCCATTCGGACCAGGGTCGTACCTTTGCCTCTAAGGAATTCTGGGACACCATGGGGACGATGGGTGTTGAGCTCCTCCTCACTCCTCACCATAACATTTTGAGGGAAATTCGGTCGTGGAGAGGAGGAATCGTGATCTAAAGCAGTCCTTAACAGCTGGAGTATTAGGTTCTGGCCACAGTTGGCATCATCACCAATATGGAGTCCAGAGAGCAATGAATAATCTGCCAGGACGGTCCTATGGGGAACGCACTCCCTATGAGGTTCTCTTTGGGATACCTATGTATGTCCCAGATCCTGATGGCCCTGGTTTAGTGGCAGCAGACACATCTTTTGACATAAATGAACGCCTCTCTGTTTTACAGGAGCTTCAGCAATTTTGTGATGATAAATCATCCACCAGTCGTGCCACCTTAGGAATAAGGGATTTACCAATAACTTCCACTGGCTGTATTACTAAAGTCGGGGATCTGGTTCGTGAGAAGATCACTGTGAAGAAGGAATTTGGCCCATCCTACAGAGCACCGGTCCTAGTCCTGGGAGTACAAGGCACCAGAACTGTCATCTTACTACCGCTGCCTGGTTCCAAAGCAAACAGATTAATTTCCATTGATGACATCAATCTTCACCATGAGGCCGATCCTGCACAGTGGACCCAGAGGACCCTTGGGTAGTTACTGATCCCCTCTCACTACCCAACAGGACATACCTCTCCAAAGTAGAAATAACAATACTACTTCTGACTACACAAGTATGTCCAACAATGCTACAAATACCTCCTTAACAGTGGGGAGGGCGGAAAATGAGTTCTTGATGATTCCAGTAACCACTTCAATGACAACACCTGTCCAAGATTTGGCTGTTCTTTACACCAATACAACACAGACTGGCGGCACCGTTTACTATGAGCCTCCACGTGAAGTGGATCCATCCACCTGTAATGCACCTGCTCCTGCATTTGCGGAGACTTCTTCTGGTTACTTCATCTATAATGATGGCTTTTTTTCAGGCTCATCCACTCCTGTAAAATGTTTCAAAGACACATAGGCTGTACCTATGCCTTAAAATGACCATTTAATTCACCCATGGAACTATTTATGGTAATTCTTGACTGTTTTGCATTGTTTCTATGGATTGGTTCTGTGACTGTATTCTTTTTACTTATAAATGATCATTACCTCCCTGAACGCTCCTCTGTTGAGCCTGTGGATGAAGTCTTAACTCTATATCGGTCCTCACATAAGGTCTGAAGAGACTTGTCCCTTGTGCACATTTCAACTGTACCTATCCCTGATGGGATTGTGTGGTACAACGTTCTCTTGTGTAGCCATTTTAGTTATAGCTTCATACATGTTATTTTAGCGAACTAGGCCTGTCGCTGTGCACTTTAAGAGAGATATATTTTAGATATATTTTATTCATCTTTGTTTATTATGTTAACAATAGCCACATTTGCAGTCTTGTTTTATTTTTATCTATCTAGCTGTTCTTTGCCTAGGCCCGCACTGCGTTCTTAAACAAGACATTTCTTTCACTCTGTGCTTTTCTCAAGGCTACAGTAAGATAGGTTGCCTGCAAACATGGTAACGCTTTGTCTCTAGTGTTCATGGAAACATATACACTCTTACGTAGGGATCCTTTCTTGGACCACCAGCTGTTTTATTATAAAAACACTACTTTGACCCATGCACGTTAGAGTGAGATTCCAGCCAGATGACCACGACTGTATGCTGACTGCTGAGTGCTTTGCTGCAGCTGCTTATGTAGACTACAGGCCTCTTGCTCAGGTATGAGGGATGATGTCTTCCCAGGGAACCTGAAGGGCAGAATTAGAGCTTAACATGCTGTGCTCTAACATAGCCTAGGTAGGAGCTATTTTTAACGATTCTAGTAACAATATGGTAGTTGTATTTTTATGTTTCACTCTCCTTGTCACAATTTTTATCCTGCCATGCTTCATCATCCTAGTTATTGCAGTACCTGCTTTATTATCTAAGATGCAGTTACTTCAATAAAACCTTATTGAATTCTATTCTGCCTTTAATTGTCCTGGTATATGTGAGATTAATGTAATTGAGAGAAATGGATGAGATCTAAGTGACCACAATTTCCCTGAGGAGTCAATTGTGTCCTGCGCTCGGTTGCCCAATCATCCCTGCTCTAGGGTGGAGATGAGGCACTGCAAGTAAGACGGAGCAACACCCGTATTAGGCTGACAGGAGTCACTTGGATTGGTTTGAGACGCAGTCCCCCACAGTGCAAGTGATTCTGCCGCCCAAATCCAGTAGTCTCATTAGGATAATGAGAGCCTACACGACAGTTCCTTTTGATATACTGTATGAGGTCATTCAAATTCCATATGTCTTCAAAATTTCTATGACTGATTCAATTACACCTGGTGTTGTATCTGATGACTGGTATGTCCACACGGTTGATTCTGTGTTAACTGAAATGAAGGACTATTCAGTATTCGAAAGTGATGATGTATACACAAATACAAAGAATTATGGGGAAATGTTCTGCTATACTAATTGGGGACATTACTACCTACACTGTGCTACTATACATAGACCATTACTTAACTACACACAGTGTGGACACTAATCAACACCACCTGTGGGGGGGCCAAAACATTATTCATATAAATGTACTTATTTTTCTGGGCTTCCAGAGTCATATTTTTTCAAATTACCTTCTTCAAAAATTAGGCAAATTTTGCTGATTCAAAGTTGATTCATTCAGATTCCTTTGTTTCCCGTCTTGCAGCTGAAGGTTACGGATGCTGGAAGAACACTATTGATTTAAAGAGTGTATTAGGAACACAAGATTGGCAAATACAGGGTAGAGAAGCTTTATTTAGAGCATGCCTGATTCATGTGAAAATGATCTTTTTAAATGATGCTATTCAACAGACATCGTGTCTGGGGTTAGCAAAAATAAAAGAAATGAACACACCCAGTATCCCCACACCGGCAAAGTTTAATAATTGCCAATACTTCCTGACTATTACAGAGGAAGAGCTAGTTGCAAAGGTTCAGGCTGGTACCTATAACTCTTCACTTTCCAGTCCCAGCGGGTGGTTAATTTGGCCAATAGACACAAATGGGTGTCAGACATGTTTTGTGAATTCCTCAGGGGGCTTCAAGATTAGCCGGCCAGACCCTCGCTTTATCTTAGGTCAACACACAGGTATAGTTACAACAGTGTGGGTAAGCTGTGCCAACAATGGATACAGACTAACATGTTAGCCACAGTTACGGAACATCTTAATACTCTTTCTGAGGATATAGACTTGCAGGACTTTTTGATAGGTCCTAGGAAGCCACCTTCTAAAAGATTCATCTATGCCATATATAATGAGATCTGGAAGCTTTCCAAGATAGACGCTGTTTCACATTTAAGGCAAATAGATAAGGAAAACTTAGAAAAGGCTTTAGCTGTTGTTGACAATGGCATGAACACTCTGTCCAACAGGATTTCTTCCCTAACGAACATAGGTGGTCATTATGAGCATGGCAGTAAACACCGCCCCACCGGTGGTGGCGGTAACTACCACCAACATGCTGGCGGTCCGGTTCACCAAATAATGAAGCCAATGAGAAACAAGTAGCGGTCCATCCACACACCGACATCTTTGTAGTCCCGACGAGGACGGAGGAGGCCGCCCACAGGCCGGCAGAAAGATCCTACCCGCTCACCAAATAATGAAACACAAGGCCACCATCAGTTCTGGGGAGGGAACCACCGCCAGGCAAAGCGTGGTGGAAACAAACAATGTAAAAGGACACACTCACCGGAGGCACACAGAACATGCCGACGCAGACATGGAGAGAGAGTTGGAAATAATACCAGTGCTGCTCCTTACCATTTACCTCCAAGACCGTGACCGCCGAAGAAGACGATTATAGTAAGTACTGCAGCCTAGTACACATGAGAAGAAAGGGCACAGTTCCACAAATACACCCCACCCACCCTGCAACGCACTCCCAACCCCTCCCACATCTCAAACCAAACATACCATAACAAAATGTACTTCCCATACACAAGCCAACAAAGATCTGCACAAAAGAACACACATGTGCACGCCACACCCCTACAGTGAAATGCGAAAAACTTCACTATATTGTGCCAACAGCACTACTGGGCACTGATATTTATCTGACAAAACAAAAATATTGTTCACATAAGGCCATTGGCCAGTCCATCAGTAAGTCCCTGAAGGGATACTATAGCCCGAACTTGACTCCCACGTGTGCGAAGGGTACTCCACTGGAAAGGGACATCAATGGGCAGCCAGGCACCTCAGGGAAAAGGGGCAGTGGGTGGTGGGGGTGGGGACTTATGTCTGGAAGGAGGGGCTTGGGCTTAGGTTTGGGAGGTGGGGGGGTTTGGGCTTGCCCTTGGAAGCAGGTGGAGTGGGCTTGGACCGGGGGTGGCAGAGGGACCTGGGGCAACACGGGGCTTCCTCCTCCCTGGGGAAGGGGCACAGGAATGGGAAGGACGGACTGGGGCGGACTTGGACGTGGAAGGAGAGGATTGGGCAAGGAGATGGGCATGTTTGGGGATGAGATGGGGTGGGCCAGTGTGTTCGAACAGGTCAATAGGGGAGAGGAAAAGCTTCTTAGGGGCAATCAGAGGGGATTTGGATGCAGGTCTGGGAGTGGAAGTTGAGGAAGGGCTTGTATCAGGTGTAGATGTGCCAGACGAAGATGCAGGTGCCTGTAAAGTATGCTGATGTGTGGTGGATGTGTGTGGTGTGGATGTCTGTGAATGTTTGAGTGTTTTGGGAGGGGGGGTTGGACACAGTGGGACAAGACAGGCTGCCAGTGTACATGGATGTTGTCTGGGTGTTTGCAGGTCTGTCGAGTGTGCTGCAAGTGTCTGTCAATGTAGTTGTGATGAGTGCAGGTCTGGTGTCTTGGGTGCATGTCTGGATGTCAGATGTTGTGGTGACTGCATGAATGGGGGCAGCAGCAGTGACTGAGGGTGCAGCGAGTGTGGGTGTGCATGGTGAGGTGACAGACAGGGTGACAGGGGAGGTTGATACACTGGGGGAAGTGGATGTTGTTGTGTGAGCTTTGGTATGTTGGGTGTGTGCCTGCCTGTGGTGGTAAGTGTTGTGCTTGTGTTTCTCTGTGTGCTTCTTGTGTGTTGATCTATGTGCATTGCTGTATGTACGTGTGCTTGGGATGGGTGAAGGGAGTTTGGTGCTGGAAGGAGTAGGGGTAGTGGGAGGGGGCACAGAAAGACCAGGGACACTGGCTGCCATCAAAGAGGAGGCCAGAGCCTGAAAAGATCTCTGTAGGCCATACATGGCACCGTGAAGGCGTTCCAGGTATGCATTGCATTGCTGCATCTGGGATGCTAGCCCATGGATGGCATTCACGATGGTTGTCTGCCCTACAGAGATGACTCTCAGGAGGTCAATAGCCTCCTCCATGAGGGGCAGCAGGGCTGACTGGGGCAAGGGATGAGGTGCCTGGGGTGAAGGAGATGCCCACCCTCCTGGGTGAGAGGGCACGGGCAACTGGGTGGGGAGCAACTAGGAGGGCGGTGATGGCATGGGGAGTGGCAGAAGATGGCATAGAATGGGTGTGCCTAGTAGGGTCTGCAACCTCCAGGGAGCTCCCATCAGAGGAGGTATCAGAATCACTACCTCCAGTGGTAGTTGCCTCCCCGTGGTACTCCCCTCGCCCTGCAACCCAATGGTCCCCTTGGTGCCGCTCGACTCTGCCTCCTTGGAACCGTGGGCTGCTGCATCCCCCCTCGCTGGTGCCACTGCTCCCTCGCCAGATAATGCTGATGTACACAACGGACACAAGAGCACAGGGGTGGAGAGACAAAACAAGGAAGAACATTGTCAAAAAGTGAATATATGTACATCTGTGGCCCACACACACTCCCATCCAGGTCACACACCTACAAGCAACACCTATAACATACATCATGACTGTGTCCCTGACTAGTGGCCTTTACCCCAGAATACACCACATAACCAAGATAAAACACAGACCTGATACACTGTGTGGAGTACACCCATGAAAGGCCATGCCCAGCCAATGCACTTACAAGTCCATGAGGCCACAAGTATACCAGATGATAGAAAGTAGACCCCCCCATGGACCTATTGAGACTGGCCAAACTAGCCCTCACACCATTCCAGGGAATATAAGGGGGCAGGACCGCAGGAACACACCTGTACAAGTGCCTGCCGCTAGAATGCATACATACCAAAGCACCAACATACATCCATCTCAGCAGTATCACAACATTGTAGGTACTCACCCCCTTGTGGCTGCTGTGCTGCCTTCAAGCGCCCATGTTTGGCCACCGCCAGAATGCGGGTCATTAGGGGGATCAGGGTCCGACGGGCACCCCTTCCTCATTGGGAGGCCTTTCCCAGCTGGCCTCTCCGGTCTTTCTGGCCCAGCGCCTCAGGTCCTCCCACTGCCTCCTGCCTCCTGCCTGCAGTGGGTGTCTGCCAGTTGTAGACCCCGAGGGTCCGCACCTCCTTGGCGATGGCTTGCCACAGGCCTTTCTTTTGATAGACGTTGCCCTGCATGGGACACACGTAGAAAACAAAAACAGACATCAGTATGTGTGCACCGAAAACAGATAACATGTCGTTCCCCATGGAATGACAATTGTTGAAAGGCAAGTGATCAAGAATGTCTTGTTTGAGAACACAGTGCTGGGCTAAACAAAAACAGTTAGATAGATGAAAATAAAACAAGACCGTAAAACTGGTTATTGTAATAATAACAATGCAAAGCCAAATAAAACATATCTAGGTCAAAGTGCACAGCAGCCTAGCTTGTTAAACTAACGTGCATTGAGCTATGACTAAAACGGCTACACGACACCCCGAATATTTGTGGCTCGACCCTGAGTATTCCGTCCACCATGGTCCTTAGCTCCCTATCTGTGAAGCGGGGGTGCTTAGAGGGTGCCATGGTGTGTGTTGTGGGTATATTGGTGAGGGTGCTGTTGTGTGGTTGTGAGTGTGGCTTATAAAGGTGTTTGCGGTTTGTATGTGTTTTGGTGGTGTATTTGTGTGTGTTATGTTGTGTTCAGTGTATGCGTGTTGTGTTGTCAATCTCAGTCGTGCTATTGGCGTTGCAAAGGATTGTGGGATATGTGTGTGGGTAGTTTATGGTGTTGTGGATGTGTGTCAGGTGTGTGGGTTTCAAAGTTGTCAATGTGTGCATTTAATGTTGGTGGGTCCCATTGCTGGCCGTGGCAGTCCATATCGCCAATGGTCGTTCGTCATCCACTATCCACCACGCTGATTGTGCTTCATTATTTGATGGGCAGAGGATTTGTCTGCATGGCGGTGGCGGGGTGGGGTGTACTGCCTTACCACCATTGTAGGCCCTGGCGGTTGGTGGAGGTTGCAGGATTTTTGGTGGTTTTACTTTTTGGCATCATTATTTGGCGATGTGCAGTCTACCAGCACTGGCGGTCTTCTGGTCACCGTCACCACGGTGGTCGGCGGTGATTGCAGCGAAGTTCATAATGAGGGCAATAGTATTGTCTGTGATAGATATCATTCAGACAGACATGTCCCTTTGATATCATGGGCAAAGTCAGCTGCGTTCCATCATGCAGTTAGGTTCAACGTTACAGACTTTGAAAAAAGGCCGAGTTCCATGGAAGTACATTAATGGTAGTGAATTATTCACTGCTTTAAATTTATCCAAGGAACAACAGACAATGGCAAAAAGGGAAGTGAGTTTCACCATGCTTCACATAGAGAAGTTAGAAAAGTTGCCTTTCACAGTTGCAGAGAGTCCTTCAACAGTATGGCTCCTATATGGCATTATTAATCTGCCCATTTCCACTTTTCGTTTTTCGAAATGCCTGAAACAGCTTGCTGTGGGCAGGTACAAGCGCCTAGGCGAAAGTTATATTAAAGAAGAGTGGGAGTTGCCCTTTGAATACAAGACTGTCAGTCATTCAATGATCTGCAAGCAGGTGTCCCTTCACGGTCTTTGCAATGCGGGGGTCACAAACTTGGCCTGTTTGCTAAAGATTACTCCCGGCCCTTTGATTGGTCCAGCATTTCATGTACTTTCGAATGGAAGTTATGTGGTGCTGAGCAACCACAGCTGTTGCGGAATGCAACCAGGAATTGCCTACACAATTTCAGTTTCTAAAGTCGTTACTTGTTGCGGACAAGTGTTATTTCCCCGCACACGAGAAATAAATCACATTGATACTGCTAATGTAAATTATGACAAGCTGAGCAGACTGAAGGCGCTACTGTTCCTAAAACAAGACGCGTTGACGTCAGCTAAAGAGACGTATGCTTTCCAGATTGCGAGATCAACAGCTGGGATACAATTCCTATTAAATACTAACTTCTTCAAGTACTTTGGAGAGCTGGTATCCAGAATTTTCAACGCCTCGAGCACTGCTGGGATTGTCCACTTCTTTATGGCTGTTGGGTCTGGATTTGTGTCCATCTTCCAGACTGTCTTCGGAGTCATTCCTTCGGCCATCCATTCACTCTTTTCAAGTGTGTTTGGCGGCTTTCTTACAATTTCGGAATTGATAGGTGGAATACTGCTGCTATTTCTTCTGATTCGCAGTGGTTGTGTCTTTCCAGCTACGCAAAACAATGCAGCCACTGCCACCAGCTCAACTGTGCAGTGAATGCATTTCTCAGGTCTTTAATGCTCCGTTGCTGGAGTAATTGGAGCGTGATTGGTCATTGTCATTCCGACCACTCCTACAGTGCGTACAACTAGTCTTTTGCTGCATATGATCCCTCTTCAAACACTTGCCTACAGTGTGTCTTGCTGTTACGCCAGTGCCTTCTGTGGACCAAGCACTGCTGATGTCCCCGATGAGGGTTCATTCACGGTCATGCCCCTTGAGACTAAGGCTGATTCGTGAGGCCACTTATGAGCCACCCTTGGTGAACGATCTGGCTTTTTTTTGGCACTGTGGAGAGTGCCCCTCCTGGAGGTGGACCTGCACAAGAGACTACTATGCACTACTGCTCCGTGGATCTGTCTGCCTATCCTGTGATTGATCTAACATCTGACAATGTGGGCCTCTTTCCTGAGGTCTTTTCCATTCAATGGCTTCGAAGATGCTCTTCAAGATCATGACTACTGTTAGAAAGATTTGATGATTGGCTTATTATACCAAATTTGAAGGTTGCATTTATTGCCTTACTTTGGCCTGCTGTGCTTGTCATGGTTGACATTTCATCTCTTTCTACGTTTTTTGAGCTATTTTGGGTTTTAACATGTTTTTAAATATGATTTTGCCTAGTTTTCTGCTTTAATCTTTTAGTCCAGAGCACTTTTTAGCATTGGGTTCATTCACCTTCAGTGGTGTCAACTTATGGTGTCATACTTGTTACAGCAATGGGGAGAATGTAGTGAATCCTAGTTTGGTTTAATGGGAAACAGGAGTTAGCTAAGCCTTTGGCTAGCTGACTCGTGCCCCCGTAACCTAGTGACTTTTACCCTATTTAGTTTGCTCTGTTTTAGCGCATTTATTTAATTACATCTTTTACGATTTCTAGTTAGGCCAGTGTTTTAGGTCACGTTATCAGTGCCACCACGCTAAGGCGTCAATATCAAGGGACAAAGATAAACAAAGTGTAGGTGTTCACATTAGGTACTTTCCTTCTTTATGCCTTCGAGGGAATTCTTTACATAAATTACCGTCCCAAGCATGTCTTGTTATCTATTGTTTGGGAACTGACCTACGTCAGGAGTCCTAACAAATCTGTATAAATCCACCTCATTTAGACAGATAGTCAGAGGGAATCCAACCAGATGCCATCGCTGCTATCAATGCTGCATGTCGCCTTGACGCAGACCCAGTCTTCGTGTCTCTACAGAGTCTGAGCTAGAGACCTCATTCCAAGGTAACAAGGGTTGGGGGGCTATTCTCATGGACATGGCATTGGCAGATTAGGTTTAACACACCCATCTCTCTTTTAGGTTAGAGATTAGGTTCACATTATTAGGGTACTAGGATATATATCATATCTCATGTCATTTCATGTCACTGTAAGATGGTGGGGTCTTTGTATTAATGACTCTTGTCTTAACCATTCTGTTTCTTGCATTGTTCATTATCCTAATCATTGCTGCCCACGCAACTTATCATAGATTGCAGTTTTGTTAAATAAAACCTATTGAAACCTTACTGCATCTTATTCATTGCCTGTGTTTGATTGAGACATGTTGTTCATGTGAGAAAGGGGTACTTGCTGTTTAACCACAACACTCCCTGAGATGTCACACTCTTGAGTCTATGCGTAAAGGCTTCCACAAATCACCTTTTACTATTTGGGTTTTTGGTGAGGTGCTGCTAGTGAGCCTGGAGGGTTGGGACAACAGTTGCGACTTGTCATAGGACTGGCATAGTCGCCTAAAAACATAAGTACTGTCATCCTTAAACCAGCAGTCTGGCCTAGAGCAAGACTCAAACTACGACAGCTGTGTGTCAGGGGGTGATGGATGCTGCACTGCGGTATGCTCCGCTCCTAGGTGCACCTAGTATCGGAGGCAGGGGGCATATAGCACCAGGGTGTTCGACGAAAGTAGCAAAGTGCCATAGACAGAAGACGCATGGGTAAGATGGGTGCGTGTGTTAGGGAGTGAAAAAGGTGTAAAAAGTGCTTCAGCGTCCAAGGGGTCTTATCTTAGCCGTATCAAGGTTGTGCTTAGTGAACCACTGCACTACTACAGCCGAGTTGTGAGGTAGTAGTGCTTAAAGCTGGGAGCCCACCTGTATATGATATAACCTCTCTCTGCACACATGTAAGGCCTTCTAAGGAGAGAACCAACAAGAGAACTTTGGAAAGATTGGACTGCAAGGGGTCAGTGTCTGAGGCAGCACATGAGGCAATTAATTTGTCCTAGCGCCTGTCAGATGTGCACTGTGGAAGGGTGTGTCCCAGCATTTAATGCATCCATAGCCTCGGTTACCAATTTAAATACACTCAACTAAGCTGTGCCCTAGCATTCAGACAGGAGGTCCTCTTAAAGCAAAAGCCTGATCAAAGGGCATGTTCTTAGGCTCAGAAGCTCTGAGAAGGGCAAATTCTTAGACTCAGAGGTTCTGGGGACCACACTGTCCTGGTCAACTCTAGTGCTATCAAGATGAACTGAATCTATCCTGTTCTTTTTCAGACCCAAGGAAGGAGCGCTATCGGTGGACAGGCACACAGGAGTACCTCTCTCCATTCCGGAAGAAACGCATCTCCTAACAAGTGCCTTGGAGGAAACTCTAGAGCACAAAATTGCATACACTGCATATTCCTAAAACTGATGAATAGCTTTAGCCAGGGCTTCTCCCAGTGTTTGAAGACAACATAAACCACCTCAAGATGGAAACATAACTTGCAATCTGTCAGACAAAGCTTGCTCAGTTCATCTGCTCCGGGTTTCAGGGACCCTGCAAATGATTGGAGACCAGGAAGATGTTCTGTTGTTTAAGTCACCTCCAAAGGCACAGACTCACCTTGCATGGGGCCCAGAGACCCACCCCACCCTGTTTGCTGTAGTACTACCTGGCTGTCATGTTGCTCATGATAACTTGCACCCACTTCTCATTGATGGATGGCAGAAAGGACGTGAATGCACAGCGGATCACCTGAAGTAACAGTAGGCTGATGAGGAGTAGGCTCTCCATCACAGAGTTGAGGCCCATGATCTTTCCTCCCAAAATCCACCCTCTCAACCCAGAAACAATGCATCTGTCAGAGTTGTGAGCTTTGGGAGACGGCGGACGATGAGCCTGCCATAGTACACATAAGTGTCTGCCATGGCAGGGGAGCCAGGAAACTCCTGGCACTTCAAACAACCTTTCTGGAACTTGCTCCCATCTTCTAGGAGCTAAGCACCCAGAGTATAAAAGTAGGTCTCTCAGACCCACTCTTCTGTTCACTATTGGACCAGCAGAAGGATTCCCAGAGGACTGCCTACTGCTGTGCATTCTACTAGACTGCTGCTTTACCTGAAAGAACTGCTTTGCTTCCTGCCTGGGGCCTGTCTTGAACAGTTAGAGGCCAGCCCTGCTGTTGAGCCCTGCATCTACAACTGCACCCAGAACTTCCAGAAATGACTCCAATGAAAAGTTTGCTGGCCTCCTGTGCCACAGGGACATAACAGGCTCCCACAACCTTGAACTCGCACCTGGACCCAGCCTGAGTGAGTCCTCAACCCACAAGAGGTCCCCATATGCTCTTGGACCCTTGGTTGTGGTGCTAAAGGTGACTGGATAACTCTGGTCGGAACTTTGATCTTTTAGGCGCTATTTTGAACGTTACATTTTTAAAATGTATTACTATGGTTCAACTGATTGGATTTTTTTTGTTTTGGTATCAAATAATTTATTAAGGTTTACTCTATTTTTCTAAATTGGTTTGGGATTCTTATTGTGTTGTATTTTCACTTTATTACTGTTTTTGTGCTGCATTAATACTTTACACATTGCCTCTAAGTTAAGCCTGGTTGCTTTTTGTGCCAAGCAACACAGGAATTAGCAAAGGTTTATTTAGTGACTTTTTATGGTTCACCCGGCAAGGGATTGTGGCTGTTGCTTGACCAGGACTCACATCCCAGTCAACCAACAGCTCAATTTCTCATAACTCCCGATTGAAAGTTATCGCTTATCAAGTGTAGTAGGCTAACCCAATGTCATTCTATGGGAGAGGTAGTTCTTGCAGTAGTGAAAAACAAATTTGAGTTTTTCACTATTAGGACAAGTAAACGTTAAAGGTAGATGTCCAAACTTTTAAATACACTGTACCATTCCCTATGGACAGTTTAGGGCCTACCCTATGCTGACATATGTATTATAAAGGAAGGTTTAGGCCTGGTAAGCGGTTTATTTTACCAGGTCGAAATGGGAGTTTGAAACTGCACATAAAGGCTGCAATGGCAGGTCTGAGACATGTTTAAAGGGCTACTTAAGTGGGTGGTACAATACGTGCTGCAGGCCCACTAGTAGCATTTAATTTACAGGCCTTGGATACATGTAATACCACTTACTAGGCACGTACAAGTTAAATATATGTGCCAGTTGGGTTTAACCCAATTTTACAGTGTTTAGAGGAGACAGCACAAGCACTTTAGCACTGGCTAGCAGTGGTCAAGTGTGCAGAGTCTTAAAAGCATGTTATTTTATGTTGCATGAATGGTGTAAATTTGTGTGAATGGATGGGTGTAGATTTAAATGTTCCATCCATCATCCAAATTTCACTATTCTCTAGGATAAGTAAGTTATGGGTTGTGCTAAATATTAAAATTCTCTTATGGGGGTTTTCATTGTCGTGCAAGAGAAAAGTTTCATTTAAGAAGGTAGTTTTTAGCTCTGGGGGGATGTTAATATCTTCATAGGATTGTGGTGTTACATGTTGGGGATTACTTGCCAGTTTTTCACGTTGAAACATTCGTCTGAGATTTGGTATTGAAGGGATGCTACCTGCAACCTGTACAGGAATATTTCAGGCTACTTCCCCAAGCACCTGCCTGCAGGAATCATTGGAGGTGTGTGCAAAATGTTTAATTGTCTGTACATTTTCTCTCACTTCTATTTCCATTGCAGAGGCAGAGTGGTTATGTTTTCTGTTGTCCTAACCACAGTATCTTCTAGAGTAACAGCACACACCTCCAATGGCTCCTGACTTCTATCTTTGCAATAAAGATCCCCTTCATACTTCAAAACTTGGTGTTCTGTACGTGAGGTGACGTAGCTTGCTTCACCCTGCGATGCCACTGTTTCAAATTATATAAGGAATACAAAAAGCAAATTATTAAATATATGCAGAGTTAGAATTGTAACTGTCTGGTGGAGTTGGAATAGCACATTTGCCCCTTACGCACTGTCCAGCACATGCCCTGAGGAAGTACCTGGTGGAGTTGGATTAGTAATTTTGCCCCTAGTCACTGTCCAGCACCAGCCCTGAGGTAAGTATCCGGTGGAGTTGGAATAATAATTTTGCCCCATACTCACTGTCCAGCATCTGCCCCGGACGTAAGTACCTGGCGGAGTTACAATAGTAAATTTGCCCCTTACTCACTGTCCAGCACATGCCCTGAGGTAAGCACCTGACAGAGTTGGAATAGTAAATTTGCCCCTAATCACTGTCCGGCACCTGCCCTGATGTAAGTACCCGTCTGAGTTGGAATAGTAAATTTGCCCTTCTCACTGTCCATCAGCTGCCCTGAGGTAAGTACCTGGTGGAGTTAGAATACTAATTTTGCCCCTACTCACTGTTCAGCAACTGCCCTGAGGTAAGTACCCAGCAGAGTTGGAATTTTAATTTTGCTCCCAGTCATTGTTCAGCACCTGCCCTGAGGTAAGTACTCAGTGGAGTTAGAATAGTAATCTTGCCCCTACCCACTTCCAGCAACTGCCCTGAGGAAAGTATCCGGTGGAGTTGGAATAGTAAATGTGCCCCATACTCACTGTAGAGCACCTGCCCTGAGTTAAGTACCTGGTGGAGTTAGAATAGTAGTTTTGCCCCTACTCACTGTCCAGCACCTGCCCTGAGGTAAGTGTCTGGTGGAGTTGGAATTGTAAATTTGCCCCCTACTCGCTGTCCAGCACCTGCCCTGAGGTAAGTACCCAGTGGAGTTGGAATTGTAAATTTCCCCTTTACACACTGTCCAGCACATGTCCTGAGATAAGTACCCGGCAGGGTTGGAATAGTACTTTTTCCCCCAATCACTGTTCAGCACCTGCCCTGAGATGAGCACTCCTTGGAGTTAGAATAGTAATTCTGCCCATACTCACTGTCCAGCACCTGCCCTGAGGTAAGTACCAGCTGGAGTTGGAATAGTACATTTGCCCCTACTCACTGTCCAGCACATGCCCTGAGGTAAGTAGCAAGCAGACTTTGAATTCTAATCAGTAGGTGAAGTAAATTTTATTTTTAATCGCCTACTCATGAATTAAGTCCCATTGGAGTTCTACTACTAATCTTGACATAGTCATTTTTAACACGTTTTAAAACGTTCTATTCAAACGGATTTATTTTTTAAATCATTTACCTTTTATTGATAAGGTGATCTTTTCTTAATGTTAACAGTCTTCAATACTCTTAAAAGATCTCTGTAAATTAAAAAAGAAAGAAAATGTAAATGGCTTGTTCTTTTTATTTTTTCCTGAAATAATATATATTATTTTACCTTCTTCAGTCAGTAGATGGCGATGTTATCCACGATAAATGTGTCTGTTTCCATATTCCTACACACGTCTTCTCTCTAAGGTGTTCTGTGTGACACTGAACACAAAATGGTGGACAGCTCTTTATATATAATTTTTTTAGGGGAATATCATAAATTTGGACAAAATATGTTTTGGGTTTTTCTTTTATTCTTATCATATTTCCGACTGAACTCATATTTATTTCTTAAGTTTGGTATGAGTGTATTTTATATGCTTCTCCATCTTGATGTTGCTTGGTAAAGAGAAGAAATACTTCTACGGTGGTTTAGAAAGTGTTGTAGGACTGGGTTTTTCATGCACAATCGAAATTCTCTTCATTGTCTGTTTGATTTTACTTTTTAAAACTGTTTTATTTATGTTATTTTTGTAATTTTTATTTAGCAAAGCGGTTTTCACTTCTTGCTACATTTTGAATTTTTTTCTTACCAATTTATCATAATTAAAAAATTTGCAGTTTTTAAAGCTATTTATAGTTATTAATGTAGTGGTTTAGGTATGCGTGGTAATTGTTTTTTTGTAAGTGTCTTTTTTCATTGTTTAGGCTTTGTGGTTGTTTAGTAGTCGTGGTTTATGCTTTCGTTGTTTAGGACCTAGTTGTTCCATCATATATCCAAGGCTGAGGCATACCCATGGCATTGCCATGAGGCCTTACAACTGCATGTCAAACGATGACCTGAAACAGGGCGTGGAAGCAGCCTGGAACAGAACTGCAAATAAGCAGTGGTTCACTTCTGCAAGCCTGATAAGGCAGCAGCGGTGTAATATCCTAGCTCTGGGCATCTTCACTACAGATGTTCACATCCTTCCATATAAGCAACGCACTAGATGCAAATATTATTCTTGTGCTGCACGTAGCAGCACACCTTATTATTGGCAGCTCCTGCCTCCTAATTATCTTGTAAGTACACAATGACCAGTCCAGGCATTTCTACACAGCTCAGGTTCACAGAGTGCAGACCTTTATGAGGAACATCAACCTGGTCACCAAGATAGCCTGCTGAGAGGTGCAGATCTTACCAATCCGTCTTTCTTGGAGGATGTACATGTCTACCTTCAGTGGGGAAATAGGGTAGGGCAGAGCTAGAGAAACAGGACAAGGAGAATAAAGTGGAGGATGGAGAATCAAGAAGATCAACAGAAGTACAGGGGAAGGGGAGATGGGATGAGGGGTGCATGTAGAGGAGAAGAAAGACCAGAGAATAAGGAGAACCAGGAGGAGGAGAGAGGGAAGGATGTAGAAGAAAGGCAATCGGTTGGAGGATCAGAATGAGGAAGATCAAAACCACCAGGGTCAGAGGTATGGTGAGAGGATGCCTCTGATCAAGAACACCAGAAGGTATAACATGAAGTGACAGAGTCCTGAGGAGTTAGACCACTGGTACAAGCTGTGATCGGAAGGGCTCAGAACCGAGGCCAGCAGCAAAGATTTTGTTGTGCACTCCTGAGAACCCAGAATTTAGACAGGCATGAGGAGAGCAGTATCAATCACTTCAAATTAAGGTGGTGTATTGGAATCAGAGCAAAATCACTTCACTTGGTAGGAAATTAGAGAGGATTAATTGGAAGGGGGTAGGGCACTCTGAAGCATGTTTAGAAAGATAGATTATCATGATGCCAATGCGCAATAGGGTGTGGTACCCACCATGACATTGCAACAGAGTTTCTGGATCTGTTGGGAGTTTATCTCCTACAGGGTCCTCGGCTCCTGAACATTTTTCTAGCTAAAATGGGTGCCAGTGCCCCATGCAGGCAGCTGTGAGTGTTAAAGTTGCAGCTTTCAATAGGTGAGGCCCTTCCCATGTGATATAATACATATCCTATTGCGGAGTACAAGGCATGAAAGCTTGAAATAAATACCTCCTGCATCACTTTTTTGTACAAGCTACTTGAGATGAGGCACATAAAAGTTCAGATTGCAAAGGCATAGAAGTAAAAGACTTCAACACAGAGCAAAGAACTTTAGTAGTTTTGAAACTGGGGCCCTTACAAGCAACTAAGAGTAAACCTCTGCATAAAAGGTCACAGCACAGAATTTCATATGGTTTAGTAGGCATGACACCTTTCTCCAGTAGGGACAGAAAAGGGCCACTCCAGATGCTACTGTTCTTATAAAAGAGTTTATCTTGCAGGGATCCCCTGGGGACCAAGGTAATAAGCAGTCTCTTACAGTGTGTTAGAAATTGGGTGTCTAGATGGCAGAGGTATGCACCCTGTCCAAGTAGGGACCACAATACTAGTCAGGGTAAGTCACAACACAACCTAAATAATCCTGTGCTCACACACGGGTAGCTTGGCACAGGGCAGGGTTAACTTAGAAGGCAATTAGTAAAGTGTCTGTGCAATAACCCATACAGTAACATACTGAAAACACATCAGGTTAGAAGAATAGATTATGAGTTTATCAATAAATTAAGACCAGAATTACAAAAATCTAATGTGTAGAAGTTGAGATATGAATTTTCATAGAATAAATGCAAAATAATGCTTGGAATCAAATAGCGCTCTTGGGCGTTACTTTTTGGTCACGCTGTGCTAGGGAAAGGTCAAAGTTCGGGCCGACCGCAATGGAGTGCTTGCCGGATACAGGACCCACGCAGGCCTCATTGAGCAAAGTATCATTCATGGTCACAACAGCGAGATGCGTGGTGTCCCACGCAGTAATGACGATGCAACGGTTCTGAAGACAAGCACTGGAGCTGTGTTGGTTCCGAAGCGCAATGCGCCAGGTTATGCTGTGCAGTAGAAGGATGTGCCAATCTCTGTAGGTTGCTGCGGTGGTGAAGCATGGTTCATATGCATTGGGCTCTTAAATGTGGCGGTTCCGAGAGTGATGTGACGATTTTACACCTGCAGCTGGGTTGACGTGCCAGTTCTGCTATATGCAGAGTCAAGATGTGTCAATTTCCATGTTGCATGTTCCAGGCGAATCAGACACAGGAGCAGGGATAGAGACTTTGATGTCCCTGACTCTCAAGCAACAGCAGGCAAGCCAACATGACAGGTCAGCAGCCCAGCAGAGTAACAGTCCCTGTTGCTGCCCAGGAGTTCTTCTGACAGAGTCCAGTTAAGGGTTCAGATGTGTCTTATTTGGTGAGGTCAGAGACCCAGTACTTAAACCCAAACATGGCTTTGAAGTGGGGGAGATTAAAAAAAGAATGACTTTGAGTGCACCAGTATAACTTTCAACCCAGTCCTGTCTGTCAAGCTGTCAGTGGGTGGTAGCCATTCCTTTGTGTGGGGTCAGGCCACTACCCTTTGAAGTGTAAGTGTGAGACTCTTCCTCCTGTCCTGTCCAGGAAGAGCCACCAGAATGCAGATCTATGTAGATGGGTACTCAGCCACACCTAGCCTTTTTATGTTTGTGGTTGTCTGGAAGGAATGTACAAAGTGTAACTGATATCTAGTCCAGACGTGTACAGGAGACAGGTGGTAAGGCACATAGAACAGAGAAATGCACTCTTTCTAAAAGTGGCATTTATAGAAATGTGAAATCTGACTTTACCAGTAAAGAGGATTTATCAGTACAATTCTAAAGATATAAAACATGATGCAGCTACTAATTTCTAATCAGGAATTACAGCTTAAAAGTATATTAAGGAATTCCCAATGCTGGCCTAGGAGAGGAATAGGGCTTGCAGTACTGAAAAACGACTTTGGGGGGGTTTCACAACCATGCTCTGCCTTTTACTTACATAGCATCCTGCCCTACGGGCTACCTAGGACCTACCTTAGGGGTGACTTAAATGTAATAAAGATGGAGTTTAAGGCTTGGCAAGAGGTTTTAAATGCCAAGTCGAAGTGGCAGTAAAACTGCACACACAGGCTGAGCTACTTATGTGGTGACACAACCATTGCTACAGGCCCACTAGTAACATTTAATGCACAGGCTCTGGGCACAAGAAGTACACTTTACTAGGGACCTATCAGTAAATTAAACATACCAATCGGGTATGAGGCAATATTACCATGTTTAGGGGAGAGAGCACATGCACGTTAGCTCTGGTCAGCAGTGGTAAACTGTGCAGAGCCCAAAAAACAGCAAAAGCAAGGTCAGACAAATGAAGGGAGGCAGGCAAAAAGTCGAGGGAAGACCACCATAAGGCTATCAGATCTAAAATGAATCTCCCCCAGCTGAAAGTGGGGAGAGGTACCCAACCCCTTCGGAGGTCCCTTCACTAAGGAGGAATAATCTGAAAAGACCATCTGTGTTAGTGAGGTCAGTCCCCGGGCGATGCTTCAAAGTAAAGTTCATTCCCTGTAGGGAGATGGACCACCTCAATAGTTTGGGATTTTCATCCCTCCTCTGCATGAGCCATCTGAGGGGTCTGTGGTCGGTTTGAACTCGGATGTGAGTCCCAAAAAGATATGGTCTCAGCTTCTACAGTTCCCAAATCACAGCAAAAACTTCAGTTTCAATAGCACTCCACCTCTGTTCCTGTGGAAGTAACCTCCTACTAATGAAGGCTACTGGTTGGTCTAGGTCCTCCTCACTCAGCTGTGCTAACACTGCCCCTATGCCATGCTCTGAAGCATCTGTTTGCAAGACGAACACCTTGGAGAAATCAGGAGAAATGAGCACAGGTGTCAAAGGCTTTCTGGCAAACATCCAGATCACCAATCTGGGCTGCCTCTTCGAAGTCGGCTCAGTTAAGGGGGGGTGAACAACTGTGCCATATTCCTTAACATATCTTCTGAAGTAGTCTGTGAGGCCTAGGAAGACTCTTATTTCTGTTTGGGTTTTAGGTGGCTGCCTGGCCATGACAGTTCTAACCTTGGCCTGCAGGGGTTGCACCTTGCCTTCACCTACCAGGTGTCTCGAATACCCAACAGAACCTTACCCAATCTGAAATTTACTGGCCTTGTCAGGCCTGCCTGCTGGAGAGCCTGAAGCACCTTGTGGAGGTGATGCAAGTGTTCCTCCGAGCTGTAACTATAGAAGGCGATGTCTATGTAGGCAGCACAAAATACCTGCTTCCGAGCCAGGACCCTGTAAAACAACTGTAAGAAGGTAGCAGGGACATTCTTCAAATCAAAAGGCATCACCCAGAATTGATAATGACCCTCTGGGTTTGAGAATGCTGACCTCTCTTTGGCCCCCCTCAGTCAGAGAAATATGACAGTATCCTGTTGTCAAGTCAAAAGTACTGAGGAATTGGGCAGTGCCCAGCCTGTTGATAAGCTCATCAGTTCTGGGGATGGGGTATGCGTCAGTCTTGGTGATGGAATTTAGGCCTCTGTAGACCACACAGAGCCTGAGTTCTGGGTTGGTGCCCGGCGGTGCCACCTTTGGTATCAACACCACAGGGCTGGACCAAGGACTGTTAGAGGGTTCAAACACCCCTAAAGCTAACATCTTGGAGACTTCCTCCTGGATGCTGGCTCTCACCAGTCATTCTGACAGCCTGTAAATGTTGTTCTTTACAGGGTGACTTTCTCCCATGTCAATGTCATGGATGCACAGATGTGTGAGTCCATGGGTGAGTGAGAACAGTGCAGCAAACTGTCCCAGCAACTGGTAACAGTCACCTTGTTGTTCTGAGATCAATGCGGCAGAAAGTTTGAAAGATTCCACTTACCCATCGTGTTCCTGTGCAGAGAGGAGGTCAGGAAGAGGTTCACTCTCCTCTCCCACACCCTCATCTGTCACCAGGAGCATGCTCACTTCAGACCTCACAAAGTGAGGCTACAATCTGTTCACAGGGAGCACCCTTTGGGGATTCCTATGGGTCTGGAGGTCCACCAGGTAGGTGGCCTCCCCCTTCTGCTCCATCTCATATGAGCCAGTCCAGTGGTCCTAGAGAGCTCAGGGTTCTAATGGTTCCATGACCCACACCTTTTGGCCAGGCTGAAACTTCAACAGTGTGGCCTTCTGGTTGTACCAGAGTTTCATTACCTCTTGGCTGTTCTCTAGGTTACTTTTAGTCTTTTTCCGGAAGTGGTGCATCTGGTTGCGAAGGGTCAGCATGTAGCTGGTTGCGGGGGTTGATGGGAGCTTTCTCTCACCCCTCCTTGACAAGGCTAAGAGTTCCCCTAAAAGGCTGCCCATAGAGGAGTTCAAAGGGACTAAACCCTACTCCTTTATGTGGCACCTCCCTGTAGGCAAAGAGAAGGCATGGCAAGAGGATGTTCCACTTACGCCTCATGGGCTCAGGCAGGCTCATATTTATGCCCTTCAAAGTCTTGTTGAATCTTTGAAGTAGATTATTTGTTTGGGGTAGACAGTGGGTGCCTAACTTGTAAGTTACCACATGAGCTTCAGGAATGCTGACATGAAGTTAGTGCTTATGTCTGACACAACCTCCTTGAGGAACCCAACAGGGGTAAAGAAATCCATTAGAGCTCTCGCCTACACGGATGCAGTCAGTGATTTCAGAGGGATTGCTCCCGAGTAGTAGGTGACATGGTCCACCAAAACCAGGGCAAACCTGCTGCTTAGGGCTTTCTTGGGGTCCAAAGGTCCAGCCAACAATGGGTAGCGGGATCAGGGGAGCTTTGTGCTTTTTCCCTGATTTTCCACTGGCCTGAAAGGTGGGACAGGACCTCCATAATGCATCTGAGGCAATAGAAGTGTGAGAAAAGCCTGGCAAAGGTTTGTCTTGCCCTAAATGTCCTGCCAGAGGTATGTTATGAGTCAGACCTAGTAGGAAGGTCTGGTAGTGTCGCGTAGGCTCTCATTATTATAATGAGACTGCTGGATTTGGGTGGCAGAATAACTTGCACTGTGGGAGACTGAGCATGAACCCACTGCAGGTGACACCTGTCAGCCTAATCTGGGTTTTTGCTCCTACTACCTAGCAGTACCTCATCTCTACCCAAGAGCAGGGATGATTGGGCAGCTGAGCGCATGGCACAATTGACTCCTCAGGGAAATCATGGTCACTCAGATCGCATCTGTTACTCTCATTTACATTAGTCTCACATATGCAAGGACAATCAGAGGCAGTATATGTTTCAATACGTTTTTTAATGAAGCAACTTCATCTTAGATGATAAGGCATTTACTGCAATAACCAGGATGCTAAAGCATGAGAGGATTAGAATTGTGACGAGGAGGGTAAAGCATAAAAATAACAATACCATACTGTCACTAAAATGATTCAAATAATTCCTACCTAGGCTATGTTAGAGCACAGCATGTTAAGGTCTAGTTCTGCCCTTCAGGTTCCCCTTAGAAGACATCATCCCTCATACCTGAGCAAGAGGCCTGTAGTCTACGTAAGAAGCTGTAGCGAAGCGTTCAGAAATCAGCATACAGTCGTGGTCATCTGGCTGGAATCTCCCTCTAATGTGTATGGGACAGAGAAGTGTTTTTATAATAAAACAGCTGATGTTCTGAGAAAATGTCCCTACGTAAGGATGTGTATGTTTCTATGAAGACTAGAGATAAAGCGTTACCACGTTTACCGGCAACCTATCTTACTGCAGCCTTGAGAAAAGCTCAGAGTGAAAGAAATGTCTTGTTTAAGAACGCAGTGCTGGCCTAGGCAAAGAACAGCTAGATTGAGAGAAATAAAACAAGACTGCAAATGTGGCTATTGTTAAAATAAAAAACGAAGCTGAATAAAATATATCTAGGTTAAAGTGTACAGCAGCAGGCCTAGTTTTGCTAAAATAACGTGTAAGGAGCAATACCTAAAATGGTAAACAGTACCGGAAACAGAAACGGAGCACAGTGCATCAGGAGAGCCCAGCAGGAACTCAACGGCAGCGGTGTGCAGCACTCTTCCCGCCGGAGCACCGGAGCCTTGGAGCTTCCGCCCGGCAGAGAAGCAGCCCGAGCGGCTCGACCAACGCTCTCCACCAGAGCGCCGGAGACCCCGTGGCAGCAGCATTCCCCCAGGTGAGTGGTTCCACCAACCCTAAAGTGCCGCGGGCCCTCGCAGCAGTAGCAGTACATCCCCAAGCAAATCCCCAGGCGAGCGGCTCCACGGCTCCTCCTGCGGCCCCTCTGTGGACCCCTGCGGAAGCGGCCCGACCGCAGGTGCGGCTTGCAGGGGGCAAGGGAGTGCAGGCATAAGAACTTCTTTCTTTTTCTCAATTAGGAGTAGCTGGAGGGACAGACGTGGTGGAGGGGCTGGTCGTCCACTGCAGCCCGTGCTCGAAGCCTTTAGCTGCTTTAAGCTGCCAACCCCCAGCAGGCCCCAGCATCTGCGAGAGGGAGGTGATCAGCAGGTGAGTAGCAGGTGGGGAGAAGCGACGCTTTAGGCCCCTGGCTACCGGTGCAATATCGCTTTGATTGCCTGCCCAGTTTCCCTGCCACTGTCCTTCAGCCGGACCCTGACCTCAACCCCTGCCCCTGCCCTGCCCAATCTGGATCTGGACTCAGTCTGCATCACGACATCAACTCCCTCCAGGGTCACCTGCAGGTCTGGGCAGGAGCAGCAACTTTTGGCTGCGCCGGTCCTTGGTCCTCGTCTGCAGCTCTCAGCGAGCCTGAAGAGCCTGAAGAGGCGCAGCCACAGTGCAGCGTGTGATAGGGTGCCAGTTCAGTGAACGGCAACAGCAGCGAGCAGCAGGAACGTTGTGGAACCGGAGCATAGACAAACCACTGACAGAACTCTAAGCCACCAAGGAACAGAAAGTGGTAAGAGGCAGCCTTGCTAAATCTGTTGAGCATCAGCACAGGAACCACCATATATTATCACCACAGGCTACCCCGTAAACAGACTGACCAATCAGGAAAAGGAGTATGAAGTCAGGTAAAGCACGAAGCAATGTCACCAACTAACCCACAAATCAAACAAAGAGGAAAAGGAACAGAGAACTGGTTTTGGATGAAGCAGTAGCAAAAAGGTGAGCAAGTAGTGACTTGGATCACCCCACTCCATGTAGGAGGCAGACCCTAACCAACTAAATAGGCAGGGCCTCGGGTGGGCAAAACTCCAGTGTGGAAGAAACGAACTGGGGAGAACCGGACTCTGCCCCACTCAATCATTGTAAGATAACTGTCTATTTCACTGCTGTAAGAACCCATGCCGCTGAAAGAAGGACTGAATCGCCGGCGCAAATCCAACTAAACTCAGGGGGTGGCACATCACCCATCCGTGATCTGCAAACTCAAGGAAGCTCTGGTAAGAAAACCAGAGTGAATCTACCCGTCCCCCTTCCTCTATCACCAACAGTAGTGATTATGGGAAAGCAGCCTTTGAAAGTAGATGCACCGAGCATAGCCCAAGTAGCCCCTACCCCCGCAATAGGAGTGCCCCATATTCTTGGACAACAGAAAATCATAAGGAACGCCTGCTCAGATCCCGCCAAGTGCCACCGGACATCCAGTCCAGCTAATCTATTTTGGATTCAGAGATGGTAGCAACCGTGGAAAACCTAAAACAAGATTCCCAGCAAGGCGGCCCTTTGTGTCAAAGCTCCAAACTCCACTCCTTCCCGATGTATGGATGTGAAAGCGAGGAACAGGAGCTCTGGGATGCGGAACTGTGTTTTCCAAATAGAACATCAAAGGAAGAAATAGTGATAGCCTCACAGAATGATCTCCATAAAGCAAACACAACTGAAGGATCCTCAAGCGGGGACCACAAGCCCAACTCATAATTACAACCCCCGGCAGCAATCGGGGCAGACAAAATGTGGGCCGCAATTCTGAATTCAGTGCAAGCAATAGTTATGGCTCTGCAGTTCCATTCAAATAAAATGGACACCCAAGTAGACTTGTTAAATACAATGGCAGTATTTGTTTCCGGAATTGAGAGCAAGCTGGAAGATTGAAATGCCTTCATAACAAGGGCACAAGCTAAACAAACTAATGACTTCATTATCTGCTCCTGCAAGGAGGTGGTAGATAAATTATCTCAACTGCAGCTAATCCTAGAAGGAATATTAAAAGAAATTTGTTCTGCCCAAAATGATGAACACATATATTAACCCCCTCACAACTAATAGCGCAGAAACAAGAAGAGGTGCTCCACTCCCCTCAAATGCCCACATCGTCAACTATAAGAGAGAAAAGAATTTTGGCAGAAAGTAATACTTCAGCAAGCCTCAGTATGGAAACCATAGAGAATCATTTTCCGTCACAAGCTGCCAACAAGACCGGGAACTCTGAGAAAACCTTAACTCGGATTTTATCAAAAAGAGAACGAAAACGAGCAAGAAAAGGAAGGAAGTCTGCACGATCTCACCAACTAACTATCTTAAAAGCCACCGAAATCCTCTCAAATGAACCAAGCAAGGAGCACACGGCATCAGGTGGAAGGTACAATAGACATCTCTGTCCAAGCAAGTACAAGTACCAACACAAAAGCAGACGTAAAGACTCCCCTTGATTTAGCAGGTGCCGCTCAGTCAGTAAGGTCCCCTTTGAGGTTGCCTCAAATCATGTAGACAAGCACTAACTGAAGCATTCAATCCACGAAACACCATACTGAATATTAGGCTGGATACATTTTTGGAAATGTTTTCCTCAAAAATTACATCTGCCGCAACAAGCCACTGATAGGGAGGGTGCCAATGCAAACAAAAATCCATCTACCACGAATGAATACATCAAAGAAAGGAAGGTTCTTAGGTATCATTGCTGAGTATACAGCTAGCCCGGTAATAAAGTCTTGAACCAGCAACCGGAATTAAGTAGGGGCAAATCAAATCTGTAGAATGTATTAAACTATTTTTATTTTATAATTTTTATTGTAATATAAATGTCTTAGTACACCAATATTGTTCTGTTAAATTTTATGTTGAGGGAATATTTTAATGGTTTTAATTAACTAATAAAATAAACATTAATTCATTCATTCAACTAAAATGGCTACACGACATCCTCCCCTTGCCAGTTCAAAAGTGGTTCAAAGCCTAATTATATATAGCAGCTATTAAATTTCAGCCTAAGGCATATGTATAAGAATGTCAATAATGACAAGTTAAAAAGGCACTTGAGCATGTGTAAAAAGGACAATTTCAAAATGTTAACTGTGGCGTAAAAAGGCCGAATTTCAAGAGTCAGAGTCATTTTGGAAGTTGCCTATCGAATCCCGGATAATTGAAGACAGGAAGTCTTCCACTTCAGCAGGTGGTAAAGTAGAAAGTTAATCGCCAAGGAAAACCAAGGAGCATTCGTGTTCCAAAGCTTGAGCTCCAGCCAAGGCTGCAGCATTCCGTGGTGTGCCAAACAATGAGTTTAGAGCTGCATCCTCCACGAAGGGCAACTCATAAGCACCTTCCCGTAGCAAACGCACCCTCAACGTGCATGTCTGGTAGTGAGCCCGCAGCGAGAACATCAACAGATCAGCGTCCAATGAAAGCAAGCGCTGCATAGAAAGACAGACTTGCAATGCATGTTCAAACGAGTACCAGAGGCACCAAAACACGGGCTGCACACAATGCAAAACCAGTCTGAATGACAGACCAGTCACACCCCAATTGCTCCAGGACTTTTGCTCCAAAATACTGCATCATGCGTTCATGTGGGAGTGCTTTCAGTCCTCCATGTTGTGGTGGCACAGCCATTGTGCAGAAAAAGTAGCAATAGCAGAATGCCACCTATTATTTTCAATACTTAACATGACATAAGTTGCTTCTTTCTTAGCAATTAGTTGTTGCTGTTGCATTAAATTAAATGTGGAAAATATGTCCCTTGCGCTAACGTGTTGCCAGGGAATGCAACCTGCCTTCAATGTTTGAAGTGAACCTTAGTTGACTTTGTCCATGGTGTAAAGAAGACATATCACTTTGTATTATATGTCTACTGCAGAAGAATCAATGTTGTTTAATGTGCATATCCGGTCGGACAGGGTATTAATCCCATTATCTACAACAGCTAATGCCTTCTGTACATTTTCCTGATCTACTTGCCTTAACCAGGCAGCAGCTTCTTGTTGAGAAAGCTTTCAAATTTCATTATGTACTGCGTATAAGAAGCACTTTCTGCGTTGCTTTCTGGGTCCTCACAGTAAATCTTGAAAGTCAGTGTTATTAGACAGGCGACTGAGGTGTTCTCTAACAGCATCTAGTGAGGAACTCTTCAACCACTGCTGGCATAGTTTCCCTATACTGTATGCTGTTACTATACCCGAATGTTAAGATGACACGCAGCGAGGGTCTGTCCTACTTGTTCTAAAACTCCTGAGGAGTTTATAAAACGTTTATGACACCCTTTGGTATCTATTGGCCACAATAACCACCTTCAGGAGGGACAGTGAAGCAATAAATGTGCCATTCTGGACCCATTCATCTAGATGATCTTCAGTTGCATTTATATACTTTTTCCCCTTGTAAAATTTTGCAGGGGCAGGAATATTGGGCGGATTCAATTCCTTAATCTTTGCTAAGCCTAAATAACTTTTCTGTTGTACAGTTTCATTTAAAAATATCATTTGAACAGGTATCAGGCATGCTCTAAATAAAGCTTCCTTCCCCCTTATTTGCCACTTTCTTGTACCCCACACACTTCTTAAGTCAATCGACTTCAACCAATGTTCATAGCCTTCTAGGAAAGAAAGGAATCCAAATAAATGAATTTTGTATCTGTCAATAATATATGCACATTTTCCATCAATGGCAATTTGAAATGTTATGACTCAGCATTTTTAACATTGTGCCCAGAAAAATATGCAAACTTTTCAGAATATGTTTTAGAACTCCCTTGTGGTGGAGTTGGACAATGTTCCCATTGTGTGCAATTAAAAATAGCCTTTGAGGTACTTGCCCTGTGAACAAAATGGTGCCCATAATAATTATAGCAAAACATATCACCATAATCCTCTTTAGATTGCTAAACATCTTCACTTTCAAATACAGTGAAATACTGCAACTGATTTCACCTCCCAGTCATCAGAAACAATTCCGGGTATAATTACATCATTCATAGAAAGTTTAAACACATATGGTATTTGAATGACCTCCGTGGGGCCATATATATCAAATGTGACTTTATCCCAAACAATCCCATCCCGAATTGGTATACTGGAAATGTTCACCAAAGACAAATCTCTGCAGACCTTGTGAGAAGAAAAATGAGGTTTTAGGGCCTCATCCACCAGTTCAACTGTTGATCTTTCAGGAAGAAAATGACCATGTATTAATAGGAAGAATGTTATGACAAAGCCAATCCAAAGGAGGGAAGCTAATACAGTCAAGGAAAGCCACAGATAGTTCCATGGGAAAATAAAGAAGTTTGTTTTAAGCAAGTTTATCAACTTACAGGTTTTTAGCAGTTCAGATGTAGAAGAGGCAAATGAGTCAGAGAAAGTGTTGTTGATGTCAGCAAAGTATCCAGAAGCAGTTTGCGCAAAAACTGGAGCAGTATTTGTAGGAGGAGAACTGGTAGGGGTCTCCTGCGGTGGTTCATAGTAAATGACGCCATACATCTGTGTTGAAGTTGTATCTAATTGATCAGTAATTTCTGTGTCGTTTGTTGTAACCGATGTTAGTGGAACTAATGAAAGATCATTTTCCACTCTCCCCAAGCTCGGAGCGGTGTCAGCGTTGCTGCTGAAAACTTGTAGAGGGACATCTTGACCAGCAGTGAGAGGGATTCTGGAACTACTGGTTACTCCTTTTGGTCTGCTGTGCAGGATCTGCCACATGGTGTAACTTGACATTGTCAATACATACAAAGCATTTTTCTTTAGCACCAGCCAACTGTGCTAGAATGACAGTTGTGGTACCGTGTATTTCCAAGACTGGGACCGGTACACGATAAGAAGGACCGTACTCCTTTAAAGCAGTCCTTAACAGCCAGAGTATTAGGTACGGGTCATAGTTGGCTTAATCACCTGTATGGAGTCCAGAGAGCAGTTTACAATCTCCCTAGATGGTTCCTAGGGGACCGAACTCCTTTTTCACAGCAACTTTTTCACATACACGATCCCCAGATTTTGGAATCCAGCCAGTGGATGCTATTGGTATATCCATAATTCCTGCAGAGGCAGCACTGGCAGAAGCGTTGTCATGACGGAACAGTTGTAATTCCTGCAAGACAGTGGCACGTTCATTCATGTCAAAAGGTGTTTCTGCCGCCTCCATGCCAGGACCATCAAGATGTGAAACACACATGTGAGTTCGAAACAGGCACTTGTATGAAGTACGAACCCCTTGGGACCATCTAGGCAGATTGTTAACTGCTCTCTGGACTCCATACAGGTGATTAAGCCAACAACAACCCGTACCTAATACTCTGGCTGTTAAGGACTGCTTTAAATCAGGGTTTCACCACTCCATGACACTATTTCCCTCGGGATGAAAGGGAGACGAGTAATGGAGTTGGACTCCTAACCATCAATCAATCAATCAAAGGCATTTGTATAGCGCACTGCTCACCCGGAGGGTCTCAAGGCGCGGGGGGGGAACGCTACTGCTCGAACAGCCAGGTCTTGAGTTGCCTCCTGAAGGCGAGATGGTCTTGCGTTGTCCGGAGGTGGATGGGGAGGGAGTTCCATGTCTTGGCTGCCAGGTAGGAGAAGGATCTTCCTCCGGCAGTGGCTCTGCGGATGCGGGGGACGGTGGCGAGAGCGAGTCTGGCGGAGCGGAGCTGGCGGGTGGGCTTGTGGAAGGTCAGGCGGCTGTTGAGGAACTTGGGGCCCACGTCGTGGAGGGCCTTGTGTGCGTGGGTGAGGAGTCGGAACGTGATTCTTTTGTTGACGGGGAGCCAGTGCAGGTCTCTCAGGTGTTCGGAGATGTGGCTGTGTCGGGGGATGTCCAGGATGAGTCGTGCTGAGGCGTTCTGGATCCGTTGGAGTTTCTTCTGGAGTTTGGCGGCGGTGCCGGCGTAGAGGGCGTTCCCGTAGTCCAGCCGACTGGTGACGAGGGCCTGGGTGACCGTCTTCCTGGTCTCGGTGGGGATCCACCGGAAGATCTTTCGAAGCATGCGCAGGGTGTTGAAGGATGAAGATGAGACGGCGTTGACTTGTCTGGTCATCGAGAGGGAAGAGTCCAGGATGAAGCCTAGGTTGCGAGCGTGGTCCGTTGGCTTGGGGGTGGCTCCCAGGGCGGGGGGCCACCAGGAGTCGTCCCAGGCGGATGGTGATGATCCCAGGATGAGGACCTCCGTCTTGTCTGAGTTCAGTTTCAGGCGGCTGTTCTTCATCCATTCGGCGACGTCTTTCATCCCTTCGTGTAGGCTGGCTCTGGCGGCGTCCGGGTCGCTGGTGAGGGACAGAAGCCATGGCGTCCGTGAATGCCCCTGAGGCAAAAGCAGGGCCCTGGTCCGAGTGGAAAGCCGCAACTGCATATGTGACGATAAATACTTGCAAATCTTTAATAACAGTCAGAGCGTCGGCCGAGAGTTGTGGCCACACCCATAGAAATCTGGAGCAAGAGACAACAGCAACTAAAATGTGTTTGTATGCACTGTCTGGTGTTAGGGGACCACAATGGTCCAAGTGCACACATTGTAATGGTTTGTTGGAAATTAGGAGGGGTGTCTGCGGTGGGCGCTTGATGGTGGAGCCCTTAATTTGTTAGCAGATGTCACAACAAAGGACATACTGCTTGGTCTGTTTGTATAGACCTGGCCACCAGTAACGATCTTGCAATAATGATATTGTAGCTGCCACACCAGCATGGGCAGATGCAACCCCCTCATGCGCTGCTTTAATCAACTCTGTTCTCATGTCTTTGTTGGGAATGACTCAAACTTCCATGCCTGGTATTTTTACTTCGGTGTCAAGGAAGCCTCCTATTGTGTAGGAATATTTAGCAGGAAAAGCTTTTGGCTAGGACGTGCCTTCAGCCGCTGCTTTCACAGCAGCCCATATGTCATCGTCCGGTTTAGTTCCAGAATGGGTTACTGCAGCAACAGCAGCCGTAGCTACTGCTGATTTGGATGCTTCATCAGCCAGTGTATTTCCGGCAACGTGTATTCCAATGCGCTGGTGTCCAAGTGTATGTATAATATGGACCTTTGGTAGCGCTTCGTTCAGATCCGCCACTTTCCCCCACAGAAGTCTGTGTTTGATGGTGTTGCCGTTAGAATCTCTGAACCAATTCTGGCGCCAGTAATGCAGGTATTCATTGAAGGACTGAACACAATAGTACGAATCACAGACAATCAGTGTTAGCTGCTCAGGATCCGTATGTTCCAGTGCCATCACCAGAGCCTTTAGCTCTGCTAGTTGTGCTGTGCACTCCCTTAGGGTTTGCGTGAATGTATGCTGGGGACAAAATTCATTATCCTCCATATAGCCACTTACGACTGCGCAAGCAGCGGAGTATTGATGTTTTGTGCCTGTTGCAAGTTGTGCTGATCCATCGGTGTACCTGACTCTTTGCTATTGATCAATAGGCAATGTATTTGCTGGAACTGGATATTCTAGCACATACAGCAAAAATTCTTCAGTTTGTAATTTTGGGTCGACAATGTCGTCAACAGCAGTGGATGTCAAAGATGTTGCCGATTGAATCCAACGTGGATGTAATCCTTTAGCATTTCAAACGCTGGCTTTGGTAACAGCCTCAAGGGCTGGAATTGGAGATACGAAAATAATGCGTTTCCCCTGAGCCAGTTGTCTTTCTTTGATGATAGCCATCTGAACAGCAGTGAGAATTTTGTCAGTGGGAGCAAAGTGTTGTTCTGCTGCTGAATACAAATGTGATTTGTAAGCAATTGGGACTGTCTCACCCTCATTGTAAGTTACATTGGTGAAGCCAATGGCACCAGCAATTACTCTGATGACCAGATGTTTTTTATTGTCCCTTGTGTGTAAGTGTTGTGCTGCAAGCATGTCTGTTTGAAAAGCTCAAAGAATGCATGTGTGTTTGACTGTCCAAAATTTACAGGAAAAGTCAGGACGTGTTAAGTCATATAAAGATTTTATGCGTGATGCGTAATCTGGAATGTAAGTTCTGCCAAAATTTAGAAAACCCAATAGGGATTGGAGTTTTTAAATGGTATTTGGAGGTTGTAACTGTGCGCATTTTTCAAAGAATTGTGGCGTTAGGCTCTTTCCTTCACTTGATAGCTTATATCCCAAAAACAGGATGCTAAAGAAGGCTATTTTTGTTTTCTTGAAGTTCAATTTATAGCCAACTTCAGCAAATCGTACAACAATGCGGGCTACCCATCTTAGATGTTGCAGGATTTCATCATCCGTGAGCTAGATATCATCTACATAGGTCAATGCTTCAAGGTCAATGTCGTGCAATATTGAAGTAACACAAGCCGCAAACAGTCCTGGACTGATTTTGTACCCCTGGGGTAAATTACAGAATTTTACTGGGAACCTGGTGCGCTGAAACTTGTTAAGTCTCTACTCTCCAGTGCTATATTTTGGCAGAAGAAACCATTGGATATGTCCAGTATTATTTTGTATATTTTGAGCACTATTTTGTTAATGAGTACTGTGCTATGTGAGTTTTGTATAGCGTATGTGTGTGTATGACTGTTTAAATGTCTGTAGTCTAAGACTACTCTGTACAAATGGTCCGGTTTAGCTACTGGGAATAAGGGATTATTCATTGGTGAGACACAGGGTTCGATTACGCCCTGGTACTCCAGTTTTGTGAGGATTTCCCTCATAGGAGCTTTAGCATCATGTTTTATTGGGTAATGGGGTTGAGGTTGGGGTTGATTTTTAATTGGAATTACATGACAGGGGGAATCTTTATACCACCCTACGTGGTTGCGATATAATGCAGGCACCTGCGCCAATGCCTAATCGATGGCATAGGATTCTGCGAACTCCTTGGGAACAAGGGGCAAGAAAGAAGGTTTTATAACATCTTCCCGATATAGGCAAGTACGGACAAATTCAGGTGGCCAATCCCTTTCGGCCAGTAGAATATCATATATATTTACAACGTGGTCCCAAAAGATTGCGTCGCTGGTGCGCTCAATGTCTCCTTCTAACTGGAACGTTACTTTATACACCCTATCAGGCATGGAGACACGCATGTCTGCAGTTTCAACTTGTAGGAAGTCATCAGTTGCATTCACCTCCAGATGCTCTAGAAGATTCCGGTGAACTATTGTGACCTCTGCGGAGCTGTCTAATAACACTAATGCCCACTTCTTGTTCTTAAATAGAGCCCTCTTCTTGAGTGGCATGTCGAACTGCAACTGCTGCCCATTTTTTTTATTTTGAATTGGGGTTTTTGTTGGGGAAGTTTCTCTTCTTTTTTTACAGAGACTTCTGTAGAGCGTTGTGAATCCTGTCTCGGTTTCACGTATTTAGTTCTTCGCTCTGACTGCCCACCTCTCTCACAGCGTTTTTCCGGTGAGTCCTTAAAGGAACAAGATTGGCAGGTCTCAGTATATTGATATCTATCAGGCGTTTTTATATTATCTCTATTTCTGAGGTTATATCAATTCTATGGTGTCCTCGTATGCGGAGATTCTCCCCTTTCGTTTTTAGGTGTTTGTTGTTTTTCATCCCAGTGTTTCTTAGTTCCTTCAGGAGCTTGCTTGGTAGAATTGTTATTAGATTTACCCTGAAGTTGTGGTTTTGCGGGTCTGGCCCCCAGATTATCTCAACCAATGCTAGAGTAGGTATCCGTGATAATCTTTGGCAGCCCACGATCCTGTAGAGGAACATCCCGGAGATGCATGCGCCGTGCTAGTGCAACTGCTTCCCCTTTAAGGTTCTTTAATATAATTGAGGATACTGTGGCAAAATTGCTCATTAGTTGCATCCCCAAGTCCAGGGCCGGGGCAGCCCAGTGTTCGTCTTGAATTTGTTTCAACACTTCCGGTAAATTGGTAAGTGTCGGTGTACCATGTGCGGGTGTATAGAGCGTGGCAAATACCGTGCCCCAAGTATTACAGTTATCTATAGTGGGAACCATCCCAAATGGCAAGCACATAGTTAATATTCTATGCTTATTCTGAGGTTCCGTATGGGGAAATACTGCTTCCAGTGCCTTTATTTTTTGATCTAACCAAAACGGAATCTCTTCTCATTTGGCGGGTACTTTACCCATGATCAAATGTACAGTCGCTGGATTAATACCTGGCGTTACTGCATGTGGTTGCGCCAGAGCAGCACATGCTGGGTTTGTGTAAATTGTTTGCATTACAAACTGTCCTAATTGTCTATATATTTCCGTCAGCTCAGCATATAAGCGGTGGACTTCAGTTACCGTCAAGGTTGCTGCATCAGGGTGGGGTGTATATGTGGCCAATAAAGGCCAGGTAGGACCATCATTACTTAGAGGACCTAACCTAACGTGTAAAATTGTATGGGGTATGGCACCATCAAGCCAATTGTTATATTCTTGATAAGATAGAGGTATTTCTAAATATGCATAAGCTCTGTATTGTGCAGGTATATTTGCAGGTGTATAGTGATGAGATGTACTTGTGTTCCCATCAACTGCCGGAAACGTGACCCAAGAATAAAAAAATTCTGTTCTATAGGCTGGATGAGCCTTAACAACAAATGTAAATGGACACCCCTGGGCCGTTAGTCCATGTGCCAGTAAATGTGCAGTAAGGGGTGGTCGCATATTGACTGCAATTCCTACCCGTTGCAGGTTCGCCATATCGAATGGTAAGTTTTATTCAGTGATAAGCACACCAAATGGGGATTATCAATTTAGAGTTCAAGCTTGAACAACCTACAACTTTAGTTAGGTGCTGTCTACTTAGCCAAGGAGGAAAATTCTCAGTACCATGGACGTCTCTGTATACAGTACTGAGGTGTCTTTGTATGTAGGGAGACAGAGATACTCAGGAGGACCCGAAAATGAGAGCCTGACCAAACATTGGCGGCGCCATGTCGTGCAGGTTCTCATTATTCACTGGGGTTTTCACTGTTTTACTGTTTGAAGTGTTTCATAAATACTTTACACATTGCTGCACAGTTATGCCTAACTGCTCTGTGCCAAGCTACCAGAGGGTGAGCACCAGTTAATAAAGGGTTTGATTGTGCTTTACCATGTCTAGATTTGTGGTTGCTGCTTGACCAGAGCTTACACTGAAATCAACCAAATACCCAATTTCTAACAAGACACTTTAGATGAACTTGTTTTTTAGTCTCCTGTTTTTCTTAGTGCAGGCATTTGCAGACTAAGATTTTGACAATCTGTCCGGTACCTGTCTGCTGTTCGACCAAACTGATGCCTTAGGTCAGGCTCAGGTACGTGGTGATCAAAAGGGCACTTCTGTGCATGCTTCAGTAATCTTGGGTCAATTATTCTTCCCTGATGGGACAGCAGTGCAATGAGGCCTCTTGAAAGATCCCAATGTACTGCCACAAAAGTACACTGGGCACAGGGTACTCCTGTTGCGGGGTTGGCTGAGTTTATCTACAAAAGAGAAATTCATGTTTGGACACAAGTATTCCAACCGCTTGGACCGCCTATGGTGAATTCCAGACAAAGAATCACTGAAGAATTTGACTCTAGGGCCTATGCTGAGAGCTAATTGCCAAAAAAGCAAGTGAAAGAAGTCCAAAGAACATGACTCCCCAGAGCCTATGCTGAAAGCAAATCACCAAAGAAGCAACTGAAGGACCACCTGAGAGTATGACTCTCCAGAGCGCTTACTGAGAGTAAATCACCAAAGAAGCAACTGAAGGACCACTGAAGAATATGACTCCCAAGAGCCTACGCTGAGAGCAAATAACCAAAGAAGCACGTGAAGAACCACAGACGAATATGACTCCTCAGACCCTATGCTGCAAACAAATCACCAACAAAGCAACCGGAAAGGGAGTGTTGAAAGCCTCGACTTCCGAAAACATAGTGTATTCCGGGTCACTGGAAAATAAATTATGTCTGGAGCTTTGGGATTCTTAGAATCCCATGAAGTGAATACAAAGGATTTCCGAAAGTGCTAATAAATGTAAGGACAGAGAACCTGGCTATTACCAAAGGTTACCCAAGTACAAAAAACAGGTCCATCACTCACAGACAGGCAAAAAAGCGTCCACACACAGGCCCTCATTACAACCCTGGCGGTAAATCCCACTTACCGCCGTGCAGAAGACCGCCAACATACCACTGCGGCCGCGGAATTCCGCTACAGGTATTACGACCCACAGCCCAGAATCCACCACAATACAGACACCCACACAAGTCCGCCATACCAAAGGTCAGTGATGAACTGGCGATACCAAAACCTACACCGTCACGCAAACAAGAATACACCCACAGTATCACGACCCATGAATCAACGCGGTAAACCATTGGTGTCACACACCGCCACGCTCAAAATTCACACACATATACAAAACACAACCACATTGGACAATTCGAAATACACACATCTGATACACATACACACACTATACCCACACACCCAATCCAATATAACACACACACCCACATTACCCACAAACCCTTACTACCAGAAATTTGAAAGCAGGCCAGAGAGAGGCACCACCTAAAACAACACCAGCATCCACAGACACACAACACCATCACTTACACAACATCCACGCACCTCAAACAAAACACACCGACATATCCCCTCAAACATTAGAACAGGCACCACCTCACACATCACCCACACCACATCATGGCACCTCAACGACACCCCAGGTTCTCTGAGGAGGAGCTCAGGGTCATGGTGGAGGAAATCGTCTGGGTAGAGCCACAGCTATTCGGATCACAGGTGCAGCAGACATCCATTGCAAGGAAGATGGAGCTATGGTGCAGAATTGTCGACAGGGTAAACGCAGTGGGACAGCATCCAAGAACACGGGATGACATCAGGAAGAGGTGGAACGACCTAAGGGGGAAAGTGCGTTCTGTGGTCTCCAGACACCAGATTGCTGTACAGAGGACTGGCGGTGGACCCCACCTCCTCCCCCACAACTAACAACATGGGAGGAGCAGGTCTTGGCAATTATGTATCCTGAGGGCTTCGCAGGAGGACTGGACTCTGGTAAGGCAAATCTTTACTACCTTATCCCCCACCCCCACCTGCATGCCATAACATACTCCCACCCTTACCCTCACACCCATCACCCCAACAACCCACAGATACCCCACCAACACAACCCACACATCCCAAAACACCAAGCCCTGCATGTAACACCAATGCATGGACACCCATCGCCCAAGCATGTCCAGTACAGAGACTCACTCATGCTCAAAAATCACTAATCACACAAGGACCAAGCCAATAATGCAACACTGGAGTAGAAGGTCACTCACCCATTGCACATGATGGCACACACAGATACAATAACTATGCATTTACACCCCAACAGGACCCCTACCCAACGTCACCCGACAGGAGGTGCCAGACATATCCAGTCCCCCCACAGAAGAGGCCCACAGTGATGACAGCAGCTCTGCACGCCTGGATCAAGATGACCAGCCCGGCCCATCTGGGACCTCGGGACAGTCGGTTCCCCTGCCACTGGCACAAGCCACCACAGAGTCTCCCCCTCAGGAAACACCAGAACAGCACCCACCCAGCGGGCCCATCCCTCTGTCCCCAGGACACGTCAATCAGCAGTGTGTCCACCACTACAGGGAACCCAGGGAATCCCACTAACACAGGACGATCAGGGACCTGGGGCAGTGGCCACACGATTCAGGGGACAGAGGCACAGCATAACAGGGAAGCTGGGAGGACTGCTGTCCGACAGGGGGGGGACAGGTCCAGGGAACCCACTCTCCACGAGGCACTCTCCAACATCATGGGAGCTTACCATCATTCCCAGTAGACCATGGCAACGGTACTGGCCAAGTTTCAGGAGACCCAGCGGCTGCAGGAGGAACACTACCTTTGGATCCGGAGGACATGAAGTCCATTAACACCACCCTGGTCACCATTGCAGGGGTGCTGGCAGACCTTCTCAACACCAGGAGGGACACAGTGGCACAACAAGGGGCCCCTGACACTAGCATGGGTGATGAACAGCCCTCCACCTCCGCCGGCGCTAGTGGACAGGAGGTACCGCCACAGGAACAACAGGACACCAGCACCCCACCCCCTGCAGATGGAGGACCACCCCACAAACGGTCCCTGAGATCCTGGTACAAGACAGAGAACATTGCCAAGACCCCCGCCAGGAAATTAGACCCCCGTAATGTCACCCTTCTGTCCCACTATGTCACCCTGTCCATCCTTGAACTGCCATTGCTCCACTTCCTATGCCCCTTTGGACAATGCACCTGTGAAACAAATAGACTGGACTCTGCCATGGACATTCCTCCACCATCACCCCAGCCAATTTTACAACCCCCTCCACTTATTAGCACAGGAATAAACACACTTCAATCACAAAACAATCTGGAGTCAGTCTGTGCTTTCACAATTGTGTAATTGCAATAACTATGGAATATAGCAATGTCAATGTACTTGTTCACATACCAATGTAACACAGCTGTAGGCCAGCAGTAAACATAGCAGAGGGCACAAAGCGGGACCCAGATCTGTGAAATGGAAAGTCAAAGTGACAAGTCAGGGTCCATACACTGAATGAAAATGAGAGACTTATGCTAGCTCAAACAATAGTATGAGATGAGGGAAGCAGTTACATCTTCTTACCTGTATTGTATGATGATGTTGTTTCGGTTGTCGATATCCTCTTCTTCTGCCTCCTCTCGTCACTGTCCACAGGCGCCACAGCTGCCACAACACCACCATCTGGCCCATCCTCCTGCAGAGAAGGCACCTGCCGTTGCAAAGCCAGGTTGTGCAGCATACAGGAGGCCACGATTATCTGGCACACCTTCTTCAGTGAGTAGTATAGGGAGCCACCTGTCAGATGGAGGCACTGGAATCTGACCTTCAGGAGGCCGAAGGAGCATGCGATCACCCTCCTAGTCTGCCCATGTTCCTCATTGTAGCGTTCCTCTGCCCTTGTCCTGGGATTCCTAACTGGGGTCAGTAGCCATGACAGGTTGGGGTAACCAGAGTCACCTGCAAATGTCGAGGGACAATTGTTAGACACAAACTAACCCTTAGGGACCGCCCCATACCCAGACACCTATGTCAACTGTATTGGGACCTTGGCCTCACCTATTAGCCACACACAGTGCCTCTGGAGTTTCCCCATCACATAAGGGATGCTGCTATTCCTCAAAATGTAAGCGTCATGCACAGAGCCAGGATACTTGGCATTCACATGGGAGGTGTACTGGTCTGCCAAACACACTATCTGCACATTCATGGAATGATAGCTCTTCCGGTTTCTATACACCTGTTCATTCCTGCGGGGGGTACAAATGCCACATGTGTACCATCAATGGCACCAATGATGTTGGGGATATGTCACAGTGCATAGAAGTCACCTTTCACTGTGGGCAAATCCTCCACCTGAGGGAAAAAGATGTAGCTGCGCATGTGTTTCAGCAGGGCAGATAACACTCTGGACAACACGTTGGAGAACATTGGCTGGGACATCCCTGATGCCATGGCCACTGTTGTTTGAAAAGACCCACTGGCCAGGAAATGGAGTACAGACAGGACCTGCGCTAGAGGGGGGATTCCTGTGGGATGGTGGATAGATGAAATCAGGTCTGGCTCCAACTGGGCACACAGTTCCTGGATTGCTCCACAATCAAGTCTGTATGTGACTAGGATGTGTCTCTCTTCCATTGTTGACAGGTCCACCAGGGTTCTGTACACCGGAGGATGCCGCCATCTCATCACCTGCCCCAGCGGACGTGCCCCATGGAGGAGAACAGCGAGCAGAGAGTCATCCAACACTGATGTATCACAATGTGTTATTTGCAGAAACGTTTGTAATCTGCAATGTGCCGGTATCTGTCTATATTCCCAGCCTAGATAGGTGTGACGCAGTTAACATCCATCCCATGTGGCCTCCTGAAATGGCGGCTGCCTGACCTGTAAGGTGGGACAAGGGGATATGAGGTAACTGCGCTGGCGATGTACACCATTGCAGTGGGCGGTCGAAGACCGCGGCGCAATTCTGCATTGGTTAACATTGGGCCCTATGGGTCCTAGGAGCCAATGACGATGTACGCTGGTGGTAACGGTACGCACCGCCGCCGCGGACGTGACCACCGTTTTCTGTCTGTTCACTCACTTGATACCTGACCTTCAACAGGAGAGGACCTACACTGCAAGTGCTGCTGTGACCTGGGTCTGGAAGCAACGATGGTACATGTGGTAAGAGCCCTCTACACCTAGTCAGGCTCCTGTGACTTCCAGGTGTGCAGCAATTGGTCTTGGGCCTCGTACCCCATGGTCAGCTGAAAATTCTAGGAACTGTCAGTGCATGGCGTAGTGCAGAGGGCTACTCCCTGTGTGTTGTGTCCGCCAACAGTAGTGGTGTTGCATGCACTGAACATGTGTTTCTTCTGTCTTCCCCCCACCCCCTTTTTGTGGTCTCCCTGTTCTAGTGTGCAATAGCATCATCAGGCAGAGGAGCATTGGCACCAGAGCAAGAGGGAGCTGCAACCCACTTGGCCCTGTGGGACGGAGGGCGAGGGAAGCTCCACGGCGGGGACACAAGCAGACAACAGTGACAGCGACTCCTCCTCTGATGGGAGCTCCCTTGCCGTAGCGGGCACCTCTGTGCCCACCGCATCAACAGGCACAGCCGCCACCCCCCCCCCCCACCAGCACCGCCCTCCCAGAAGCCCATCAGCGTGTGTCCTGTGCCCGCTCACCCAGGAGGGTGGGCATCTCCTTTGCCCCAGGCACCTCAGGCCCTGCCCCAGTCAGCCCTGCTGCCCTCAGTGAGGAGGATATTGACCTCCTGAGATCCCTCACTGTTGGGCAATCTACCATTGTGAATGCCATCCAGGGTGTAGAGTGGCATTTGCAACAAACAAATGCATACCTGGAGGGCATTCATTCTGGGCAGGCAGCCCAACAGAGAGCATTTCAGGCTCTGGCCTCAGCACTGATGGCAGCCATTGTCCCTGTGTCCAGCCTCCCCCCTCCAACTTCCTCCACCCAGACCCAATCCCCTGTACCTCAGCCTATCCCAAGCACACCATCAGACCAGCATGCACACTCATCAACACACAAGAGTGGACATGGCAAACATAAGGACCACACATCCCACAGGCACTCACACAAGCACCATCCCCATGCAGACACAGCAACATCCACTTCCTCCACTGTGTCCCCCTCCTCCACGTCCTCCTCCTCCCTCCCTGTCTCATCTCCACTCACACCTGCATGCACTACATCTTCATCCATTACCTCCATCACCAGCACGCCCATCACCACACACCGCTCACGTGCACTCACCACCCCCACTACCACTCACACATCCCCAGTGTCCTCTCCCAGTGTGTCAGTGAGCCCTCCTCCCAAAGTACACAAACACAGGCACACACCCACCCAACAGCCATCCACCTCCGTCCCATGCACCTTTACCCAAATTCAGCAGATGTACACCTCCTACAACCACTACCTCTACCTCCACCCCCACCCCCCCTCCATCTTCCCATCCCAGTGTGTGTAAAAAACTCTTCCTGGCTAACATTGACCTCTTCCCTACACCTCCCCCCAGTCCTTCCCCTAGGGCCAGGCTTTCCAGGTCCCAGCCCAGCACCTCAGCCACCACATCCCCAGGCACAGTGGTGCCAGCAACTGCGGGGTCATCGAGTGCACCACCCATCGGGGCTGCCAGTGTGCCACGTAGCGAGGGCAAGGACATTCCGCCACCTGCCAAGATGAAAGAGGTGCCCACATCCCAGAGGGAGAAGCCTTACCTACCAGCCACCAGGGGCTCAGCAAAAACAAAAGGGGATAGTGACAAGACAACTGCGGCACCATCAAAGCTGGGGAAGGCCCAAAAGCAGAAGAGCAGCTCAGGAGAGGGCATGGTGGCACCGACTGAGGGACCAGTGTCACACTTTCTGTCCATGACCACGCCAACCTGTATGGCGGCGAACACCGCTAGCTGCCCCGTCACCACAACTGCCACCTGCACCGCCACCTGCACCGCCCCCGGCACGTCTACAGCCTCAACGACAGTCCCCAGCCTCTTCCCCAGTGGGCAGCCGTCCGAGGCTGGAGGTAACATCCTGCTATGTCCCTCAGCAGGTGCTGACCCATGCACCGCGCCAGGACCGCCACCACAGACATCGCCGCAAGCACCGCCGTGACAGACACCACCGCAAGCACCGCCACCTGCACCTTCCCCGGCACGTCTACAGCCTCAGTGACAGTCCCCAGCTTTTTCCCCAGTGGGCAGCCGTCCGAGGCTGCAGGAGACGTCCTGCTGTGTCCCTCAGCAGGTGCTGACCCATGCACCGAAGCCACCGACATCGCCGCAAGCACCGCCGCGACAGACACCGCTGCAAGCACCGCCACCTGCACCACCCCCGGCATGTCTACAGCCTCAGCGACAGTCCCCAGCCTCTTCCCCAGTGGGCAGCCGTCCGAGGCTGCAGGAGATGTCCTGCTGTGTCCCTCAGCAGGTGCTGACCCATGCACCGCCGCCAGCCCCGTCGCCACAGACACCGCCACAAGCACCGCCGCCACAGACACCGCCACAAGCACCGCCACCGGCCCCGTGGCGTCCTCGGACACAGGCACCACCGCTGACATGGCTCCCATCCCCAGAGGTCAGTTGTCTGAGGCTGGAGGAGAGTTCCTGGACCCTTGGCAGCTTCCATTAGGCATGACTTCCATCACTGTTTGCACCTGCAGGTGGAAGGCGATGCCGCATCAGTGTTGGGTATGTTGCTGCCTCCATGGCACACAATGCTACCTGAATCTCACCAATCTCGTGGCACGCACACCCAGGTGAGGGAATTGTACCGGCCACACTGCATGTGGAGCACTCTGGGCACCAGGCCCCCCTCCAGAACCAGTGAAGTGATACATCCACTACCTCAGTCCTTGGCAGGATGAAGCACCCTGGGCACCAGGCCCCCTCGAGAACCAGTGAAGAGATACATCCACTACCTCAGTCCTTGGCAGGATGAAGCACTCAGGCCCCCTCCAGAACCAGTGGAGACTGTTATCCACTTGAGAGACTGTGGCTTTGCACTCCCCAGGATAAAGCAGTGGGCAACCCACCCACTGGAGAGACTTGAGAGACTGTGGCTTTGCACTTCATAGAATAAAGCAGTGGGCAACCCACCCACTGGAGAGACTTGAGAGACTGTGGCTTTGCACTCCCTAGGATACAGCAATGGGCATGGAGCCCCCTTGTGCAGCAGTGGCATCGTGCGTACATCAGGCTGAGGTGTCCCCCCACTCCCCTGAGGTGCCTGTGTATTTTCGATTTGATGCCCCAGCAGTGTTCTCTCTGTTTCGAGTCAGGTATCATGTGTGGGCTTCACCCATGCATTTTGGGCCCAGCGGTCGACGGGCAATGATTAGTACACTATCCGGACTTGTGTAGTTGGTGTACATATTTGTATATACTGAATTTGGAGTTTTGTCTAATGGATTTTTCATGATTACAATTGTTACAATCATTTCCTTTTGTCCTTGTGTTCTTCCAGGAGGTGAGGGGGTGTATATGTAATGTGGATGCATGTATTTGTGTATATGTTGTTGTGGGTGAGGGTGAGGGTGGGAGTGTTGCATGTTGCGTGTGTGTGTCACTCTTTCCTCCCCCCTCCCCTGTGTTGTAGGTGCAGTACTCACTGTGGTCGCCGCTGACGCCATTCGTACTCCTGGTAGAAGAGGAGGTAAACCAACATGGGTAACACCTGAAGTTCAGGCTCCATGGTGTCCTGGTTCCTCGTAGGGTGTTGAGAGGTGAGTGTTTTCCTTTCTGTGTACTGTTTCCGCTGTGCTTTTGATAGCGTTGGTTCCGCCCCGGAAAAGATGGCGGATAGGCCTCTTGTAATACAGTGGGCGGTACTTTGTCTTCCGCCTGTCTGTTGGCGGTGACCGCCGCAGTGTTTGTTTATACCGCCGTGGCGGTCGGAGTGTTAAAGTGGCTGTCTATGTTGGCGGTTTCCGCCACGGTTGTAATCCCATTTTTTTCTCTGCCGGCCTGTTTGCGGTATTACCGCCGCTTTAACACCGACCGCCAGGGTTGTAATGAGGGCCACAGTGTTTATGAGGTCTACTATGCATCACAATGTGCAACAAAAATGAATTCAAAACAAGATCAACAATAATGCGTCATTTCTAAGTTGATAAAATATAAATTTATTTATGGTAAACAATTACGTATTTCTTACAAAACAAATGCATAAACCTACGCAAGAATTCAGACCTGTGATTGTTTCTCTCTGGGAAAGCATCATTAATCTTGGCTCTTGAAGTCCCGCCCTCCTCGATCCAGGGAGTGGAGAATCTGACAGAGAGTCGCCATGTGCTAAAACATCAACCCTCACCCCCAACCACACCGAAAACAAAAATCACATAACTACCAACCGCGCTTTCGAGGGGTGATAGTTTCAGCAACAGTGGCAGGGTAAAGATATGACCTATGTACACATTCCCACATGCCTTCTAGATGGCTAGTAACGAGACGAACGAAGAGCTACTCCTGAAGGCCGCAAGTTAGCTGTGCACTGTGAGTACAAGGAGGCGACAAGAGTGCCTTAAACTGAGAAAACAAGATAGGAACAAAAGATACGTCCTATCAGACTGCTATGTACTGGGAAGGAACAGAAATGTGCTTAAGGCGGCCTCGCAAGGAAATTAGAAAGTGAAGGTATTAAGTCAAAATATGCTTGGTCGAGCAGTTATTGGACCATACACTGAGACAACGCACGAGTTAACTAAAGGCACTCTTCATTAAGGGCTAAGTGTGCATCATGGGTGTACAGAATTAACTGGAGACACATCCTACCAGAGTGTGATTGTGACTCACACTAGGGTAACATGGGCTTGAGTAAAGCACGTTCCATCAGATTAAGAAAGTGTCTTGATAGGAGATTGTAAAGGAAATTTCGCACAAATGGAGAGAAAGAAAACGAACTGAACAGTCCTATCGGATTCTGACTGTGCTGTGCACATATAGTGCAGGGCCTAACAGGCATTATGTCAGGAATTCCACGCACTTCTGCAATCAGAAAGACCTTAAACTTTTCCAGCCCTCTGCCAAGTACAATACATCGAGAGAGTAAAGGAATTAACTACAGGTGTGACCCATCAGGCTGAACGTGGCCTTATGCACAGAAGACATGGAATAAACAAAACCACATCCATCTTAATTTGAACAAGTATTTTACCGGAAGAGAAGAGGCAATACGCAAAGGAGTAACCCACAAGAGATTGAATGGAACACAAAAGTAACCCTTCGCCGCCTTATTTCATTTACCAGAAGCATGCAAGGGTGCCAAATTTCTTCCCAATTAGGGCGCTCTCCGAGCTAGGGCCGGCGCTGGACTTATCTCATTATGATGATGTGCATGTGACTTACACAGGGCGAGCAAAAAATTAAGCAAAGGCACTCACCATTTATTATACCTTACACTGACAGAACAGGGTAATATGTACCGGCAAGTCTCAAAAGACTGGGAATGTGCTGTTCCCACTTAGTAAACATCACAATTAACTAAATCACATTCCGTCTGATTGTAAACGGGATGGATACTACGAAATAGAAGACATTTCTCATAGGCCCATGAACACAGCTTACACCGACAGTTGGCAGGAATTAACCACTGACGTGCTCTACATACTCCACATGTGCCATATAAAAGTACAGCACTGACCATAGGCACGTCCTATGAGGCGTTGAAGGTCTTATCGGGGGAGTACAGATTTAAATCGAAGACACTTCCCATCAGGAGATCAATGTACTGTTTTACACCCTGACAGAAGAGGAATAAACAGACCGGAAGAGTACAGGAGTACACTGAAGGTGTGTCCCATTTAGCAGTGAATATGTCAGATTTTGGGACCCCATCAGAATTAAGTAAAGGTACATTTTATAATGTTGTAAACGTGATGTACGATAGAAGAGCACGATACTAAGAGAAGGGACTTGCCTTCACTCTGTGACTTTTGTATACTGGGAAAGTAAGGAAATACATAAACACATGTCACATTATGTTGCATAGGTGACATACTCCAGGAGAGTAAGAACTAAAGACGCAATCCATCCTGTCGTGAAATTTCTTGCACTACATAAGAGAGTGCAAATTAATTAAAGACATATTCCATCAAGCTACTTGAGCACCTTATATTACAACAGTACCAGAAGAAGAAATGTATGTCGGCAGAGCATAGTAGGAGTAAAAAACGGCACGCTCTATGGGGTTGTAAAAAGTGATACACAAACGGGAAGGACAGAAACTAAATTAAATGTGCCTCATTAGGCTATTAACGCTCTGTAAGTTAAGACAAAAATGTAATTAACAAAGACGCAACTCATTAGTCAGCGAGTGCGCCTAGAAGTGTGCAGAATTAAAGACACAGCCCACAGGGTTCTTAGTGTGACTCGCCATGGAAGAATGAATAAAGATCTCCACCAGAGTATGAATATACCATGGTTTGGAAAATGTGGACTCAACTATAGATGTATGCCATCCGGCTGTAAGAATGCCTTACAATGAGAGAATAAACAACTTACCTAAAAAAAAGTATCAGGCTTTTATATACCATAATACAGGACCCAACAGGTTTAACTAAAAACACGCCGCGTCAGGCTCTATATGTACCATGTACAAAACCAAGGATGTGTTCTATCAGGTAGTAACTGTACCTTAAAACGGGAGAGCATGCAATGAACTGAAGAAACCTCACATCAGTCTGTGAATGATTATTACTACGAGAAAATACATAGTCAAGACATCCGCGAGTTTTAGAAATCCACTGAAATGACATCAGACGGTGGATACAATCTATACCGTGAGAATATGGAGCTAATAACAAACTATCAATCAGTCTATTTGCTGTATATAAAGTAAATTAAAAACAACGACTCATTACTACAGACTGTGGCTGGGAAAGGCACAGAATGAATACGAGGTAGGGCGCCTCAGGCTCCGTATTTGCAGCACCTGTGAATGTTCTCTACACTTAGTGGGAGGAAGGACACAGCCATTCAGGCAGCACCTGTGTTGTACGCAAAGTACAGAAACAGAGCAGACATATTTAATCTTGTTTTGAAAGTGTTGCTCACATCGAGTGTATAGTAATGAAATATTTAGTTAAGTCCTATCACACTTTTCATGCGCCCGAACAGTAGAGGATTAAGTAAGGGCACTTCCCATCAGGCCATAAACACAGAACATGGAAATAAATTAAAAGAGATGCCCTTAAGCTGTGAATGGGCCATCTATACGTGACTGTACGTGCCCCAGATACTGGGAGCATGAAATAAGAACTAAAGACCCATGCCCTCACGCTAAAGACATGCTGTACAATGGGAGAATAAACAAAATGCATACAGATAGGTAATATGAGGCATCGAAAGTGCACAGTGAGGGAACACGGAATTAACAGAACCCATTGGCTATGATGTTGCCACACACCATAAAAGTAGAGAATTAACTAAAACATCCACCCAGCTATAGATCTCCCAAAACTGGAGTACTGAACATTAATATCGGCACAAGCCGTCCAGATTTGAATTTCTTGTCTGCTGGAAGAATACATGAAAAAAATAAGGACACATTCGATCAGAAAGTGAACGTGAACTAATTAACCCAAAAATGGCCCCATCGGACCTCGAATTTGCTGCATCTGACAATTCCAGGAATGCTCCAGAGGGAAGTTCAATGTGTGAAAGGGGCATTACAATGCCTGAGCACAGGAGGAGTGGGAAAAGTACAGGGATTAACAAAAGGCGCATTCCAAGAGGTGAGTAATATGTCACACACTGGGAGAGTGTAGAGTTAACTACAGCCAGGGGCCGTTATCCTGTGACTCTACTATACACTGGGAGAGCACAGAAATAAACGAAAACACGCCCCATCATGCGCAGAATGTGCTGCATCACTCTGAAAATAAGCTTTTCACACGGAGAGTACAAGAACAACAACAGATCTCTAGAAATGTCCCTCACTTTGTGAAAGAAAGAGAGGAAACTAGGAAGTAACGTGTGAACGGGGTTTCGATGGAGCATGGGCAAGAGAACGGAGAATTGGGCCTCAGGCCCTGCAGGTAAAGAAGGAGTTTTCCCGAGTCAGTTTCTTGATTTCCAGTTGGAGTTTTTCTATTTCCAGCAGCAGCTTCTTCTCCTCCAGCTGGAGATTGCGCGACTGCTGGGCGAGAATATATTTCAGGCAGACCTCCTCCTCACTCTGGGCCATCCCCTGGCACTGCGAACACGGGATCCCACTCGGCACATCCGAAGCGTCACCTGAAAAGAAAACAAAAACAACTTCGTAAGACAGCTCAGCCTGGTTCCATTCACGTCTCAAATCCTCCTTGTTCATCCAATGGCTTCACAGCTAGGAAACACCCTACTCTCCGACGTTCTCCCCACTTAAACATTTCAAAAAGGTGCAACACCTGGGATCACACTGCACCCAGGTGCACGTCCAAGGAATCAGCACAAGGTCCCGCATTTTCTAAAAGGCTGCAAACCTTCACATTGCTTCTTTTTCAGTGTATCTCTGTTTCGTCCTGAAATCATCATTGCACCGATTTAAGCCTACAATCATGCATAGGATTTTCTCTTCAGCCGCCATGAGCAGAGAGACCCATCAAGTTCACATTGTCTGCCTGTGAAACAGCTTTGTTTTCACCAGTGTAAGTTTAAAGATATTCATCCAATCTTTACACTGGTGAAAACGCGTTTATAAAAACACACACAACCATCCTTTGTGGGTGTGAGTCTGTGTAAATAAGAGATAAAAACAGATGATGTGTGTGAGAAGCGGCGAATGGGGCATGGGGAGGATAATGTGTGTGAGGAGGGCAAGTAAGAGCGGTTTGGTAGGAAAAGGAATACTTTAGAGAAGGAATGCAATGTATTTATGTGGGACCCCAGAGTGTTCAATGAGGATCGAGGGTGCGAGTGAGCATGAGATGGTAAGAGGGTTGTGCAGGACAGAGGGAAGGATCCTGGAAGGGACAAGAAAGGGAGTCAAAGATATGTGAATGGAAGTTATGAGAAAGGCAGATATTAGAGGATAAAGAGATGATGATCAGGAAGCGAAAAGTATGAGTGATGAGCTAGAAGAAGTAATAAAGACACTGGGCCTGATTTAGAGCTTGAAGGACGGGTGACCTCGTCACAAACATGACGGATATCCCGTCCGCCGTATCAAGATCTCTAAAGGATAAAATGGAATCATAATACGACGGATAGGATATCCATCATGTTTGTGACGGAGGAACCACATCCGCCAAACTCTAAATCAAGTCCTGAGTAAGGTATAAGAGGATAGAGGGAAATCGTGGGAGCGCATAAAAAGCAAGAGGCAACAGCTAGGAAGGTGAGAGGACATTATCTGATACAGAAATGGGATGTATGGGAGAGAAATGTTTATGTGGGAGGACCATATGATTTTGAAATGGTAGAATGCTAAATGATAGCAAATATTTCTGAGTGGCAGTGTGAGAGCGCGCGTCCGGGGGGTTTAAAAAAAATAAATGTATATATAAAAAAAAACTTACCTTCACGGACACCGATGCTGCCTCGTGCTCCTCTTCTCTTCTGGTGTCCCACCATTCACTGGGACACCAGCACAGGAGCACATGCTCCCCAGCAATCCTGACAATGCTCTCATGCTAAAACTAGCATGAAAGCAGCGTCAGAACTGGTCTGAGCGGCTTGTTCTGCTGCTCAGACACTGCATGGGAATCTGTGCAGTTTTGAAACCTAAGTGCACATGCATTTTTGGCCGGCCAGAGACAGCCTGGCAAACACATGCGCACTTACAGTGCATAGACTCTGCTCCATCACTCTTGTGCCAGCCCCCCCTTCCTGCACTTGTGGCTGGCTGAGCCAGCAGCTGCATGCTAAAACATTAATTAAATATTGTTTTATTTTACAACTCCTGGCTCTTAGCCAGGGAGGCAACACTCCTTCGCCATTGCGTAGGAGCCGTCCCTGAGGATATGTCAGCAACAGGAGTTATATAAATTACAGCAGGATTCAGTGTGACCGCAAGGGGGATTTCAGGATGTGCCAGAAACAGCAGTGATAGCTTTACAATCAAATGCAGAGCAGTGGCAGCACTCACATAGTCACTCAGTCATCAACCTATACACTCATCTCACTAGATTAAGCATCTGATCCAGAGATGTGTTTACATTATGTGCCACCCACGTCTTAATTGTACATGTTCTGTTAAAGAGGAAAGCTGCACTGCTGCTGTTCTGAATCTGTTGTGCAGGGCAGGGAAGCTTGTTTTTTATAGCCATGCTATCACTGTTCTGAGAGGAAGCATCATCTTGCACTTCGGCTGCCTGATTAGTACCTGCCTATAAGGGGCAGAAGTGGCTGCATGCTCGTGCTGCTGTTGCAGAAGCTCTATATATCATGTTAGAGAGGAAAGCTTGCACTGCTGCTGTTCTGATGTAACTGTTCTATGAAGATGGGAGTGTTTCTACTGCTGTTGCCCCATCTGTGTCTGTAGTGGAGGGGGGGGAGGGGGGGCTGAGATACTCTTAATGATCCAGGGAACCTATACTGTGAGGAAAGGAAGATTGCATTGTTAATACCTTTGTTGCACCTGTTCTGTGTATATGACAGAAGCAAATACTACTACTCTGGCTGCTGCCACCTCTCCTTTACCTATTCTGTGTATCAAGAAAGGCTCCAGTGCTGCTCCCTATGCTGTTGTTATTAAATGTTTCACTACACAAAAGTCAAAACGACTAGAATTGTCATGGTTGTTTTTTAACCATGATCTGAATGACAGTAATCCCTGGTTTTAAAAGCATGATGTGAATGAGAGTGAGTCTTCACAAAATACATGAGCAGAACTTACCTTTGGTTTTGCCTGTGAAACAAGCACAGTTTTTAAAATGGCTATGTAGAAAGTACCATCTTGCTTGGCATGTTACCCCCATTTTTACATGTGTGTCAGTTTGTTTTTGCCTGTCCCACTGGGATCCTGCTAGCCAGGACCCCAGTACTCATAGTTTGTGCCTGAATGTGTATACCTGTGTAGTGACTAACTGTGTCACTGAGGCTCTATTAATCAGAACCTCAGTGCTTATGCTCTCTCTGCCTTTAAATTTGTCACTATAGGCTAGTGACTACATTTACCAATTTCAAATGGCATACTGGAATACCCTTATAATTCCCTAGTATATGGTACCTAGGTACTCAGGGTACTGGGGTTCCAGGAGGTCCCTATGGGCTGCAGCATTTCTTTTGCCACCAATAGGGGGCTCAGACAAACCTTTACACAGGACTGCCATTGCAGCCTGAGTGAAATAACACACACGTTATTTCACAGCCATTTTCACTGCACTTAAGTAACTTATAAGTCACCTATATGTCTAACCTTCACTTGCTGAAGGTTAGGTGCAAAGTTACTAAGTGTGAGGGCACCCTTGCACTAGCAAAGGTGCCCCCACATAGTTCAGGGCCATTGCCCCAGACTTTGTGAGTGCTGGGACACCATTACACGTGTGCACTACATATGGGTCAATACCTATATGTAGCTTCACAATGGTAACTTCGAATATGGCCATGTAACACGCCTAAGATCATGGAATTGTCCCCCCATTCCAAATGTGGTATTGGGGAGCCTATTCCATGCATCCCAGGGGCTCCACTATGGACCCCGGGTACTGCCAAACCAGCTCTTTGGGGTTTATCTGCAGCTACCGCTGCTGCCACCCCACAGACAGGGTTCTGCCCTCCTGGGGTCTGAGCAACCCAGTCCCAGGAAGGCAGAACAAGGCATTTCCTCTGAGAGCAGGGTGTTACAACCTCTCTCTTTGGAAATAGGTGTTAAAGGCTGGGAAGGGGTAGTCTCTCCCAGCCTCAGGAAATGCTCTGAAGGGCACAGATGGTGCGCTCCTTGCATAAGCCAGTCTACACCAGTTCAGGGAACCCCTAGTCCCTGCTCTGACGCGAAACTGGACAAAGGAAAGGGGAGTGACCACTCCCCTGTCCATCACCACCCCAGGGATTCTGCCCAGAGCTCCTCCAGTGTGTCCCAGACCTCTGCCATCTTGCTTCCAGAGGTGTGAGGGCACTCTGGAGGCCTCTGAGTGGCCAGAGCCAGCAGGTGACTTCGGAGACCCCTCCTGATAGGTGGTTACCTGACTAGGTGGCCAATCCTCCTCTGAGGGCTTTTTAGGGTCTCTCCAGTAGGCTTTATCTCAGATAATGACTTGTAAGAATCCAGCAAGACTCCTCTGCACTTCTCTCTTCGACTTCGGCCAAGGATCGACCGCTGACTGCTCCAGGACGCCTGCAAAACTGCAACAAAGTAGCCAAAAGACTACCAACGACATTGAAACACGTAATCCTGCCGGCTTTCTCGACTGTTTCCTGTTGGTGCATGCTCTGGGGGCTGCCTGCCTTCACCCTGCACTGGAAGCCATAGAGAAATCTCCAGTTGGTCAACAGAATCTTACCCCTGCTTCAGCAGGCGAACCACACTTCAGCTTCACGGGTACTCTGGGTCCCCTCTCATCCTGACGAGCGTGGCCCCTGGAACACAGGTGGTGGACCCAAGTGACCCCGACTGTCCAGTGGTCCAAATGTCCAAATTTGGAGGAGGTAAGTCCTTGCCTCCCCTCTCCAGACAGTAATCCTGTGCACCACGTGAACTGCAGCTACAAGGGCTTCTGTGCACATTTCCAAGAAATCCTGCATGCACAGCCGAGCCTAGGCCCCCAGCACTCTGTCCTGCAATGCTCAGCTCCCTGAGTTGATCTCCGGTGTCGTGGGACCTCCTTTTGCAGTGTTGAGACGACTGCTGTGTTCAGACTTCTTGATCCAGTGTTCAAGGACTTCTGCGGCTGTTTCCTGCTGGTGCGTGGGTTCTCTACGTTGTTTAGGGCCCCCTCTGTCTCCTCTCCCAAGTGGCGACATTCAGGTCCTTCCTGGACCCAGGTAGCACCCTTTTTCTCCTACAGTGACTCTTGCAGCTAGCATGACTTATTTGCGGTATTTTGCCAAGGAAACAACTCTGCATCCTCCAACACGCCGTGGGACATCTTCTGCACGAAGAAGAATCTCCTACCTCCTTTCGTTGCTGCAGAATCCTCAGCTTCTTCCAACTGGAGGCAGACATTTTGCACCTTCATCCGGGGTTTAGTGGGCACCTGCCCCACCTGGACACTTTTGCGACTCTTGGACTTGGTCCCCTTCTTTTGCAGGTTCTCAGCTTTCCAGTCTGTTGTGGTCCTTGCAAAATCGTTTATCACGACTTTAGTGTGTTTCTGGGGAAATAGTAGTACTTTTTACTCCTTCTTTCCAGGGTCTTGGGGTGGGGTATCTTTTACATCCTAAGTGTTTTCTTACTCTCAGCGACCCTCTACACACTACACTAGCCTAGAGATCCATTCGAGGTTCGCATTCCACTTTCTTAGTATTTGGTTTGTGTTGCCCCTAGGCCTATTGGAACCTATTGTATTATACAGTGTTTCCACTACTTTCTGACTGTTTTACTTACCTGATTTGGTTTGCTTTGTATATTTTGTGTATTTTACTTACCTCCTAAGGGAGTATATCCTCTGAGATATTTTTGGCACATTGTCACTAAAATAAACTACCTTTATTTTCAATAACTCTGAGTATTGTGATTCTTATGATATAGTGCTATATGATATAAGTGGTATAGTAGGAGCTTTGCATGTCTCCTAGTTCAGCCTAAGCTGCTCTGCTATAGCTACCTCTATCAGCCTAAGCTGCTAGAACACTACTAATCTACTAAAAAGGGATAACTAGACCTGGCACAAGGTGGAAGTACCATCAGGTACCCACTATAAGCCAGGCCAGCCTCCTACATTGGTGGTGCAGTGGTGGGATAAGTACTTGTAACTTCTTTACCACTTTGTCATTGGTGCTTTTCATAAGAAAACCATACTCGAAATACTTGGAAATATACACAAGTAACCTTAACAGTCTTACTTTCACTCTAAAAACTTTCTAAAAAGTTTCTGAAAAATGTGAAAAAGTTTTCTCTCTTTTCTTTAAAAGTTTTCTAAACTTTTTCTCTCACCCCTAACCTCTTTCTTTTCACCATGTCTGTGGTAGAGGCCACTCCCAAAGTTGTGCAGACAACTTATGATAAGCTAAACTTTAAAAGTCTGAGGGGTCTCTGTATAGAAATAAGTTTGGGGATTGGTAAGAACCCTACTAAAGATATCCTTCTTAGCCTTTTCCTTGAAAGTGACCAGAGTCAGACTGGTCAAACCCAGGATCAGGAGTCAGAGGAGGGGGGTACCCAAGTAGAATCAGGGGAGGGCCCTGAGGACTCTGGGGAGGGTACTTCCAAAGACCTTTCAGTTATCAGACCACCTAGTGAAGCTGGTAGTGGGAGGGGGTCACACATCAGCAGGGGACCTTTCACTGCAAAAGACCAGGTCACTAGGGTTCAGGTAGTTAGAGAAAGGTCCACTTCTGCCCACTCTCACATTATGTCTGTGTCAGATAATTCCCAAACCTCCCACCCTGAGGACAACACCCTAGACAGGGACCTCAGAAAGCTGAGGTTGGAAGAGGCCAGACTGAAGCTAAGACAGCAGCAGTTGGCCTTATATAGGGAATCTTTAGATGTAGAGAGAGAGAGAGAGACAGAAGTTGGGGTTAGTTCCCCATGGTGGCAGCAACAGCAGCAATATTGGTACTCATCCTGTTGGAGAAACAGATTCAAGAAACATGCACAAGATTGTCCCCACTTAGAAGGAGAGGGATGACATAAACAAGTGGTTTTCTGCACTTGAGAGGGCCTGTATGGAACAGTTGGTCCCTCAAAGACAGTGGGCTGCTATATTGTGGCTATTTTTTACTGGCAAAGGTAGGGACAGACTCCTTACTGTCAGGGAGAGAGATGCCAACAATTACAAAGTTTTGAAAGATGCACTCCTAGATTAATTTGGCTTAACCCCTGAACAATACAGGATAAAGTTAAGAGATACCAGAAAAGAGTCCTCTCAAGACTGGACTGACTTTGTAGACTGTTCAGTGAAGGCCTTGGAGGGATGGTTACATGGCAGTAAGGTGACTGACTATGAAAGCCTGTATAATCTAATTTTGACAGAGCATATTTTAAATAATTGTGTGTCTGACTTGTTGCATCAGTATCTGGTAGACTCAGATCTGACCTCTCCCCAAGAATTGGGAAAGAAGACAGACAAATGGGTCAGAACAAGAGTGAGCCAAAAGGCTCATACAGGTGGTGACAAGGATGGCACGAAGAAGGGTGGTAAGTCTCATGACAAGGGTGGGGAGAAAGACAAAAATAATACTGAGTCTTCATCAGGCCCAGAAAAATCCTCTGGGAGTTGGGTCCAAATCCTCTTAACACAATCTAAAGAAGCCATGGTGTTATTTATGTAAATGTAAAGGCCATTGGGCAAGTGATTCCACTTGTCCAAAGAAAAACACCAAGGCTCCCACCAACACAACCCCCACGGAGTCCACTGGTGCCCCTGGTACTAGCAGTGGTGGTAGGAAGAACAAAACAAATAGCCAGTCAAAGGGTGTAGCTGGGATCACCATTGGTAATGTAGTGGGGGGTTGGTCTTGTTAGGGAGACCACAGAGGATGTTTTAGTCTCTAATGATGGTATTGATTTAGCCACCTTGGCTGCTTGTCCCCTTAATATGGGCAAGTACAAGCAACTACCCCTAATAAATGGTGTTGAGGTTGAGGCCTACAGGGACACAGGAGCCAGTGTCACCATGGTGATAGAGAAACTGGTTGCCCTTGAACAACACCTACTTAGTCAGCAGTACAAAGTGACGGATGCTCATAACAACACTCTTAGCCACCCCATGGCTGTTGTGAATCTCAACTGGGGGGGTTACTGGCCCAAAGAAAGTTGTGGTAGCCACTGATTTACCTGTAGACTACTTACTAGGAAATTATTTGGAAACATCAGCTTAGGCTAAAGTGGAGTAGGAGGCTCATGCAGCAATGCTGGGTGGGCATTCCAGGGCATATCATTGCTCTCACAAGGGCTCAGGCCCAGAAGCAAGGAGGACAGAGAAACTTGGATCCTGGAAAAATGGACCAAGTGCTCCCAAAAGCTAGGGGTAGAAAGGGTAAATTCTTGCCCACTATCCCTCCCTCTCCAGAAGACTCCCCTTTTGAGGGAGAGGAATCCTCTTCCTGTGCAGAACCTACACCAGATGAGCTAGCAGCAGACACTGCTGAGCTTTTGGGTTTAGGGGGCCTGCTAGGGAAGAGCTGAGTGTGGCACAGCAGACCTGTCCCACCCTAGAGGGTTTAAGACAGCAGGCTGTCAAACAGCAAAATGGGGATGTCACTGATAACCACAAGGTCTATTGGGAGGACAACCTTCTCTATAGTAAGTCAGGGGACCCTAAACCTGGAGCTGCCAGGAGATTGGTCATCCCTTTGCAGTATAGGGTGTTTCTTCTGAGTTTGGCCCATGACATTCCTTTGGCTGGTCATTTAAGCCAAAGTAAGACATGGGACAGACTTGTTCCATTGTTTCACTGGCCTCATTTGTCAGAGGACACTAAGGAGTTCTGTCGCTCCTGTGTGACCTGCCAAGCCAGTGGCAAGACTGGTGGCACACTCAAGGCCCCCTTAATTCTACTTCCAGTGGTTGGGGTGCCCTTTGAGAGGGTAGGGGTTGACATTGTTGGCCCTCTTGACCCTCCAACAGCTTCAGGAAATAGATTCATCCTTGTGGTAGTGGACCATGCCACTAGGTATCCTGAAGCTATACCCTTAAGGACCACTACAGCTCCTGCAGTGGCAAAAGCCCTCCTGGGAATATTTTCCAGAGTGGGTTTCCGTAAGGAAGTGGTATCAGACAGAGGTAGTAAATTCATGTCTGCATATCTCAAAGCAATGTGGAAGGAGTGTGGTGTTACCTACAAGTTCACCACCCATTATCACCCACAAACAAATGGATTGGTTGAGAGGTTTAATAAAATTCTCAAAGGCATGATCATGGGACTCCCTGAAAAACTCAGGAGGAGATGGGATGTCCTGTTGTCATGCCTCCTTTTTGCTTATAGGGAGGTACCCTAGAAAGGAGTGGGCTTCAGCCCCTTTGAACTCCTCTTTGGACACCCTGTAAGAGGTCCCATTGCTCTTGTGCAGGAGGGTTGGGAAAAACCTTTAAAAGCTCCCCGGCAAGACATTGTAGACTATGTACTTGGCCTCAGATCAAGGATGGCTGAGTACATGAAAAAGGTCAGTAAAAACCTTCACGCCAGCCAAGAGCTCCAAAAGCAATGGCATGACCAGAAGGCTGCCCTGACTCAGTATCACCCAGGACAGAAGGTGTGGGTATCGTAGCTTGTGGCACCAAGAGCACTCCAGGACAAATGGAGTGGACCCCATCTCATTGTGGAGAAGAAAGGTGAGGTCACCTATTTGGTAGACCTGGGTACTGCCAGAAGCCCCCTTAGGGTGCTTCATGCCAATCACCTGAAACCTTACTATGACAGAGCTGACTTAACCCTGCTCATGGCCACAGATGAGGGGCAGGAGGAAGGGAATGACCCTCTCCCCGACCTCTTCTCCACCACTGAAGCCGATGGCTTAGTGGAAGGAGTTGTATTGGCAGATTGCCTTACTGCTGAGCAGAAGGACAACTGCATAAATCTCCTTGATCAGTTCTCTGACCTCTTCTCACTGATTACAGGTACAACTACCTGGTGTGAGCACACAATTGACACTGGAGACAGTTTACCTGACAAAAGTAAAATTTATAGACAGCCTGACCATGTCAGAGACTGTATTAAACAAGAGGTACAGAAAATGTTAGATCTTGGAGTGATTGAACCTTCTGAAAGCCCCTGGGCCAGCCCAGTGGTGCATGTCCCCAAACTTCAAGGTAAGGATGGAAAAAAGGAAACTAGGTTTTGTGTGGACTATAGGGGTCTCAATCGAGCAACAAAAACTTATGCTGACCCTATACCCAGGGCAGATGAGCTAATAGATACACTGGCTTCTGCCAGGTATCTAAGCACTTGCGATTTAACTGCAGGGCATTGGCAGATTAGGTTATCAGAAGATGCTAAACAAAAAACAGCATTTTCAACCATTGGAGGGCACTATCAGTTTACAGTTATGCCCTTTGGATTGAAAAATGCACCTTTTCAGAGGTCGGTGAATACAGTCCTCCAAGGATTGGAAGCCTTTAGTGCAGCATATCTAGATGATATAGCTGCCTTTAGCTCCACATGGGATGATCACCTGGTCCACCTGTGGAAAGTTTTGGAGGCCCTGCAGAAGGCAGGCCTCACTATCAAGGCCTCAAAGTGCCAGATAAGGCAGGGGAAAGTGGTTTAACTGGGCCACCTGGTAGGCGGGGAACAGATTGCACCACTGCAGGGGAAGATCCAAACCATTATGGAATGTGCTCCCCCTACAATTCAAACCCAAGTGAGAGCCTTCCTAGGCCGCACAGGGTACTACAGGAGGTTCATAAAGAATTTTGGCACTATAGCTGCCCCTCTTAATGGCCTCACATCAAAGAAGATGCCTAAAAAGGTATTATGGACAGCTGTCAAAAGGCTTTTGATGAGCTCAAACAGGCCATGTGCTCTGCACCTGTCCTAAAAAGCCATGGTTACTCAAAAAAATGGATAGTTCAAACTGATGCTTCTGAAGTAGGGGTAGTGCTATCACAGCTAAACACTGAGGGCCAGAATCAACGTGTTGCTTTAAACAGCAGGAGGTTGACCCCTACAGAAAAGTGTTGGGCTGCCATAGAGAGGGAGGCCTTTGCTGTGGTCTGGGCCTTGAAAAAGTTGAGACCATACCTCTTTGGCACTCACTTTATTGTTCAGACAGACAACAAACCTCTATTATGGCTTAAACAAATGAAAGGTGAAAACCCTAAATTGTTGAGGTGGTCCATCTCCCTACAGGGAATGGACTATACAGTGGAACATAGACCTGGGAGTACCCATTCCAATGCAGATGGACTCTCCAGATATTTCCACTTAGGCAATGAAGACTCATCTGGTCAAGGTTAGCCTTATTGTCCCTCGTTTGGGTGTGTGTGTGTAGGAAAGTACCATCTTGCCTAGCATGTTACCCCCATTTTTACATGTATGTCAGTTTGTTTTTGCCTGTCTCACTGGGATCCTGCTAGCCAGGACCCCAGTGCTCATAGTTTGTGGCCTGAATGTGTATACCTGTGTAGTGACTGACTGTGTCCCTGAGGCTCTGCTAATCAGAACCTCAGTGCTTATGCTCTCTCTGCCTTTAAATTTGTCACTATAGGCTAGTGACTATTTTTACCAATTTCAATTGGCATACTGGAACACCCTAATAATTCCCTAGTATATGGTACCTAGGTACCCTGGGTATTGGGGTTCCAGGAGATCCCTAAGGGCTGCAGCATTTCTTTTGCCACCCATAGGGAGCTCAGACAAACCTTTACACAGGACTGCCATTGCAGCCTGAGTGAAGTAACGCACATGTTATTTCACAGCCATTTCACTGCACTTAAGTAACGTATAAGTCACCATGAGCTTTGCATGTCTCCTAGTTCAGCCTTGGCTACTCTGCTATAGCTACCTCTATCAGCCTAAGCTGCTAGAACACTACTACACTCTACTAATAAGGGATAACTGGACCTGGCACAAGGTGTAAGTACCATTGGTACCCACTATAAGCCAGGCCAGCGTCCTACAGACTAGACCAGTGGTTTTTAACCTTTTGACTTCTGTGGACCCCCACGTAATCATTACTGGATCCCGGGGACCCCAACTGAATATTATTGGAATCCGGGGACCTCCAATGAGTCATTACTGGAAGCCACGGACTCTGGCCTAAGCCTTTTCGATGATTTGACCCGCAAAAAAAATACAAATACACTAAAAATACACAAACAAGCATTAATCAGACAAATACACAAATGATTAAATATTCACAAACAAATACAAAAAATTAAAATGTTAATTTTAAAGGGAAGGTTGCAGCTTATCTAAATTCAATTAAGACCACTGATCATTCCTACTATATTATGTCTGAGGCACTTAATCGATCTGAGGATACTAACTTAATCTTTTAGCCTATAATTTAAAAATCCTTCACTTTTACCGAACGTTATATATTTTTCATATTAAAAATGTTCATTACCTGCTGGCAGCCACTAGTAGGTTGTTATAGTTAGGACCAAGATTCCATAGGAAAATAAGTTTTTGTTCTCCCCGTAACTTTGACGATGTTTGACAAATCTTCACAAAGTCTTTCAAAAGTAATATGGCAGTTAGTTCAGTTGCTGGCATGAAGGTTTCTGGTTGATCCGTCAAGCTGGGCCCAGCTGTCAAACTGCTCCCGCTTGTGAGGAGAGGAGTTTTCATCTGTTTCCCTGCCCGCTGTCATGCGGGCAGAGAAACAGATGAAAGATTGCTCCTGCACGCAGGGAGCTTCACATTTAGCAGCTCCCTGTATGCAGGAGTAATGCCCACTGGGACTGTAGGGACATTGAAGCTCCCCCCCCCAACCCCAGAGCGCATGGCCAAGGCAAAGCAAGTGTGTTTTCTCTGCAGTTCCACCTTGAAAAGTTATCTGTAATCCTCAATGGAGGTGTTTGCATCCTTGTTCTTTTGAGCACAATATCTTATGTAGTGATAATATGAGCATGTAAAATGGCCTAGTAGCCCCACCCCATACACATTAGTGGTATGCAATGTATAATGCCCTCTTCCCAGGTTGAGGGACAGTCTTCTAAAAGGCCCCACACAAGTTTCCCACAGATTTTTAAGACTTGTTTTGATGCAAAGGAATATGATCACATCTTCACCAAACAAAGAAGCACTTACTTCTGTAAAGTACAAATTATCCTAACGTCTTGACCATGGCCAAGGTAAAGCAAGTGTTTTGTCTGCAGTTCCACCTTGAAAGGTTATCTGTAATCTTCGATGAAGGTGTCTGCATCCTTGCTCTTTAGAGTGCAATATCATATATAGTGATACTGCAAGCATGTTAAGTGACCTAGAAGCCCATCCTGTTTGGTCCTGCCCAACATACTATAGTGCATGCAAGCTCTTCCCGCCCTTTTCTAGGGTGATGGACAGCTTACTGAAAGCCCTCCCGAACCTCTACACACAATGTGATCATGTTCCTGCGCATGGCCAGCGGAAAGTAAGTGTGTTTTCTCCGCAGTTCCACCTTGAAAAGTTATCTGTGGCATGTTGTCGGGTACCTGCAGGGGTTACATGGGGTAGGCTGCAGGGCCTGGCTGCAGCTGGAGGCCAAGCGCAGAGGTGGTTTGTTTTACATATGTTAATTAAAATTACTTAACGTTAAAAAAACATAGAAATTCACTGAAAATAACAAGGGTCACTAGGACGTTACAGTTAGGAAATAGAATTTAAAAAAACATAGAAATTCACTTAGAAAACCAAAGGTTACAGGGATGGCATAGTTAGGCTCACATTTTAAACATAGAAAACCATAGAAATTCAGCAGTTCTAGTTAAAGTTGTTTCAAGTAATTATAAGTTGTGCCCTAAGGTAACTATAACTCACGCCCTACCCCAAAGAAGCCTTGGACTGCTCGAACTTTGCTACCACTGGGAGTCAAGTGCTGAAGGGGTAGTACTTAGCTCAGTTTCTCAGAGCCCATAGTAGGTTGTGCCCCAGGCATCCGGAATAAAAGGCCTCCACCCCCTTGTTCCAAAATTAAAAAAATGTATCATGAGCTCCGGCTGTAAACAGAGTGAAAGAAGATAATATTAGCAGAAGCAAATGTTAATTCAATTCAGACTTTGTTGGTGGTGGTGGGTAAACGGTACAGCACCTGCTACACGTGTTGCACATATTCAAGGCAGGATGCTTCACAGAGATGTTGAAGGCATGACATCAAATGCATGCCCACCTCTGGCCTCAGAAAGTGGGGACCCATATTGTTTTTTTATGTGGCTTTCAGACATGTTCGGCCGCTGTAAGAACATAACCACATAACAGTCAGGAGATGAGATGAAGCTATGGGGGTTCTCCTTGTTCTGGGCACATAGGCATTTTAGCATGCTCTTTTTGTTTTAGACAATGCTAATGTTTATACCCAAAAGCATCCGGCCAGGAATTTACATCTCTGGTGCACACCATTTTGCAGTCGGCCTCAGTCTTTTCTCTACACTAAGATCAGGAGACGGAGGTCAGACCTTTGTGCCAGGGTAACGGGGTGGATGTGTCTCTCAAGAACTCTGAGCTGACAAACTGGGTTAACTGCCATGCTCTCGCTAGAGATTAGGCGTAAGGTAGGAATCATTTATCCATGTTTATTGCAGTATGTTGGGAAATGATTCATTATTCATTTTTACTTCACTGATTTTTAAAATCCTAATTCTGTTATGTCTCATTATTGTAGTTCATGCAATTCATCACAGCTTGCAGTCTTTTCAATAAATATATTGAAAACTATTCTGCATCTCCTTCTTTGCCAGAGTATGGCTCATTCACCACGGCTCCCCTGAGAAGTCACGTGCTAGACTGCCACAAATCACCTCCATCCTTTGTGTCTGGATAAGGTAACGCTAGCAAGCCAGTAGGGTTGGGCGACAGTTGCCAAACCAGAGTGGGAGAGACTCAGTCACCCGCAAGCGGTGGTGCTGCTGCCCCAGGCCCAGCAGTCTTGTGGAATCACGAGTCACATAACACTATGGCCACATCGTAGTCCAGCTTTATTTTGAACAACATGCCACGTTAGTTTGGACCCAGCCATATACACATCAGTCTTGACCCTAATCCAGTAGGCAGAGTTCAGCTCGAACTTCCAGAATAGGTCCTCTTTAAACTGGAACACAAACAACCAATTACAGATTTCACACAGAATGGGCTCTTCAGTCTGGTGTAGCTTTGTTCCACTGGCACAATGAGCAAGGGACCCACACTGGGCATACCCGTTGCACTTTGGGCATCACAGCGAAGTGTACAAAAAAGTGATGGGGGGAATGTTTGAATGAATCTCAGCCACTGGTAATTACTTGGGGTGCACTGCGTTCATCGTTATTTTGCACACTATGCCAACCTCAGCCTGGACCCAGCCATATGCAGAACGGTCATGACCCTACTCTGATAGGAACAGTCCAGCCCCCAACAGCCAGGTCGGGTCCTGCCTGAACTAAAACAGAAGAAACCTAAGACCAGTTTCAGCTAGATGGCTGTGGCTTGGTTCCAGTGACAAACTTGATCACTGGACCTACACCTGGGCATACCCATCACACTTAGGGTATTGCACCGAAGTACACAAAAAAGTGATGAGTGGAATGCTCAAGTTAATTTCAACCAAATGGGTCCAGTGTGGCTGTGGGTAACTACAGTGGCTGAGGTTGTTTGCAGTGTTCCACCCATTACCTTTTGTTTTCCTTTAGAATTCCACTCAGCACCCTTTCACTTTCCTCAAATCACTATCTAGGCAGCGTCATAAAAACAATCTTTATCTTTTTTTCAGTAGACCGGAAGAGAAAACAACTGTGAGTGGGTCACACTTACTTTTTGTCAACCACAGCAAAGTCTCTCTGAATTTTCTACCAATTAATGAAAGTTCAAACTGCTGAACCTTCTCTGGATTTAGTGATGCTTTTAGAATTTGACTTTGTAATACACATTTATGTAGTTTTGGTTATAGCTGTGTGCATGAGCAACCTGTTGTTCATTAGTCTGTTTTTGTCTCATTGTCTTTTTGCAGATGTAGATACTGAAAGATGTGCTGATTGAGTATTGAGGCAATAGCACCTAAGTGACTGAAGGTATTTGGTGAGTCCCCACCGTCAGAGGTTGAAACACCTGAGTTGTACAGGTAATACACCTCACAGCTGGAATGCACACAGTCTAAATACTGACAAACATCTTAAGCCAAAAGCAGCAAGGCCTACCCCAAACTCCAACCCCCTTGGTATGGCTTAAATGATGAGTTTGGGACACAGATGATTGCCAAGTCAGGTCTCGGTCTCAGTGGTGAACATCCAGGGCTTTCCTCCATGTTTCAGCAATTTACCTTTGCCTGCAAGCCCAAAATGGGGATGTGGGGGTAGGACACATCTGGCAGTAGGGACAATGGGCTATCGCAAAGGCTTTCTGAAAGAATTATGGTGAGAACTGTGGTAGGGGGCACAGGACCTGTCTTCTGCCCTGTACTCCTTGCAACTGGCTAAGTAAACCAACTTAAACTGAATACACTTATACCAACAATTCCAACAATGAAGTCTCTGTCTGACTCTTCACCATTGGTGGGAGAGCCTGTTTTAAACAGATTTGGAGGGATACATAAAACACTAAATGCACAGAAATGACACAGATAATCGGAACTCCATTCTCGCATGGTCTTGTCTCTGAAGATATGGCTCAATAAAAAGCTGACAGATATTCCTAAATCCCTTTAGTTTTAAATAGTTTTTGGATACTCATACCTTGTTCCCTTGCTGACAACAGGAGCTGGTTATCAATGGTGACATTCAAAGTTCTTGCATTGTTATATCTAAGTTGAGAGTGTTAGTTGATGAACTTTATGAAGAGACGTGCGAAGTTCATTCACTGCTGGGACATGCTGTGCCTTTGACCATCAAAACTCACCATTCTAAGATGATAACAGAGATTACAATAACATTGAGAAAAACTTGTAGCTGCGTGAGTAGGATTGTAATATGTGAATCCTGCTAACCATAAGGCAGCAACCAAGCTTTTGATCATGTAATAGTTAACATCACGGATCCCGTCCTAGTGCTTGCCATCGTCTCAGAATGGCCATCACTCTGAGAGTCATGACTCAAGGATCACCGACCCATAACACACAGCAGAGCGTGCCAAAAATGAGATACAAACTTGGAACCTCTCTTGGTGATCACTATTGAAAGTATAACCAGAGAGTCAAACATTTTGCTGTAAAAAGAATTAGTGAGTGTTGGGCAAGCTTTTCATTGGTATTAATAGGGCCATCCTGATCAAATGACAAAAGCACTAGAGTACAGTGTTTTATCATTTAGAAACTAGAAGTAACTCAACAGTGAAATCAAGAGGTTGTCTGCAAAACAAAGGACCAGGAGCAGTACAGGTGTTCTTGGTCTGACTGCAAATGGAACATATCTGAATATATTTTTAGACAGCCTGAATTGTGGAAAGCACTGGAATTTGAGTTAATCAATCCATAACGTTTTACAAAGAATTGTGTGTTTGGCAGGGCAGAAGAATAGCAGAGGAGGTGCTGTAATGTTCTAGTAGTACTAGTGAGTAAAGCAGTAGATTTCATCCCTAAGAAAAAAAGCACTGGCAAAGCCAACAGGTCTCGCCCACACAAGATCTATTGGCTTTCCAATTTTTTTTACTTTCAACCATGCTGCACAGCACCCACGTTGCTGTCCAACATGGGCTAGAAACCACTGACAAAGCCAAAACAATAGAGTTATTGACTTTGTCGACGTTTTATTTTGCCACGCTGTACAGCAGCGCTGCTGCTATGCAAAAACTTTGAAACTTTTTTAAAGAAAACCTGGGTGCGTGGCAATGCAGTTGGTTAGAAGTACTTGGGGTGACCAGTTGCAGCAGGGAGCTGGTAAGGGGGACCAGCAAGGTCATCAGGAACAGCTACCTTTACAGAGGAAACAGTCCTTCAATACTTCCAGGCCCTTTATCGAATGTGCAATGGACTCCTATGGAGTGGTCCTGATGCAAGGGATGAAGGATGCTGAAGATGCTCCAAGGAAGCTGTGGATGTGTCACGGTAGAAGGGGTTATTCCTGCAGGGATTCCTAAGTCCATGAAGATGGTGAGGTGGTCCGCAATACAGGATCAACGTTCCACAAAGACCTCTCCGGCCTGGGTCAAAGTCCAGTCGCCACTGGACTGCCAGCCATCCACTGTCGCAGACACAGGTCAATTCTTCTTGGTTCGACAACATGCCTTCTGAGGGTCAAGGAAATCTTTGACAGCACACTTGGGTTCAGAGAGCTCAAGTGCAAATCTGTGTGTCCTTGGTGCTGCATGGGAGTGGTGGTAGCAGCTTGAAGACTTTGGGATACCAACTTTCCCCAGAAGACTTCTTCAGCTGTTGTGTCCCTGTGCTAGGACAGGAGGCAAGTCAGCTGGCCCTTGAGAGTCTTTTGGCTTGACTGGGCTATGGAGACAGCTTCTCCTTCAGCAGGACAGGCAGGCACAGTCCCTCTCTCCACCAGCCACTAGGTGCAACAGGTACACAGGTACACTTGCAGCAAGGCACTTCTTTGGTCCTTCTTCCAAGGCAGGTTGTGATCTGAGAACTGGGTACCAGGGTTGCCATATTTATCTTCAGAAAATTTCCTCAGGGTAGGATGCGGTTGGTAGCTGTTGGAGCATACATTTCAGTAATGCTTTTAGTGACCTAGACATCAGCAGAAAGTGACAACGTATGTCTCATGTTTGACAGCCTAATATAGAGAACCTGAACTGACACACTTTTTAAAAGTGCTCATGTTTTCGTTTGTGGTGGTCAAAATAGCGCCTACCAGATTTAACAATGTGCTAATGAAAATTAAATATTGCCAAAGTGTATTTTAGACTATAGATTAATTCCTAGTATCAAACAAATTTGTTTTTCTAATGTTGAACAAAGTTTTACTATTCATAATTAAATTGTTTACTTATTCTGAAGGTATATGTTTGATGCTGAATTCTTTTTTGTGTGCATATTATGTGTGTTTTAATAACAAATATTTTTAATGCATTTTATATTCTTGTATTAGCATAACTTAGGCCTGCAGAATTTGTATTTGCAGTCATGTAAAAGTGATGAATCATTGTTCTTTCTAACGTGAGTTTTCTTTAGGTTCTGCTCCCATGAAATGTTTTGCAAGTAGTAACAGGTTCTTTGTTCGATTGCGCAGAGACTTTTAGTTTTTTAACTTTGAAAAAGGAACATCAAGGCCTGTGGACACAACATGAAGTCATTTATTATATAAAACAAACATAAGGATTCACATGGAACCGAGATGACTGTTTTATAAACCCATGGGAATAAACTGAACTTTTGAAAAGGAATAAAAATGCGGAGTCACACTGAAAGAGGAAATTATCTCAAGCTGTACAAGGGAAATTAACGACTGTTGCAACTTGAAGCTTCACCAATATTTTAATTGGACATTGCCCCATTTGCATGATGTGAGGCCACTGAACTGACAAATAAAATTAATCTATGTGTTTTGACTAGGGATGGACTTTGTAAGTATAAGCCAGTCTTTCCGCAACTCTTGAGACCACCTGACTCTGTGCAGTTCTCTCTGCACATTTCCTGATTCTGCTTCTGACTGGACTTTGTGAGGATCTAATGCTTTGCTGCTGAAGAACCCTTGAATGCTGTTGCTGGGAGAGGTATATCTCTCTGTTGATTGCCCCATGACATGTCCCTTTCTCTAGAATAGTATCTATTATGCCAACACTCACACCTTTTATTTTTCCAGCTAGTATTCTGTAGTCCATGATATATATTTCTTAAATTATTTTTGTCTTCTTTTTGTATTTTTGCCCACGTTTGTACCCACACATGCATTCCCTAATTTGGTTAGCTGTAGGGACAACCTATGTCCAACCCAAATGTGCATACTCTGCGGAATTGAGCTTGACCTGATAAGTGTATTGATGATATGTGTGATACTTCTTGAATGTCTAATAGTATTAATGCTAACTCATTTGAATTTGTTGTGCCACTTTGGGCAACCAATGGTGTTGATATATCTTTACAATTTGATTTTGCATACTATGATACGGTGTCTAAATTGTTTGGGTGGTGTTAACGTAAATTTGTATATGGTTCACCACACTCTTTCAGGGTCAAAAGGTCCATCAACCTCAGTGAAGCCTTTGACACCTGTGAAGGATAAAAAACACTCTTGCAGTTTTGGTAGCAGAGTGACGTTTTGTCCCATAAGAGCGGGAACCATATTTTAGGTAAATGTTAGGGAATTAGGATTCACAATTCTGGTAGTTAAGTTATGGGTTCATCCCATACAAGAGGGAACCAGATTTTGTGCAGTGTTAGGAGTTCACGTAATTGCCCAGTCCAAATTTTGCCCACCCTGTATCTTGTCCCATAGTCTGTTCCAGAGAATAATGAAGTTCCAGCGTCGTGCCTACAAGTGGCATGCTGTGTAAGTATAAATAGGGATTTGCAGTTGTCATGCTTTTTGCTTGAAGATTGCAGTGAAGTGTGATGTTGTGAAGTGTTTTGCGGAGTTGTCATACTCTAAGTGATTGTGGTGCATTGTGCTAAAAAATTGTCCACGGTTGTGGTTGTGTTGACAGATCTGTCGAGGGCTAAGATCCCGGGATAACGCACAAGTGTAGAAGACACTTGGTTAATTTATTGTCTGCAGTGAGGTACTGGTCATGAGACGACGTTGACAGTGCCAGTAGTTTTCCATGAGTGAGTGTGAGTTGTGGTTGGTAAATGGTGAACTTGAAAGGCCTACAGAGGATCTGTATCAGCCAGAGTGTGAATTGCTGGTAAAGTCTTAATTGTTGTGTAATTGTGAAAGCCACATTCGGAAGTGTATCCCGTACAGCTTTCAAAGCATTTGAGCCCCATCCGTAGTTTGCAGACAACATTTTGGTTTTTGATCTTGCTTGCAATATGTTGCATTTAGTGTAGGTGCGAGCGACTGTGTGAGAGACAATCACAAAGTGACTGCAGCTGCTGAGTGAAGTCAGTGTGATGTCATTTTGTGCCACGCTGAGATAGGTCGGTTAGTGAGAAAGCTACGCCTGTATTGGTGGACAACTTGTGAAAAGGATTGTGGGATTGAATTTACTTCCTGGTTTCATTGAAAATCATTGTGAATAACTGAAATTGTGCAAAAGTTAACATTTTCAAAGCTTTAAGAAGTGCGCTAAGAGGAGATGTGCTTATTCCAGTTAGAGAGGGTGAACAGGTTGCACCCGAGAGAACACCAGCTTATGAGGTGTCAGAAATGGAATAAGTTTCAGCATGCATTTGAAGGTCCTTTGGTTTTCATTGTTATGGAACTTTTAATTGCACAATTTTAGACAATTTGAAGAGAGTGATGTGCGAATCAAAGCCTCCTTTAAGACCCGCAAAATGTTAAGTGCTTGATATTTTGGGAACTTGTTGAAAAGCAAAAAAGAAACTGCAAAATCTGAAAGTAGAATGATGAAAGCAGTTAAGACATCAGCAGAAGCTAGATGGGGTGAAGAACAGAAAAGATGGAGAACTGAGATACTAGATGGAGTGAGAATGTTTCCAGCTATCACAGAGGAAGATGATGGGAGTACAAAACATAAGACAAGAAAGAAACAGACAGCTAAAGCAGGACAGACAGCAGATGAGGGTAAAAAGACAGGCGCATATGAAAATGATTCGCAAGATGAGTTTATAAATCAGCTTCTGATGAATCGCCCCCCACTGTATCATTCAGTTGAGGAAGCCGTACAGAATTTATCCCCAAATGGGACAACTGCTCCAGTTACACAGAACCTGATTCAGATAGTTCCAAGTACACCTGCAAATTCAGTGACAAGTGCCTGTGGTTTACCTACCAGTTTGGACTGTCAATACAGCACAGTACATTACAAGTCCAGTTATGAAGCAGGTAATGCCAAGTCCTCATGTGAACCAGATGGTGTCAACACCTAATGTGACTACACCTATGCAGAATTTTAATCAGAATCAGATTATGCCTATGTATACACTAATGCATACAGTGTCAAATGTTTCCCTGAGTCAAACAAAGCAAACTTTCAGTACTGTTTTAACAGATCAAAGTCCTGGAATGCAAATTCCACAGAACCATACAGGTCCTATGGGATGACCCAATGCATTAACAGTTCCCATGACTATAGGTCCAGTTGTTCTATTGTATGCTTCAGGCAACCCTGGAAGTAATGCCCAGTCCATAAATGTTTCAGCAGTCACTGAAACCCTAGTCTCTGCAGGGATGTCACCAATTGGTATGCAGAGATCTGTATATTCAAACAATTCGGAGATTAAGAGAATAGCTTCTTGTGTCCCAACATTGACCACTACACAAAGTGCAGACCCCAACCAGATGTTAAATCTGGCAGGACCAGTTTTTGATGTGAGGTGTCCTCAGGGAACCCCCAGTTCCTTACATGACCACACCAGATCAGGTTATGAATGTACATTTCAGCACCACACAAAATATGTCCCAGAAAAATATTATTAGTTTGCAAGGGTTTCCAGCACAGCAGTTAACTGAGTGGTTAGACAATCTGAGCCCAAAGGGAGCAACAGGTGCAATAAATGGTAAAGTTAGAACAGAAGAGACACCGGAGAGAGTCAGGATAATTAATATGCCCAGACTAAAATCAGAATTAAATTAAATGATTATGGGAACCCTAGAGATGAAGAAATTCAAAATATACACAGATGATTTATGTGCAAAGATGTTACACAACATGCAGAACTGGCTTATGAGAAGTTAGTAGATTTGGCTGAGAAATCTGAAGTAGATTTAGAAAAATCTAAACCCTTAAGAAGAAGCTACAGATTAGAACTCAGTACCAAAGACATAGCAAACATGAGATCACCCGGAATAAGAATGCACATAAAGCAATTAAGTACATACATTCAAACATGGGGTGCACTAGATAAATGGGAAGGTAGATGGGTAAAGAAAAAAGATCAGAAGAAAGCGAAGCAGAATTTGTCTCCGGCTGGAGCAAATCACGCTGAAGACAATGTAAAAATAATGCCTTTGGGAGAAATACCAGGTTGAGGTTATTAGGAGAGATTGTTGAAAGTGTTCAAATAGCACAATGGTGCTGAAACCACTGAGACAAAAGAGATGAGTCATTCTGTATTTAGATTTGTGCAAGGATTGAAGCCCAAGATCAATAATATGATTCAGCAGCATTTAATATGTTGGCAGAAAAAAGTCAATTGATAAAGTACTGCAGTATGCAAGGTACTGTAGTGATGAAATTAAATTGAAGCATAAAAGTTTGAAGGAGAAGTCAATGGTGATGAAATTGAAATCTGCTCAGGCAGGAAATCAGATTACACAGATGATGGTGAGCACAAGTTGAATGCAAGATGTGCAACAGCAGGGTAACAACGTGCCTCAGTTTAGAGGTACAGGACGCAGTATAGTTCAGAATGGAAGTGTGATTGATGTGCAATTAATGAACAGAATGCAGCCATGCATGTGGAAGTTTTGGACATTGGAGACGGGAATGTTCTTATTATAATATGAATCATTTGGTGCAAAATTGTGGTATTGCTCAGACTATTGGCAAAGATCAAGTTCAAATTCAGAGAATTCAAAGACCCTGAGTCCAAAATGTGGTTGTTCCACAGGTGTACAGCAGTCCTGCAACAAATGCAGGTTCCACAAGCCTTGATGACACAGCAGCAGGTAATTGTTCCTATGCAAAAAATTAATCAGATAGCAAATGTAAATCAGTTAGTGACACAGTTTCCCTTAATTGATTTGAATGATGAGGAGCTTTCTGAAACATTTAAAAGTGACAGTTCCGATAATGAGGGCTGCATGTTAGCAGCATCCTTAGAGGTAGGTCAACGTGGTCCCTATGTAAATGCAAACATTATGGGACACAATGTTTCATTCCTGGTTGACACTGGAGCTACACGTTCCACAGAAGTGCCAATTATGCCTTTGTCAGGAAAAAGAATTCAGGTGGTAGGAGTAGCAAACAAGCAATTAACAAATACTGTAACAGAACATATCCAGGTAAAAATAGGTACATTTGAGGACCGGTACCAATTTGTGGTTTGCGATTCAAGTCCTGTCAGTTTGTGCTCTATTGTGTAAGCTAAATTGTTCCATTAGATGCACGCCCCAAGGAATAGAAATTCAAACAAATGAGGAAGAAGTAGTGCCCTGTAAAATTGAAGAACAGTACCTGCTTATCACATTGCTCCCAATAATGACAGTTAAAGATTTGCCTGATGAGTTGCAAGAAACAGTTTTGCCTGCAGTCTGAAATTTGTCAGAAAAAGAGATAGGACTCGTAAAAGGAGTTGAGCCAGTAAAAATAAATGTGAAGCTAAATGCAGTGTACTCGAGGATACCGCCTTATAACATCACCCCAGAAATAATTGCAGGAATAACTCCTGTATTTGAAAATTTCATTGAACAAGGTGTTCTAAAAGAAATCTTAGGAAGTCCATGTAATTTCCCTGTTATTTGATTGTGGAAGCCCAATGGAAAATACTGCATAGTTCGAGATACGGGAAAAGTTAACAAGATTGTTATTCCATGTTGTCCTGTGCTATCCAATCCAGCAGTAATTTTGTTCCAGATTTCTCATAAAGGGGAATGTTTATGGCCACTGATTTGTGCTAAGCATTTTTCTCCATTCCTCTCCATATGGAAAGTCAATTCTTTTTTGCTTTTAAATTCGGAAGCCATGTTTTGTTCACGGTGTGTACACCTCAAAGGTATAAGAGCCACCATCAATTTTCAATCAGATTTTGAAAAATAATTTGGAGTCCCTTAAAATGCCTTTTCATTCAGCTTTGGTGCTATACATTGATTATTTGATGGTTGCATCAAATACATGTGAAGACTGCAGGAGAGATACAATTGCCCTGTTAAATTAATTAGGAGAAAATGGACAAAGTTTCCCCAGCAAAGCTGCAAATTTGTCAAAAAGAAGTGAAATTTCTGGTCACCACATAGAGAAGGGTGCAAGGACGGTATCCCAAGAGAGAATTTCCGTAATCATACAGATGAACTCAGCAGTACTCAGAGAGATATCAGAATGTTTTTGGGAACTGAAATGTGCACCAAAAACAAGACCTGATATTCAAGATACCCCACAAGATCAAAATGACTATGTTATGTTCATTGATGGCTCCTGTTTAAGAGATAATAATGAAATTCTGAGATCTGATTATGCAGTTTGCACAGTCTCAAGAGTGACAGAAATTCATGGCTTCAAGGAGTTTTTTATGCCCAAATAGCTGAATTGGTTGCTCTTATCAGAGCATGTTCTGCTTCTGAACAGCTTAAAGTTACCACTGTCACTGATAGCTAGTATGGTTTTGGGGTTGTTCATGATTTCAGACAGTCATGGTGCCAGAGAGACTTTATGACCTCTGCTGGGTCACCTATCCAAAACGGTGATAGGGTTTACCAACTGTTGAAAGCATTACAGTTGCCTGTAAAAAGTGCAATTCTCAAATGTGCACATCAAAAGTCTAATGATTACATCTTGTTAGGCAATGCCTATACTGACCAAGTGACATGCTATTGTGCTCTTCATGGCACATCCTTTAATGGGGAATGGAGCAATGAAAGCAGCGCCAGAGACAAATCAAACCTTGTTTATGACAGCAATTGATACTTGGGAAAAAGTCAAAAGATTATAGGAGGAAGTGCCAGAAGAAAATGAAGGGGTTCGATTAAAGCAGGTTGTGTTCAGAGAGATGAGGATGACGTTTGGGTTTCCAGTGAGGAAAAGCAATATTGCCCAATAGTTTGTTATCCCCGATGGCCAAACATTACCACAGACAGACCAACATAGGTAGAGAAGCAGTGATCAGAACATTCAGACAAAAATGGTACAACTCCCGATTCAGATTGGTTGCAGATGCAGTGTGTCACAGATGTTTAACATGTCAAAAAATGTATGTAGGGAAATGCACTGTGGTTATCCTGATTCACATATGTAGATCAGGGGGTCCTTTTAACAGAATGCAACTTGATTTAATCAAAATGCTTGTGTGCAATGGATTGACATATGTTTTGGTTGTGGCATGTGTCTTTTCGCATTGGATTTAGGCTTACCCAACTCGGAGGAATGGCAGCCTTACAGCTGCAAAGCTGCTTTTGAGGGATTTAATACCTCCATTCTGCTTTCCGACTCTTCTGGAATCAGATCGAGGAACTCATTTCAATAATGAGATCATAAAATTGTTGTGTGAGGCTTTATAAAATGAGCAAAGATTGCATTGCAGTTACAGACCAGAAGCCTCAGGATTAGTCGAGCAAATGAATGGAATGCTGAAGTCCCAACTGACAAAAGCGTGTGCATTTACAACGTTGAATTGGCCGGATGCATTGCCTCCTGTCCTGATGGGCATTTGCAGCACACCTGACAGAAAGACAGGATTGTCCCCTCAGAAAATCATTATTGGGCATGCTATGCAATTGTAAGCTGTGTCCCCAAATAGACATGTGCACATTGCAGATGACTTAGTGCTGGATTATTGCAAAGGACTAGCTGATGTGGTTCGCTCTTTGTTTTGCCAGGTTGGAGAAGCAACTGTTCAACCACAACAAGAACTGTGCTATGACCGGAGTCCTGGAAAATGGGTTCTGGTGAAAAAGCATGTGAGAAAGTCATGCTTAGAGGTGCGCTGGAAAGGGCTGTTCCATGTTGTTCTAGTTACGATGACTGCTGTGAAATGTGCTGGCCCACCAAACTGGGTACATGAGAGCATGCAAAGTTCCAAGTCCTCTTGATGATACAGTGCCAGTTCCTCAAGGGTCGGTTACAATGAGAGAAGAGGTCCAGATTAGCAAAACTGTGAAGAATGGACAAGTGGCTATGGCAGGGCATGCACAGTCTGGTGAATGTCTGAGTGCATCAAAGGCAATCAAAGGTGCAGAAGGGTCGAGTCAGAGTCAGTTGACTCCTGCTAGCTCAGAAAATGCTGAAGTACCAGTTGTGTCTGAGAAAAGAGCTGTGGTTGTAGACCAGTGGCCCGTGAAAAATCCAGACCGAGTGATAAATGTGCCTCCTGCTATTAATGAAGTAACTTAAGAATCAGATCAAAGTGACAGTGATATTGAAGGTTGTGCAGAAAAGAGGTCAACAAGAAAAAGAGTGCCCAGTAGAAAATATTCAGCTCCTGGATGGACTTATTATGCAGCTGATTACTGGGAGAAGGAATTCACTGCTTTTTGAGGAGGCAAATCAAATCCATCTGAACATTTTGGAACTTGAAATTGCTTTAGAACAGAACTTTGAGATGTCATTACCACTTGATGAACAGAGATATTATTAGAAGTGCTTATTAGGGATTACCAGATTGTTTACTGTTAGATACATCTGAACTTTTACTAGTGATTTGTGAACATTTGCAAGTAGAGAAAAATCTTGATGAACAATCCAATAGACTGAGAACATTGTAAATAAGTGCAAGGATTTTGAGAAGATGAATTATTGATTTTAAATTTTTGCTTTGCTCACATAAAAAAAGAGAAGATACTGTAAATTTGCATTTTTTATTTTTCATTTTTGAATTTGATATATTTGTTTTGGCCTGAGTCTAGACAATCCATGAAACCCGACCAAGGTAAAAAGAGTATACACAAGTATGTGTGTGTAGGAATAGCAACAGTATGTGTGATCATGAACATGTTATTGATAGTGGGATTAAGTCTGCCAGTGAAAGAAGTTGAGAGCCAAATACATCAATGCCAGGAGATTCAAATATAGAATGAAATCCCCTATGTAAGGATGAGAGATTGTTACACACTCACAGCTCAAAGGGAGATTTGGCATCCACTGTGTATTTTTAAATTGCTGTATGAACATATGAAACAATGGAAGTGCGTGATTGTTATGTTTGTTCCCTTCCTTAGTTCAGAAAGGAATCACATATCACAGCTTGCCACTAACATATGGAGTTTTTTGCAATCTGTTACTAACACAGTAGTATGACCAGGAGTAAATCCAATACTTCTATTGCAACTATGACCGAGTGTGTTCTTTTGTGCCTATCAATCAGCACCAGAGTAGTCGTGCTAAAGCGAAAATAGTAGACATTATGGGAGGTTTCTTTGAACCAACCCTGAGTTTTTGGAACCACATATGCACATAAGAACAATTTAATCTGCATCCTTACACTAGTAGAAAAGGAATTAATTGGACAAGTAGGTGACAGAGGGAAAGCAATGAAAGCCAAGATAGAACAAGCATTTGCAGTGCAATAGGTCTCGCATTTGTTTGAGTTAGAGCTATTGGCCTTGAAAATGCAGAACTGGACTTTTCTTGCCACTTAAATTGGTCAACCCTGCCGCATAATTTGGTCTTCTCTGCCACATGATTCCAGTGACCCTGCATATAAGTAAAGCACTTCCACTAACCTTTTCCTCTATCTCCTGAAACAAATGTAAACATTGTCATTATATTTTTGTAAATATTATTATTTGGTACAAGTATAACTGTATTACAGAGAATTAAAAGTTTCTAGGAGGTGCGCTAAATATTTTTTGCAACTAGGCTCATTTTTAACACTTGTGGGTTAAGACATTTGCAGAGACATTTTGGACTTCTGTGTTTTCTCGTTTCTGCTTTGTGCATAATGGCAGAAAAGGTTTTTCATTTGTACTTGCAGTGTCATCACAGAACCAAACGTCCTGACTCCAGTAAACATGTGGTCACAGTCACGACTGAAGTGCACACCTAGAACCGCACTGTTTCAAAAGCCAGAAGTCTGGGGATGCTTGTCTCTGCCAAGCTGGGATAATGCGCCCGACCGCCCCTTCCCTCTCTCCCTGGGAATTGAGGAATTCCTGAAATGTCAACTCTGGGCTCCTAACATTTTGAAGAAGAGCAGTAAATCTTCACCGTGCACAACTCTCAGGAAGTTAAGCTTCCGTGAAGCAACCTTTGCTAACAACTCTAGGCTGCGTTCATGAAACACCAATATGCCAGTTGCTTCTCATAATATTAACAGCTGCCCCGGAAAGGCACCGTTTCTGCAGCTTGACGGCCTCCAGCCTCCACTCCTCCTAAACAACACAAAATGCAGATGAAACAAGGTAATTTTTTTAAAATCAAGCTGGGAGGTTTCTTTTCTCCAGGAGCCTACGTACAGTGGAGGGGAGTGAAGAGCGATGCAATGTAACTATTCCACTCGCGCTTTTTGCTACTCAAATGCCGTTGCTTCAGAAGTAAAAAAATATATATCCCAGGGAAACATAGACATCTAAAGCAACAAACATTTAAGAAACAAAAAGCACGAGGCAAATTCCCAAAAGGCTGCTTCTGTTCTCGCTCCACCCTCCCCCTTCAGAAGCCGTGAAGTTATTTATTTGCAGTGCTCCTCGCCCCCATCCCCTGCACGTAGGCTCCAGGAGAAAAGAAACCTTCTAGCCTGATTTTAAAAAACATCTTAGAGGAAAACTGAAAGTGCACCTTTGGCCATGTTTGCGGCAGGGCTGGCTGCTTGGAAGCAGTGCTGTGCACGGCACCCCCTTGCCTTGCATGCCGCCTGCTTTGAGCGCCCCAGGCGTAGAAACAAAGTAGGTCCAAAACACATGCTGTAAAAATGAACAGCGTATTGATTGAGTACTTGGTGGCTGCGCTCGGGGAGGAGTGAAAACAGGAAAAGGCATGACAAATGCATGCCATCTTCGAATCGGAAGCAGAAATAAAAGAGTGACAATGGAAGCAGCCAATTGAAAAAGATGGTTGGTATGTAACCTCACAATTCTATCAACAACAGGTCGCTAAGCGACAGCGCATGCGCTGTCTAGGCTCGACCTAAAAAGGAGTAGTTTTACAGGATTGGCAAAAAGACCCTTCACATGCTTCAAGTAACAATAACCAAGAATACTTAGATTTTGACTAGCAACACATAGGGAAATTATGTATATATAGACCAAAGTCAGAGACAGACACACATTTTGTAAGTACTAGTGAATGTAGACATGTATTTGGACTTTTATGTTGAATGGACAAGATCCCGCCTTACCAGGTGCTTATTTCATTTGTGGAAAAAATGGCTATTACAAACTGCTGGAAGGATGGTATGGTACATGTTACCTGGGAGTGGTATTCCAGAAAATGTATCACGTGGACAATTTTAACAATTCAGTCTGGAAAGAGAAACCAAATTCCAGAGTTAGGAGATGAGCTACTGCAGCAGAGTTTATAGGAGATATATTTGGTGCCATCATTCCATCAGTTGGAGTAATCTTGAATGATACTAAGATTAGGAAGTTGTCAGTAATAGTAAATAAGCTATCTACTGATTATGATGGAACAATGCTTTTGATAGATACGAAGATGGTTACGGTGATATCAATGGCTTTGCAAAATCATCTTGCGTTAGACATCTTACTCGCAAAGTAGGTCGAAGTCTGTAAAGTTTTACATGCACCACATTGTTGTGCTTACATTCTTGACAATAGTAAGGAGGTAAGGAAATGTATCACTAACGTCACAAATCTGAAAAATTACCTAAAGGAAGTGACAGCCACTAGTGCATGGAAAGCAATAGGTAACACTTTTTAACCACTGGAAAGTGGTTTGGAACATGGGAAAGGGAGTAGTAGGTATGATCTTGAGACCTGTGTGGATTGTGGCTTTGTGTGCCTTAGTTGCACTCGGATCATACCGACTACACAAAATGTGGAAAGGGCTAACAGTAGACAGAGGAGGGAAGAGATAGAAATGGAGAAGATAAGAAGAGTCATTATTCTAATCTCAGGTAAATGGAGGATTACAGCACACCAAACCGGAAAAAGACATTGAACTTTTGAGTTGTCCAGCTGACATGAGCGAGTTACCTTTTGTGACAGCATAGATTGCTGTCAGAGGAGGGACTGTTGGAGCGTACATTTTAGTAATGCTTTTAGTGACCCAGAAATCAGCAGAAGTTGACAATTTATATCTCATGTTTGACAGCCTAACATAGAGAAGCTGCACTGACACGTATTTTAAAAGTGCTCATGTTTTTGTTTGTGGTGGTCACAATTGTGCCTATCGGATTTAACAATGTGCTAACGAAAATTAAATAATGCCAAAGTGTATTTTAGACTCTAGAATAATTGCTAGTATCAAACGACTTTGGTTTACTAATGCTTAATGTGTGACTTATGAGTTTAAAGTTATGTGCAAATGAGAAAAATGCACTTCTCTGTTATATCTAATGTGGTGCATTAACTAAGTTTTACCATTTATAATGAAATGGTTTACTTATTCTGATAGTATTTTATTATTACTGAATTTACAAGTTTGCATATTATGTGTGTTTTATTAACAAGTATTTTTAATGTATTTTATATTATATGTGTTAGCATAACGTAGGCCTGCAGAATTCGTATTTGCAGTCACGTAAAAGTGATGAATCATTGTTCTTTCTAACCTGATTTTCTGTTCCCATTAAATGCTTTGCAAGTAGTAACAGGGTCTTTGTTCAATTGCACGGAGACTTTTAGTTTAGCAACCTTGAAAAGGGAACATCCAGGTCTGTGGACTTAACATGAAGTAATTTGTTTCAACTTACATATGGATTCACATTGAACTGAGACAACTGTTATAGAAACCAATGGGAACATGAACTGTTGCAAAGGAATACAAATGTATTTATCGTTTCGAGTCACACAGAAAGAGAAGATGATTTCAAACTGGACATGGGAAATTAACGGACTGTTGCAACTGGACATTTCAGCAATATTTTGATTGGATATTGCCCCTTTTGCATGATGTGAGGCCAATGAACTGACAACTCAGAACCTCTTCACTCTGTGCAGTTCTCTCTGCACCTTTCCTGATGATGCTTCTGACTGGACTTTGTTGATGATCTAATGCTTAGCTAATGAAGAATCCTTGAATACTGTCCCTCGGAGAAGTGTATCTCTCTGTTGATTGGCCCTTGACATGTCCCTTTTTCTAGAATAGTATCTATTATACTGACACTCACTCTTTTTATTTTTCTAGCTAGTATTTTGTAGTCCAAGATATAATTTTCTCAAATTATTTTTGCTCACATGATTGTCCCCACATATGCATTTCCTAATTTGGTTAGCTGTAGGAACAACCTGTGTCCAACCCAAATTTGCATACTCTGCTTAATTGAACTTGACAAATGTTGATACAATCTGACCTGAGATTTGTTTCTGTGACTCAGATAATTGCATTGATTGCATTCTTCCTGAATGTCTAATGCTAACTCATTTGAATTTCTTTTGCCGCTTTGGGCAGCCAATGGTGTTGAAATCTCTTCACATTTGATACTGCTTACTGTCCTCAGGACATTAACTTTGAATTTATTACTGACTGGAGCTCTCATTCCGTGGCCATACTGGTTATGGTGTCTAAATTGTTTGGGTGGTGGTAAGGAAAATTTGTGTATGGTTCACCATACTCTTTCTGGCTCAAAAGGTCAGTCGACCTCAGTGAAGCATTTGATTCCTGTGAAGGATGAAAAAGGCCTACCAGGTAACCTCTCTCCTGATGACCACATCCTAGGAAGTTCAGCATCTGACTATCCCAGGATGCGCCATTATGTGCACTGGCAACTTGGCAATACCCCTCTCTCAACACCCAGAGCTCCCAAGCCCACTTCCAGAGGTTTGGCTACCAAGGGGCTACACAGCGCCAGAAAAAACAATATGACAAACTGCTTCTCCTCTCCTGTTCCCAGTGCCAGTCTGGCTGCCTAAACAATAGAGTGCCCCTCACCAATGTTCCCTCTAATTTTTTTCCACTGTGTGCGGCAGTGTGCGGTCTCTGTGCGCTGCAGCCAAGGATACGTGCGCCAAGAAATTGACCATTCACGCGCGCCCAGGGCATAACTAGCCAAGATCTTTGGCATTAGCCTCTCCATACCACTAAAGCAAAAAAGGGATATAATTGCTCCATGCAATAGGGCATCAAGGCAGTTTTGTGACCTGGTTGCACACCCCAAGGACATGACCTGTTAAGTGCCACCTACACCCCAGTTAGAGAAAACAGAGGAACATTGCCCGCGGCCTTTAAACGCTGTTTTCATTGACTTCAATCCAGATTCAAATATGAGCATTTTCTGCAATAGGAGAGCACGACTATCGCTCTAAAAGGCTTATTTGAGCTGAGAAAGTGATAATGCATATAAACAACTATGAAGTATGACAATGATGGAAAAGTTGATAACAGCACATATCCTACTGTTCTGAAGCATTTCCTAGCTCATTAACCATTAATTTTCAACATAAATATCACTTGCTCGCTTGTATGCTAAAGTACGCCAAATGATGTTTAAAACACTCCCCGTGGCCTTTAAACGCTGTTTTCATTGACTTCAATCCAGATTCAAATATGAGCATTTTCTGCAATAGGAGAGCACGACTATCGCTCTAAGAGGCTTATTTGAGCTGAGAAAGTGATAATGCATATAAACAACTATGAAGTATGACAATGATGGAAAAGTTGATAACAGCACATTTCCTACTGTTCTGAAGCATTTCCTAGCTCATTAACCATTAATTTTCAACATAAATATCATTTGCTCGCTTGTATGCTAAAGTACGCCAAATGATGTTTAAAACACTCCCCGTGGCCTTTAAACGCTGTTTTCATTGACTTCAATCCAGATTCAAATATGAGCATTTTCTGCAATAGGAGAGCATGACTATCGCTCTAAAAGGCTTATTTGAGCTGAGAAAGTGATAATGCATATAAACAACTATGAAGTATGACAATGATGGAAAAGTTGATAACAGCACATTTCCTACTGTTCTGAAGCATTTCCTAGCTCATTAACCATTAATTTTCAACATAAATATCACTTGCTTGCTTGTATGCTAAAGCACGCTAAATGATGTTTAAAACACTCCCCGCGGCATTTAAACTCTGTTTTCATTCACTTCAATCCAGATCCAAATATGAGCATTATCTGCGTTAGAGGAGCACGTATATCGCTCTAAAAGGCTTATTTATTAACATGCGCGCTTGCCGAAGGGGCCTGCGCGATGGGCGAGCGCGCTCGCCTTACAGGGAACATTGCCCCTCACTTAAGTGTTCCCATTTTCCCTTCAAAGGCAGCTTCTCCTCTGAAGCTCAACGTTTGGGGTAACATCTGACTGGCTTCCTGGAGGATAGAGGTAACACCTCTCTCCCATACAGGGCCCTATTGTGTCCCTTCCTGGGAGTTGTTACCACATCTCCCCAGGAGGAGAGGAAGCTGTCTCCAGGACAAGCTCTGTGTGCACCAATGAAGACTGGAAAGTTTGGGCAACTAACGTAGCAACGTCTAAAGTTGCACTTTGCCCCTGTGACATTAAATTTAATGTAACAATTAAATTTGATTTAATTCACTGATTGTTTTGATACCAAACAGTACCAACCTTACCAGACCCCTTCAGATGTTAGCAGGGCTGGGGTGCTAGCCTGTATCTCTATACTTTCCAATGGGACAACTAATCTTTCCATAGTAAAAATATGAATGTAGGGTTTTTACTGCTTAAACAAATAAAAGTACAGGTTCCACTTTTTAATACACACAAGTTATACATCCATTTCCACCATTAAAAAGTAGATTTGGGTTTTGTTGGTGCAGGAACGAGGCTGAGGTTGTACTGCATCTTAGGTTTTCAAATTGTCATGATCTGTGGCTTATCTTTCAGCGCTCATGCAACGGTCGTACTCGAAAGTGGCTCGCGCTGAGCTTACTCAAGGAATAGAACAGCTGAAGGTGGTCACAAAATGTCACGGCTGCTTGGCAAAAAGATTTGCATCTGTGGAGGACACACAAAGAGTTTCCTATGATGTATTACATTCTCACTTTGTTTGGAAATAGCTGCCATTTTGAAGTCATTCTGGTATAGGTTTCCTCGTGGTTCACAGATTCAATAAACACCTGTTTGAATGACGGTTTAAGGTGGAGCCAGCTATCAGCAGAAGTGGCAATACAAATGTAGGGTAAAGGTCCAAACAATCAAGTGGTGGATACTTTATCTTATAGCAGATTTCTTGCCTTTTGAAAATCACCAGGTGCCAGACTGGATTAGGAGAATTCTGCAGCAATTATCCTGCATGCAGGTAGGTGGCACCGTGTGGCTCCACTGCGATTCTATAAAATCATGGAAGTGATGGAGTGGCGTCACATTTGAGCGCAATGTGCTGATCTCAGTTTCCAATTTCTTTCTTCGTCTGCACTTTCAGAAGTGGATCTGAGAAGAAATTGTCTGAAATGAAAGAGGCCACTCCACAAAACAGGGAGGAGTGTGGGCAATGAAGAAGACCATACAAAGAGTTAGTCATCTACAAGATGGTTCTTTGTGTGATCGATGTAAAAACTCAGGTACCTTTTAGGGTCAAGAAAATGAAGCCTCTCCTCCAACACTGAAAGGTAAGGTGGCACAAAAAAACATTGCCACACTACTGATTGGTCAACATGGAAGGGAGTAACAGCCTTTGGTAGGTAGGAAGACCTCAGCACCAGTTTGATTGGAAAGAAGGTGACATAGGTCAGATGGACTGAAAGCGCCAGAACTTCACCTACACAGCGTGTGGAGGTAATGGCAATACAAACTTGTTCTTTAGTGTTAAAAGCCTTAAAGTACAGCTGTGTATTGGGTTAAAGTGCTTGTAGATGAAAACTATCATAAACAAGTTAGGTCACATCAAGGCAGAACAAATGGTTTTAGGTGGAAACATGTGAGTCTAGCCTTTTACACCACATAACCAATGACTTAAAAATGGCTCATCTGAGAGAAACAGAGAGGCTGAAAGGGCCAAAAAATAACCTTTCACTGAGCTCATCACAAGACCTTACATCAGAAAGTTTTTTTTGCAAGGGGTCAGTATTTTGGGCACCACACCAGACAACAAGTTTGTTCCAGGGCCAGAGTAGATTGCGTTTATGGAATGGCATTTTTCAGCGTAGTTGATATTCACCGCCTCAGCTCGCAGTTCAAAAACATTTACTTGTCGCCGCTCAATCTCCATCCATGGCGACATAAGTTGTGCAGAATCTGAGCTCCCTTTTTTCCGCATGACCTTAACAGAGGATGTACAATGTAACCGTGATTTTAGTGCAGATTATTTACAGTCTTGAGCACAGGCTTCCCAAGACCCTTGTGAAATCCTGCCGAATACTATGCCCCTTCTCCCAGAGTTAAAGATTGGACTGCGACCCCTGAATGGAGGCAACAGACGTAAGGCTCCCCGGATAAAAAGTGGCTATTTACGACTTCCTGAAACTGAAGGCTGTCATGCAGCCGGCCCACAAGATGCGTTCAAAAAAATATAGAGGCTAACCCCATAGTCACTCTGTCTCTGTGACAATAACCATAAACTGAAGAAACAAAACAAGAAGGGGTGATAATTTGAACCAACAAATCTTTCAACAAACACCAATAAATGTTTTTTTAAGACAAAACTAGCTTGTGTAAGAAGAAAAAATTAAAAATCACTTTTAAATTATCCAACTCTTTATAGTAGCTGGGTTCCAGAATCCGCAGGAAGACTGCGTCTGCTTCTTTGCCCAGAATCAGGGTATATATCGAAGGGAGAGCATCTTGCCCGGGTCTATCCGTAACATAAAGTATCTGTGCATACTGAAGCACTGCTGCCAGATAGTAAAGTTTAAAATTGGGAAGTGCCCACCCCCCTTGCTCTCTTGGGAGAGTCATATAATGGAAAGCCCGGCGCGGCTTTGTATAGGACCAAATGAAGCTATTAACCAATCCCTCTATTAATTTGAACCAATCTTGCCCAATCTCTAGGGGGATTGTTCTAAAGAGGTAGAGTACTTTGGGTAGAAACACCATTTTTATCACATTACACCGTCCCATGAGTGACAAGTGTAGATTTTTAATACGAGCGAGATCTTTCCTAGTCTTTGTTAAAATTGGGCCCATGTTTATTTTCACCACTTCGTCAAGGTTTACTGTAAGTTTAACACCTAAATATTGTACCTGTGTCAGCACCCGCTCGTCCTTAAAATCTACTGATTCATTCACCAATATTTGGCATTTACTCTTGTTCAGCAAATAACCAGATCTTTTCCCAAACTGCAGAGCTTCCTGCTCTATTTCCAATATAGCAGTCCTGGGGTCCGTGGTCACCACCGCGATATCGTCTGCATATGCTAAAATCTTAGTACACCCTCCTTTCAATGAGACTGGCATGATCCGACCATTCCGGATCATTTTCCTGATCAAGGGATCAATATATAGCGCAAAAAGCAGTGGTGAACACGGGCACCCTTGTTGCGTACCTCTCTGAATATTGATTGAGGACGACTTTAGCCCGGCAACTTGTATCGTAGCCGTTGGGTTTTGGTAGAGCTGTTGAATTGCCTTGACAAACCCGGGACCGATGTTGTTTTTACGCAGGACAGACCATAAAAAGGGCCAATGGACCCGATCGAAGGCTTTTTCCGCGTCTAACAAGATTACTGCCATGGGAAGCCTGGCTGTTGCACTAACATCAAGTAACGTAATAACTCGTCTTATATGATCTGCCGTGCTTTTCCCCGGGATGAAGCCATGCTGCCATGGAGATACTAAGCCTGAGATTACCAAACTCAAGCGGCTAGCAAGTATTTTAGCGTAGATTTTGGCATCGCTGTTAATTAAAGAGATTGGGCGATATGAACCAGGCATGTTCCTTGTCCTTTTTCAAAAAAACTACTATCTTGGCCTCCCCCCAGGAGGCCGGTTGAGGAGCCCCTGCTTGTACTTCAATAAATAAGTTAAGTAGCTGTTTACATATCTCCACAAAAAAAACTTTCTAGAATTCTAGTGGAATTAGATCCACCCCTGCCGCCTTCCCGCTTGCCAAGGCACGAGTTGCTACATCCAATTCTTCCAATGTCATAGGTGCTTCTAAAGCTGCCTTATCTTCCTCTCTTAACTGACCTGATATCTCGTTGCCCGCGGCATCGATCCCTTCCTCTTCTTGGGACTGTTCTTCCTGGGTATATAATTTTTGATAGAATTGTCTAAAGACTTCCATAATCTCAGGACCGTTATGTACCATCCGCCCTACATCATTCACTAAGCTTTTAATACTCCCAAATACCTGCTTTTGTCTTATTCTTAAGGCCAGCTGTTGGCCCACTTTCCCGCTATACTCATAGCATTTCTGACGATATACTAAAAAAGGTTAAATTTAAGGTAATCTATGCTGTATTTAAGGCATGGACCCAGGTTAAGCGTAAAATAGGTATAGGACGAATCTGCCACTACACTCCCTTGTGGATTACCCCCACGCTTCCAGCAATATTTAAAGACCACTATTGCTTGAGGTGGAGTAATCGGGGTATTCACAAAGTCGGGGACTTGTTTCACTCTGGCAGCCACCTCAAATCATTTGAGGAACTGAGTGCGGAATTTGCGCTGGAAAAAATAGACTTTTAAATTTTTTTACAGATTAGAGCCTTTTTACTAACTAGTATGACCCAAGGTTGGCACACGGATAAGATTAAGCTAATGGAAGTCTCACGACATCCCACTAGTTGTGGTATTAAAAACCTGTATCCACTGCTTTTAAATGCTATACAAGATGACCTGGCGTCATTGGTTAAAAAATGGGAAGCACGGGTTGGAGCTAAAGAGACAGAGGTTTGTGAGTCTATGGAAATGGCACGGACTGTTTTAGTGTCTGCTGGCCCACAAGCTCAACATTTTATGGTATTGTACAATTTATATTATACACCTGCTAAGATTGCGAGCTGGGGCAAAACGGCGGGAATTATGTGTCCACGATGCGGTTGTCCGAAAGCAGATCTCTGTCATATGTTCTTTCAATGTGTAAAACTGGGAAGTTTGATTACTGGGATATCCGATATATTGAAGAAAATCTTGAAACAGACTATCTATCTGACACCTCAAATGGTTTTACTGGGAGTTGATCATTCAGTCTGCAATAGTCGAGATAGATACTTTCTGTTCATAGCAATGTCAGTATTTCGTAACTGCATAGCATCTCTGTGGCGTGATGTTGATCCCCCATGGTTCAATCAATGGTTTTCACAACTCTTATCTATGTATCACCTGGAGAATAGCCTGTATGAACTAAAAGGAGCAGCGGCCTGTAAAAGATTTACTAGCGCCTGGGCACCTCTCTCCGTATGGCTCTTGGGCCCCGAGAATGTGCCGACTAAATAAGTAAATTTATGAGATCCCTAAGAGTAGAAACTATTATCATTGACTCTTGTTTAGAATGTTTGCTTCACCTGTACGACAATATTGATGTATTTACGCTTCTTTTTTTTTGTTTTTTTTTTCTCTTTATTATTGCTAACATGTAACCCGCTGCGTGTCCTTAGAAAAAAAAAATAATAATTATCCAACTCAGCAATCATAATCTTTGCATTCAGTTTTACATTTATTTTAATCGAAAATTATTTGAATTGTGGGTTTAATTATCAGTCAATCATTTCTATTTTAAAAAACAATACACAGAAAACTTTACACTCAAGGCATTCAAAGAAATATTTAATAGCCTATCAAGTCATCATTTTTAGAACTTCTGTGTCCAGAGAGTGGTTATGCATATGGGTTCAAAAATATAATCCACTGTTCAGGTTACCATACAGAAGACACACTTCCATCTCTATTTTTGTGTCGACTTATTTAACATGTGGAGCATCTGCTCCTAACAATATCTCTTTAGAGCAGGCTCTTTGAAAGCAACAGGGTTGTCACGTTTCGGCCCTTATGATTTATGGGTCTCATAAGGATGTATGGTTGATAGGTAATTCTGGAATTAACACAACATACATATCCATGTTATAGATGTTAAACCCAAATAGCAACTCCAGCTGGCCACTAAAATTAGGGAAAACGCCCGAGCATGGCAAAAAACAAATTTGCTGCAAAAGAAATGAAGGCGGTACTGTTCTTACTTTTCCTGAATGAAAACCGTTCTTCGTGACGGTGGTCCACATCTCTTACAAAAATAGGAAACAAGATGTGGCCAGAAGACAATAGGCCCCATCTGGGGTATCAGGTCTGCTGGAATCTGCCTGTGAATTGGCCTGTGAGAGCTGAGAGACGAGAGACACAGAGGCAGCTAAGGCATCCGGCTGCACAGAGGTGCTAGGGACGTTCTTTACTACTGGGGCCTGCCAGGGAATATGGAAAGCATAGCACGCAAGATTGCCGACAAACTGTGATGGAGATGAAGGAGAGGGACTATTCCACTGTTGGCCTTTCTGTGTTTGCTGACAGAAGAGCAGAAGACAGCAAGACCAAAGACCCAGCTGCAAGGAGAGTTGTGTGCCAACATAAAGCTGTATAGAATGGCAGACTGGTCATAGTTGCGTCAGACCCATGCCAAACAGTTATAAGCAGAAGGCAGAGATGGGAGGAGAATGAACATAGAAGCGATTATACAGCAAAGTAACTAAACCTAAAGTGAATGGGCACTCGCCTCGATAAAGACCCTCCAACTGGAAATCAAGTGATTTGACTTGCGGGCCCTTCACATGTGTGCTTAGTGGCCTTCCAAGACCTCGTTGTGAAGTACAGTAGGCACAGAGATATTATGGACTGGGCCAGTGACCTGGGACTAAATAGGAGGAACAGGTGGCCCTAAAGAGACAATTTACATACAACAAACAAGTACTGTTCTTTCTTTCGACTGCCCCCTCTCAATGAGATAAAAGTTGCAACCCTTACGTGAGACACCACAGCTGCAGACTAGGATGTGATGCCCACAGGCACACACACCATACGCAATGACTCCTACCTCAGAGGAGCCTAACGAAATGTGTTGCGGAGTGGCTTCCAAACAGGTGGGGGACCCAGTGACCAGACACAGGTATGTTGAGACAACTTGAGGGGGTGGGGCATGAGGGATTTTCTGAGCCAAAGAGAAATCACAAGGGCTCTTTCTGGCGCTTATCCCTTTAAGCAAGCATGTGCCGAGACAAGGCCTCCAGAACAGGACATCAGATTAAAATGGATCAATACACAAAGACAGGGAGAGGCTCCGCATAGAACACCTAAAAGGAGATGATTCTCCGACATCCCAGAGGGTGGAGCCATCCAGCAGCCAAATTATGGCAGCCATCAAACGCTCAAAACAGATGCTGGAGAAGAAAAAGGACCTTTATCCATAGAGGTTGACCAACTGACAGTGTACCTTTGACAGTGATTGAAAAATCTGTCGCTGAATTGACCAAAAAATTAAAGGGGTTACAAACAACAGACCGCACTCTCATTCACCGAACAACGTATCTGCAAAAGCAACTTGAGGATGTGGATGCCAGGTCGCAGAGATGCAATCTGCGATTTGTGGGTTTCCAGAGAAGGTGAAGGAGAGTGCCCTAGAACTGTTCCAAGAAAAATGCCTCTAGGACTCAATGGAACCTGATAAACTCTCAATAATCTGTGTTGCTGAGAAAGCTCACAGGGCCGAGATCCTATGGCCACTTCCAGGGGCCCTTCCCAGAACAATTATCAAATGCATACTCAACTATAGGGATGAGGATGGTGTCCTGAAATGGGCCAGGAGACAGGGAGACATCAAGTTGGAAGAACAAATCATCCGCATGCTTCTAGACTATACCAAGAGAGTACAAGCCCAAAGAAAATTGCATCTTGCAGTGAAGATGAAACTGAAAAAGCTAAACATACACTTCATACTTTTATTTACAGCATGAGGGAAGCACACATTTCTTTACAAAACTGGAAGGTGTGTGCGGCTGGCTTGAGAGTATCCACATAACAGAGGCCCTGCGAAAGGCACGGAGAGGGGAGCAAGAGCCCAGGAACAGCAACAGACCTAGGGGATCAGTGGAATGAAGAAGATGGGCATGGCCACAAGGCAGTCTGACTCACGGATAGAGATGCAGCAGGATGGAACCCTAGAAAAGATTGACAATATAGACCACACTGCAGCTGGAGCTGTGGGAGGTGACCATAAGGAGGCTGCTCTAGATGAAACATCGATGTGCTGGGCAATGGAGCTTCAGAGATTTATGGACAATTACGTAGGAGATTTGGATACAGGAGCCAGGATGACATACACAATATGATGACATTTGGGTACAGTGTAGAAGTCAATTGCTGAATCTTGTATGTTGTCTTCGGCTCAAACTGTGTAATGTCGGGGAAAAATATGGTATTTGCATTTTTTATGTGTCAGGGATCAGTACATAATATTCACTACTAACCAACAGGGAGGGAGCGTGTCCACTGACTGGATGAATTCCTGGGCACAGCACTAGCCTGTGTAGAAGGAAATTATCAGGAATAGTTATTAGGGACGCTGCGAGGTCTCGATCCCAGCAAATATAGCTGGTTAACTTGGTAGCAGGAAGAGGGGACAGTAGACTTCATCCTGCTTTGTGGAATACTTATGAGGAGCTCCTCGGTTGTAGGAGTATTTCCACAGGGAATATTTAGTTATTACCCTGCTACTGTGTTTGGAGTTGTATGGGAAAACAACCGTTTTTAATTTACTGGATGTTTACCCGTAGGCCGGATGGGTTGGAAGGGTTGTTGGGAGTCTTGTACATATGATAATAAGAATACACTTAGAGACAGTGTAGATACTGGGCACTTTGCCAGTGTGGGTCGAGACCCCGTGGAAGATTGCAGTGCCACAAATCATTGGGGGTGCATGTTTTCATACCCCAGACATTACCCCAGGACAATGTTTAGGCATTCTGCCAGAACACTCAATATAGCCTCCTGGAATGTCAGAGGTTTCAACGTTTATACTAAAGGATACAGGGTACACACTTATATTAGGTAGCATGGTATTCGAATTGCCATGCTGCAAGAGACACACTTAACAGATGAGGACATGAACAAAATGAAAAAGAGATAAATGGGACATATGTTGTCTTTGATGTACTCCTCTTAAGCATGAGGGGTCATAATAAGGAAGACCCCAGGGGTGCCCCTTTGACATAGACACCTACATGCTGATGTGGAGGGAAGATATGTGTTACTATATGGGCTGTTGGATGGGATGAAGATACATCTATTAAGCTCCTATCTACCCAATAATGATGATAAACCCCTTTACTGGACACCACTAGATCTGGTGCTATCATATATCTATCTAGCCCTCATTTGGGAGCGGGATTTCAATTGTATTCTAGACAAGGAAATGGACATGCGTCCTCCTAGACATCACACAAAGCCAGAAAGGACCACCGCACTGAACAGAAGTGATGGAAAGATTCGGTTGCATTGACATCTGACGCTTCCAACGAGTTAACACTGCTGGTTATTCTTCAACACATAGCTTCGACAGTAGATTAGACCACATCCTAATAGCTTGAGAACTCATTACGAGAATACAAAAAACACAATATTTAAACAGATTCCAATCTCACCACTCACATCTACTGATGAACTACGAAGATAACTAGAGGGAGAGCAACCATTCACCTTGAAATTGAACAGAGACCCAGAAAGATGTGATATTTCGTTTGAATGTTAGAGTAGACCTAGCACATACCTAGAACACAATTACGGGTCTATGGATGCAAAGCAATGGAATGGGAGGAACTGAGGAAGTTTTGAGGGGGGAATGTATCTTCAAGACATACAGTATCAGACATAATTTAACACACAATTTGGTACAGGAAGCTTGTCAGGTACAAATGCAGGCACTGGAGAGTACAGATCCTGCCCAGGCAAGAACATTACTGGAACTCAGTTGTGTAATAGCGACAACCTGGGATACACTTGATAAACACACAGTGCAAAAATACTGACAGAAGCTGCACAAAGAGGGAGATAAATCACAGTGACTGCTAGCCTGGCTTCTAAAAAGAGAGACACACTGCCCTTTGATATTTTCCACTGAACAAGCATGATGAGACCATGGCGGTGACTGAGAAGAGAATCAAGTATTAGCAGACTATCTGACTTAGTTATGTAGGAGGCTTGAGAGGATGGGCTACAGATAGAGACATTCCTGGAACACCTGGATATATCAACAATGTGCTAGGAGGACAGATAGAGATGGAAGAGATACTAGCCTCCACAAACAAGCTTCTACGTTTTATTAGACTCATGCTGAGCTGATAGCTGACAGACTCTTCAACGTCAATCAGACAGCAAACCTACCAGACATCATGACGGAGGCCATAATAGTATTGGTGCGTGAAACAAAGGATCCAAAACAAACTTGCTTCATTCAAGCTTGTATTGAATGTAGATACAAAAGTGCTCTCCAAGGTGATAGCCCAAAATGGGGGCTGTTGTACATATGGATTAATGTGGCTTTATTCCAGGTCACACACCTTAGGTGCTTGTGCCATCCATGTCCTGCATTGAACATTCACAACTGAAGGTGCCTGTTAGACCTGACAGCCTTAGGGTGGTCACCCCTAACTTTTCGCTTGCCTCCCTCCACTTTTTGGACACTGTTTTCACTGGTTTTTAGACTCTGCGCACTTTACCACTGCTAACCAGTGGTAAAGTGCATATGTTCTCTCCCTTTAAACATGGTAACATTGGATCATACCCAATTGGACTATTTAATTTACTTATAAGTCCCTAGTAAAAGGCACTTTATGTGGCCAGGGCTTGTAGATTAAATGCTATTAGTGGGCCTGCAGCACTGATTGTGCCACCCACTTAAGTAGCCCATTAACCTTGTCTCAGGCCTGCCATTGCCAGGCCTGTGTGTGTAGTTTCACTGCCAATTCGATTTGGCATTTAAAAATACTTGCCAAGCCTACAACTCCCCTTTTTTCTACATATAAGTCACTCCTAAGGTGTGGCCTAGGTAACCCCTAGGGCAGGGTGCTGTGTGGGTAAAAGGCAGGACATGTACCTGTGTAGTCTACATGTCCTGGTAGTGTAAAACTCCTAAATTTGTTTTTACACTACTGTGAGGCCTGCTCCCTTCATAGGCTAACATTGGGGCTGCCCTCATACGTTGTTGGAGTGGTAGGTGCTGATCTGAAACGAGTAGGAAGGTCATATTTAGTATGGCCAGAATGGTAATACAAAATCCTGCTGACTGGTGAAGTTGGATTTAATATTACTATTTTAGAAATGCCACTTTTAGAAAGTGAGCATTTCTCTGTACTTAAATCTTTCTGTGCCTTACAATCCACGTCTGACAGGGTTTAGTTGACAGCTCCTTGTGCATTCACTCAGACACACCCCAAACACAGGCTACTCAGCCTCACTTGCATACATCTGCATTTGAATGGGTCTTCCTGGGCTGCGAGGGTGGAGGGCCTGCTCTCACACAAAGGACTGCCACCCCCCTACTGGGACCCTGGCAGACAGGATTGAACTGAAAGGGGACCTGGTGCACTTCTAAGCCACTCTTTGAAGTCTCCCCCACGTCAAAGGCACATTGGGTATAAAAACAGGGCCTCTGCCCTACCACCTCAGACACTTCCTGGAGAAGAAACTTGTAACCAGAACCTGCATCCTGCCAAGAAGAACTGCCTGGCTGCCCAAAGGACTCACCTGACTGCTTTCTGTGAAGGACTGCTGCCTTGCTGCTCCCTGGCTGTGGTGAATAAGTGCTCTCCAAGGGCTTGGATAGAGCTTGCCTCCTGTTCCCTGAAGTCTCAGGACCAAAAAGACTTCTCTCTTGCAACTGGACTCCTTGTGTGGCGAAAATTCAACGCACAGCTTGCTAAAAACGACGCACAGCCTGTCCAGCGGTGAGAAATTCACTGCACACCGAACCTGAATGACGCAGCTCAACTCCGCAAGGAAAAGATTGACACTGCGCCTGCAGTGCGACCGGAACTTCAACGCACGACCCACCAGATTGATGCACAGCCGACCTGGGACGACGCAGCCCGACTTCCAGAGGGGAAATCGACACAGCACCTGCCGTGCAGGAGAAATTTCCCCGCAGCGCCCACCGGAACGACGCAGAGCTTGTCACAAGCCCAGGATTCCACACACAGACCCCAGGGCGTCTGAAAACCCTGCAACCCGTAGAGGATCCACGTCCGAGCGCCGGAAATCGACGCACAGCTGTCCCTGCGTGGAAACTAAACGATGCATCGACCATGTGCGGCCCGAGAAATCGACGCACACCCCTATGTTTCCACGCTTCTCCTCCTCTGCGGCCCTTTGTGGAGATTTTTCACGCGAACCAGGTAGTTTGTGCTTGAAAGAGACTTTGTTTTCTTTTAAAAGACTTAAGACACTTGATATCACTTTTCAGTGATATCTCTACATTTGCTTATTGCATCTTTGATTTTTTCGACCGGCAAATCTCCAGATAAATATTATATATTTTTTCTAAACACTGTGTGGTGTATTTTTGTCGTGCTATATGGTGTTATTGTATGATTTATTGCATAAATACTTTACACATTGCCTTCTAAGTTAAGCCTGACTGCTCAGTGCCAAGCTACCAGAGGGTGGGCACAGGATAATTTGGATTGTGTGTGACTTACCCTGACTAGAGTGAGGGTCCTTGCTTGGACAAGGGGTAACCTGACCGCCAAACAAAGACCCAATTTCTAACATTGGTGGCAGCGGTGGGATAGGACTTGTATTTGTGCAGTGACATACAGTAGCTAAGTATTTCACTACCTACCCACAGTTGAAGGTCAACTTGATTTTTATGTTTTTTCTGCAATTTAATTTTTACTGTCAATTTTTTTACCAAAATCCTCACTCAACATGTCTCAGGCTGGGTCTCAAGCATGAGATTTTGACCTATCCCTGCTGGAGACATACACTGTCAAACAGCTGAAAGGATTCTGCAGGGATATGGGAGTACCCACCCAAGGTGCCTCCAGAAAGGAGGAATTTCAAAAGGCGCTGAGGGCCTAGGCAGAAGCCCATTCAGAGGAGGGTGCTGAGGAGGAGGAGCCAGAAGATGGCTCCCAGAGGATTTTTTGCCACCAGTGGTTGTTACCACTGCAACTGTGCCCCCTGCAAAAACAGGGAGCTGTGTCTCTGATCAAAGCTTGACCGCAGAGGAAAGGAGAGAGGAGAGAGAGTTTCAGTTACAAATGGCAAGGCTAAAAATTGAGGCTCAACAGGAGGAAAGGAGGGCAGAGAGAGAAGCCAAGCAAGCTGAGGCTGAAAGAGCAGCCAAACAGATTGAAGCTGAAAGAGCTGAAGCTGCAGCTGAGATAGCCTTGGCTGAGGAGAAACTATTGTTGGCTCATGAACTGAGTCTCAAGGAGCTGGAGATCAAGGCGAGACAGTCTGAGTCCAGCAGTAATGGTGGCAGCATACAAGCAGGACCCGCTGGAGAAAAGAAGGAGAAAAAAAGGTTTGTATACCCAAAAATGTGGTGCCCAGTTTTGTGGTGGGAGATGACATAGATAAATAGCTAGCTGCTTATGAAGTTGCACTAAGGGCTCATGAGGTTCCTGAAGGGCAATGGGGTACAGCTATGTGGAGTTATGTGCCAGCACTGGGGAGGGACAGACTTCTCACACTGGATCCAAAGGATCAAAACACATACCCACTTCAGAAAGCCATTTTGGGCTGACCCCCGACAGATACCGTCAGAGGTTCAGGGACAGCACCAAACAGTCCACACAAACAGGGTAGTTTTCTTTGACTTTTCCAGTAAGGCACTGAATGGATGGGTGTGGGGCAGCAAAGTAGATGATTATAAAGGGTTATATGACTTGATTCTGAGAGAGCATATACTCAATAATTATTTTACAGAGTTGCGCGAGCACTTGGTAGATAGTAAGCTGACTGACCCCAGGAAGCTTGCTGAGGAGGCAGACCTCTGGGTTAGCACCAGAGTGTCCAAAAAGGCACCTGGGGGGGACTCCCACATAGGTGGTCAGGGTACCCAACAGAAGAAAGAGGGGGGAGAAAAACTTAAAGAAAAGGAGTTCTCAAAAGGCCCCCAAAAGAATTCCCAAAGGGGGGTGGATACCATTTCTCTTCTAGGTTTGCAAAGAAGCCAGGGTATTCTGATAAAGCATTAGGGAAGTTCATCCCCAAATGCTTATAGTGCTACCAGTTTGGACACTCTAAGGGCGACTCCCAGTGCCTCAAGAGGGCACAGTCCACCACTGGACAGACACCTGGGTTGGCTAGTGTACCGCTCGGGGGGAGACAGTCCCAGTTAGCTTTGGGGAGCGGGCAGAGGTTTCCCTAGTGTCCCTGGGAGAAAGAGAGATGGTGCCTAAAGCCTACATGCCAGAAAATACTTCAAAGTACAGGCAGTGGGTCACCATTGATGGGCAAAGGGTGAAGGCTCTGTGTGACACAGGATCCAGTATGACTACTATCAAGAGTCAGCTGGTGTCATCAGAGCAGATAGTCCCAAATACATTCCACCAGGTCAAAGTCGCTGACAATCGCGAGAGTCACCTACCAGTGGCTCTGGCTCCCTTTGAGTGGGGGGGGGGAGGTCTCTGGTACTCTGAAAGTAGCTGTGAGTCCTGCCATGCCTGTAGATTGTCTGTTAGGCAATGATCTTGAGCATACTGCCTGGAAAGAGGTAGAGCTCAAATCCCACCTGGAGATGTTAGGTTTGCCTGACTGGGTCTGCATGACCACGCGGTCCATGGCTGCCCGGGAAGGGAGTCAAGGGCGTCTGGAGCCTGGAAGAATGGCCCAGACAGCTGCAAAGAGGAAGGGCAAGAGGCATGGGAAACCCACCTCAGATGTTCCCACGGTGGTTGACGGGGCCCCTGAGGAGGAGGAGGCCCCTGAGCCAACTGGGGAAGCCATAGCTGACCTGGGTAATCTACCTGAACTTGCTGGCTGACAAGTAGAGGGTGGGCCAACCAGGGCACAATTCTGCAAAGTGCAGATGCCCCACCCTTGAGGGTCTGAGGCAACAGGCCACTGCCTAAGCAGCAGGTGACGCCTCTGTCACTCACCATATTTACTGGGAGAATGATCTCCTTTGAAGTGAGCCTAAGGTTCCCAGTCCTGGGGCAGCACGTGTGCTGGTGGTCCCCCAGTGTTACTGGGCCTTCCTACTGGGTCTGGCTCACGACATCCCCCTGGCAAGACACCTGGGCCAAGACAAGACCTTTAACAGGCTTGTCACCCACTTCCATTGGCCCAAAATGAGGTTAGCCTCAGATAATTTCTGCAGAGCTTGCCCCACCTGCCAGGCTAGTGGGAAGACAGGGAAAAAGCTTAACTCTCCCCTGCTCCCACTCCCCGTCGTTGGCACCCCCTTTGAAAGGGTGGGCATCGACATTGTTGGTCCCTTGGACCTCAAAAGTGCCTTGGGCAACAGGTTTATCCTGGTTTTGGTGGACCATGCCAACCGCTATCCAGAGGCAATCCCTCTGAGAACAGTGACTGCACCGGTGGTGACCAGAGCCCTGTTGGGGGGGACCTACCGGTTTACCACCCCTTTTCATCCTCAATCCAATGGGCTTGTTGAGGGATTCAACAAGACCCTGAAGGGCATGATTAATGGCCTGACTGAAGCCATGAGGCGTAAGTGGGACGTCCTCTTACCATGCCTGTTGTTTGCTTACAGAGAGGTGCCCCAGAAAGGGGTGGGGTTCAGCCCCAGCATTGTTAAAGAGGGCTGGGAGAAAGCTCCCAAGATACCTCCCCAGGATGTGGTCAGCTACATGCTGGCCCTCCGGAACCAAACCCAACGCTTCTGGAAGCAGGCCAGGAGTAACCTTGAGGCCAGTCAAGAGGTGATGAAGGAGTGGTATGACCGGAAGACCACTCTGGTTGAGTTCTCACCTGGAGACAAGGTTTGGGTGATGGAGCCAGTAGAGCCTAGGGCTCTCTAGGACCGCTGGACTGGCCCCTTTGAGTTCAAGGAGCGTAAAGGGGAGACCTCAAGACCCCTAGGCGCCCCCTCACTTTGAGAGGTCTGAGATCAGTATGCTCCTGGTCACAGATGAGGGCATGGAAGAGGAGAGTGAACCTCTCCCCGACCTCCTCTCCGCCAAAGAAGGTGATGGGTCAGTGGAGGGTGTCATTCTCTCTGACTCCCTGACTCTGAATCAGAGAGGAGATTGCTATGAGCTGTTGGAGCATTTCTCTTCCCTGTTCTCCCTTACTCCTGGACTGACCCACTTGTGTGTCCATGACATTGACACAGGTGACAGTCCCCCTGTCAAGAACGAAATTTATAGGTTATCGGATAAGGTGAAGGCCAGCGTCAAGGAGGAGGTCTCCATGATGGTGACTTTAGGGGTTATTGAGAAATCCAGTATTCCCTTGCCTAGCCGTATGGTGCTGGTCCCTAAGGCTGCTGCCCCCGGTGCGAAGCCAGAACTCAGGTTCTGTGTGGACTACCGGGGTCTCAACTCAGTCACACGGACAGATGCTCACCCCATGCCCGAGCTTATGAGCTCATTGACAGACTAGGTGCTGCCAAGTTCCTGAGTACGTCTGATCTTACTTCAGGGTACTGGCAGATCGCCCTGAATGAGGGTGCTAAAGAGATATCAGCATTTTCCACACCTGATTGCCATTACCAGTTCCGGGTAATGCCATTTAGGTTGAAAAATGCCCCCGCTACCTTCCAACGGTTGGTTAACGGGGTCCTAGCTGGCAAGGATGCCTACTGTGCAGCCTACCTGGACAACATAGCTGTCTACAGTTCCAGCTGGGAGGAACACCTGCTCCACCTCAAGGAGCTGCTTCAGGCTCTGCAACAGGCAGGCCTGACCATCAAGGCTAGTAAGTGCCAGAATGGGCAGGGTTCTGTGGTGTACTTGGGACACCTAGTAGGTGGTTGCAAGGTGCAGCCACTCCAGGCCAAGATTGAAACTATCAAGGCCTGGCAACCATCTAGAACACAGACTGAAGTGAGAGCCTTTTTAGGCCTCACTGGATACTCCCGCAGATTCGTCAAGGGTTATTGTACCATTGTGTCACCCTTGACAGAACTCACTTCCAAGAAACAACCCAGGTTGGTGAATTGGACAGAGGTTTGTCAGAAAGCCTTTGATTCTCTGAAGGAAGCCATGTGCACGGCCACCGTGCTCAAGGCCCCTGACTAATACCCAGGAATTTATTGTGCAGACAGACGCTTCAGAGCATGGCATAGGGGCTGTTCTAGCAGAGCTAAATGAAGAGGGCTCAGACCAACCAGTAGCCTTTATTAGCAGAAGGCTATTACCACGGGAACAGAGGTGGAGTGCTATTGAGAGAGAAGCATTTGCTGTGGTCTGGGCACTGAGGAAGTTAAGACCCTACCTGTTTGGGACTCACTTCCGGGTTCAGACAGACCACAGGCCCCTCAGATGGCTCATGCAGATGAGGGGTGAGAATCCAAAACTCTTGAGGTGGTCCATTTCCCTACAGGGGATGGACTTTACGGTGGAGCATCGCACGGGGATTGACCACGCTGATGGTCTCTCCAGATACTTCCGCCTTAGCGATGAGAGCTCCCAGGAGGTTGGGTATCTCTCCCCAGTGTCAGCTGGGGGACACACATGTTAGACCTGACAGCCTTAGGGTGGTCACCCCTAACTTTTTGCCTGCTTCCCTCCACTTTTTGAACACTGCTTTTGCTGTTTTTTAGACTCTGTGCACTTTACCACTGCTAACCAGTGCTAAAGTGCATATGCTCTCTCCCTTTAAACATGGTAACATTGAATCATACCCAACTGGACTATTTAATTTACTTATAAGTCCCTAGTAAAAGGCACTATATGTGCCCAGGGCTTGTAGATTAAATGCTACTATGGTGCCTGCAGCACTGGTTGTGCCACCCACTTAAGTCGCCCCTTAACCTTGTCTCAGGCCTGCCATTGCCAGGCCTGTGTGTGCAGTTTCACTGCCAAGTCGGCTTGGCATTTAAAAGTACTTGCCAAGCCTAAAACTCCCCTTTTTTCGACATATAAGTCACCCCTAAGGTGTGCCCTAAGTAACCCCTAGGGCATGGTGCTGTGTGGGTAAAAGGCAGGACATGTACCTGTGTAGTCTAGATGTCCTGGTAGTGTAAAACTCAAAAATTCGTTTTTACACTACTGTGAGGCCTGCTCCCTTCATAGGCTAACATTGGGGCTGCCCTCATACATTGTTGGAGTGGTAGCTGCTGATCTGAAAGGAGTAGGAAGGTCTTATTTAGTATGACCAGAATGGGAATACAAAATCCTGCTGACTGGTGAAGTTGGATTTAATATTACTATTTTAGAAATGGCACTTTTAGAAAGTGAGCATTTCTCTGCACTTAAATCTTTCTGTGCCTTACAATCCACGTCTGGCTGGGTTTAGTTGACAGCTCCTTGTGCATTCACTCAGACACACCCCAAACACAGGATACTCAGCCTCACTTGCATACATCTGCATTTTAAATGGGTCTTCCTGGGCTGCGAGGGTGGAGGGCCTGCTCTCACACAAAGGACTGCCACACCCCCTATTGGGGCCCTGGCAGACAGGATTGAACTGAAAGGGGACCTGGTGCACTTCTAAGCTACTCTTTGAAGTCCCCCCCACCTCAAAGTTACATTTGGGTATAAAAACAGGGCCTCTGCCCTACCACCTCAGACACTTCCTGGAGAAGAAACTTGTAACCAGAACCTGCATCCGGCCAAGAAGAACTGCCTGGCTGCCCAAAGGACTCACCTGACTGCTTTCTGTGAAGGACTGCTGCCTTGCTACTCCCTGGCTGTGGCGAAGAAGTGCTCTCCAAGGGCTTGGATAGAGCTTGCCTCCTGTTCCCTGAAGTCTTAGGGCCAAAATGACTTCTCTTTTGCAACTGGACTACTTGTGGGGTGAAAATTTGGCGCACAGCTTGCTAAAAACGATGCACAGCCTATCCTGCGGTGAGAAATTCACTGCACGCCGAACCGGAACGAGGAAAAGATCGACGCGGCGCCTGTGGTGCGACCGGAACTTTGATGTACAGCCCACCAGATCGACGCATAGCTGACCTTGGACGACGCAGCCCGACTTCCAGAGGGGAAATCGACGCAGAGCCTGCAGTGCGGGAGAAATTTCCCTGCAGCGCCCACCGAACGATGCAGAGCTTGTCACAAGCCCAGAATTCCACGCACAGACCCAGGGGTGTCTGAAAACCCCGCAACCCGAAGAGAATCCACGACCGAGCGTCGGAAATCGACGCACAGATATCACGGCGTGGAAACTAAAAGACGCATCGACCGTGTGCGGCCTGAGAAATCAACGCACACCCCTTTGTTTCCACGCTTCTCCTCCTCTGCGGCCCTTTGCAGAGATTTTTCACGCGAACCAGGTACTTTGTGCTTGAAAGAGACTTTGTTCGCTTTTAAAAGACTTAAGACACTTGGGGCCTGATTACAACTTTGGAGGAAGGTGTTTATCCGTTCCAAATGTGACGGATATACCACCAGCCGTATTACGAGTCCATTATATCCTATGGAACTCGTAATACGACTGGTGGTATATCTGTCACATTTGGGATGGATTAACACCTCCTCCAAAGTTGTAATCAGGCCCTTGATATCACTTTTCAGTGATATCTCTACATTTACTTATTGCATCTTTGATTGTTCTGACCTGCAAATATCCAGATAAATATTACATATTTTTTCTAAACACTGTGTGGTGTATTTTTGTGATGCTATATGGTGTTATTGTATGATTTATTGCACAAATACTTTACACATTGCCTTTTAAGTTAAGCCTGACTGATCAGTGCCAAGCTACCAGTGGGTGGGCACAGGATAATTTAGATTGTGTGTGACTTACCCTGACTAGAGTGAGGGTCCTTGCTTGGACAGGGGGTAACCTGACTGCCAACCAAACACCCCATATCTAACAGTGCCCTTGTAGTTCTTGATATTGTAAAGTGCTTTGACTCTCTCAGTTGGGCGTACATGCTCAAGATCTTGACTAAAATGTGAGTCGGTCTTACTTTCTGAAATGGATTTGGCTCTTATATGAGGACCTGAGGACAAGGGCAGGTTCTCATGGAAATGAGACCGTAGAGAGAAGTATGAGGCTGGGATGCCCACTGTCTTCACTGTAATAGAGCTTCTAGCCATACAACTACAACTCAGGATGCAGCCCTGGGGAATAAGGCCATCTGCCCATGTATGTAGATAACACCATGTATGTAGCTAACACCCTGGTTTATGTGACTCAGCCAATGGTTTCTGTCCCTGTTCTTCTTCAAGAACTGGATTAATTTATGCTGGTTTCACACAGCGATATAAAAAAGCAGAAGACCGTGCTATACCCAATGGCTAGCTTGGAAGGCAGCTCCCAGAATGATCTATCAGTCGTCGGGAAACCTTCTGAATAGAGAATGTTCCGATATTTAGGAATTTGGGTGACTCACTGTGATGATTTGCACTAGCAACTTGATGCTGGTAGGGTCTTGCAGGGAATTAGGACCTCAATACATTTATGGAATTCACTCAACCTCTTGATAATGGGAAGATTGGTGCTTGAGAAGATGGAGCTGCTTCCCCACTGTGTAGATATGCTACAATCAAAAACAAAATGAAGGAGAAAGAGGATGCCTTGCTGGGTCTGCCCTCCTTGAGAACTAAGTAACATTAAATAAAGACCCAGCAGAAGGGGAGTCTCCACAGGATAGACAAGGAAGGAAAGATATTCCTTTGAAAAACCCTCACCCACCAGGGTTACCCCTTGGTGGCATGCTTCATCATTGGGATCCTCCCGTTCCGCTACGGAACGGGGTGTGCTATGACCTACGAGGTATGTGGGAGCACTGGTATAGTTTTGTCAATGTGACTCAATGAAGGGAAAATAGGAACGGGGGACGGAAGGGGGCTGGTCTCGAAACTGTTAAAAATAACCTGCCTCCTAGCAGTGCCAATACTTTAATAGATCTCTTAGTGGCGGTATGGTTAAAACAAGGGGGTTACATGGAAGTTGGGTATATGATGTACCTGCCTTTTCAGTCTACATGTTTCAAAGCCTACCCCTAGGCTTATCATCACAACCAAGGATGACTCTCTGGTTCCACTCCTCGTAGAGATCAAATATGCAAGCAAGTACTTTGCATACTAAAGTATAAAGAATACTACACCTATCTTGTGCGGTGTCATCAAAGTAATGCCTGTAGAGACATAAAAGACATAATTAACCAGGCCCTGTGCAATGCACAGCCACAATACGTTTTAAATGCTTGTGGTGTGGTGCAAAAACTGAGCAAACATCACCCCAAATGTGTAATACATGTGTGGTTTTCTATGGTCGAGTGATGAGTGCTGATAAATTATCATAATAATTTTGCAATGATTGTGGACATTTACAAGACAAGACAAACTCACAGAAAAACACACAGGGTTCATGCATGACATACTTTGTAGATTACTAATTCCAGTGCCATAGATCCGCTCCTCTGGCGGTCAGCGTCAAAGATGCGATGAGGAGAAATCAAGGTTGCACTTACTTCATCAAAGCAACACTCCCGCTCTACCTTTTTCTCACCACCTCAGGGCCCAAATGTTACCAGCTTCCGAGTGAAGAAGCCGACTCTCGTGCGTGCATTGCAGTGTGCTGTGACGTAAGAATACATCGCAGCACCAGTCTGTTAACTTTTGCAAGATGGAGGTTTCCCATGGCCCTTTGCGTACTCCGCAAGGGCCCCTTTTCTTAGGTGTCCCAAAGGCTGCCTATGGAAAAAAACATTTACCAGATTAAAATGCACAAACAGGTTGGGTTCGGCTGAGCAAAACAGTTTGACACTGAGGTTCTGAGATAGTTATAAAATGCTGCTTATTGAATGGACACACCCTGGTGATTGTAATATGTATGGGTGCAAGGTGCTATGCTAGCAAAGCAGTTACAATCCAGTTGTTACTGTTTACTTTTTTATGTGTCCTAGAGGCTGCCTACGGAGAAAACTATTTTACCGGATTAAAATCCACAAACAGATCCGGTTAGGCTGAGCAAACTATTGTGACACTGAGGTTGAGAGATAGTTAAAAGAATGCTGCGTATTGAGCGGACACACCCTTGTGATTGTAATATGAATAGGTGAAAGGTGCTATGCTAACAAAGAAGTTGCAATCCTGGTGTAACTGTTTCATCAACTGGCTCCATGGAATGAGCTCATTTAATCCCTTCAGATGTGTGTGCAATCTCTATACCCACCGTTGTTCCCTTTCAAAAAGTCTGGATTCACAGTGATTAGTGTATTTTTGATGTTCCAGAATGACACACTTGTCGTCCTCTACTGTGTGGGCTTTTAATTTGTAGCGGGTAGACATTTTCATAGTGGCCCATCCACATCTCAGGTGAGAGATTTTCGCATATCCTGGTTCTAATTTTGCAAGTGGCCATCCCATATAATGTAAACTACAGGGACATCTCTGATATCCCATGTCGTGTTGTCATTAACAGTAACTGTTTTGGGGATTTTAGTAAGATGGCATACACTGCATCTGCCCCATTGCTTGTGTCCTGTAGACGGGGGTAAGCGATTTGTTCCGTCTGGTCTCTTACGTGTTTGTCCTGGATGGGTTTGCACACGCATGTCTCTCAGACATGTTCCCCGTCTACATGAGAACATAGGTTTAGGAATACTCAGAGAACCGCTATTGAGGAACGCTAATGTTTGTTGACAATCTTGCTCACTTGGTTGGAAGCTATCTTGAATGTCTTAATGCATATTGGTCTTTCTTCCCTTTCTTTTTGAAGGGGGGTTTCCAATAAAGCCTCTTTGTTTTTGTTGCGAGCTTGTTTCATAGCTTGATTGATTATCCTGGGTGGGTATTTCCTTGCCTCCAGTTTTGATGCTAGCCCTTGTGCTTGTTCCTTGTAGTCATCTATCTCTGAACAATTCCTTCTCAATCTTAGGAATTGTCCAAAGGTGAGGTTCTCCCTAAGGTGATGGGGGTGGGAGCTGTTATATAACAGTAAACAGTTCTTAGCTGTTGGTTTTTCATGAGTAGTTGTCTTTAAATTCCCTTGTGTGGCTATGATATTCAGATCCAAGAAAACTATTTGTTCATTGATCAATGTGTGAGTGAATCTCAATATCTTGTCCTGTCTATTCAACCACTCTAGGAAGGTTCTTAACAATACTGCCTTCCCTTTCCATATGATCAGTCTATCTTCAATGTACCTTTTCCACATTTTGATATTCTGTCTGTATGGATTAAGAGGGCCCAGAATCTTCTGTTTTTCAAGAAGGTGGACATAGAGGCCAGCTAGACTCAGCGCAAAAGTGCTTCCCATGCGGGCCCCGTGTTTTTGAAGGTAAAGAGTTCCCTCGAATTCAAAGAAATTTATTGTTAAGGCACAATAGCAACATTCACATTACCACATTACATGGTGTTTGATACCCTGAGTCTACTTCAAAGATGATCTCCTCAATTATACATAATGTATCTGTGTGAGGGAGACTGGCATATAAGCTTTGAACAGCCAATCCTACTAGTGTCTTGATCGTCGGGTCAAAAGGTAAGTATTTTATGAGACGCAGTACGTCTTTTGTATCCTTGAGGTAATTGTCTGTATTCTGAACTATTGGTCTCAAAAACGCATTCGCAAAACGGGACAGGGGTTCTAGAATGGAATTTATACCCAATACTGTTGGTCTGCCTGGGGGTGTCACAACACTTTTATGCATTTTCAGGCTAGTGTAAAAATAAGAAATCACTGGGTTTCTATTGACTAGAATGTCCCTTTCTTTTTGGGAGATCCAGTTTTGCACTAGGGCTTGTTCTACCATACTGTTAATCTTACTTCTCAAAAAATCATTTGGGTCTTCCTTTAGTTTTTCATAATTGCGTTCATCGCACAACAGTCTCAGACATTCCTTCCGGAAGGTTTCAGTGGTTTGGATCACAATGGCTCTACCTTTGTCTGTTGGTTTTATAACCATGCTCGAGTTATTATCCAGTTCCCGTAAGGCCACTTTTTCCTTCCCTAGTGGTGCTGCGGAACATCCTCAGTGTACTTGGATTAATCTTGCTGATATTTTTAAGAACTGCTTTTTCAAAAGCCAAACTTTCTCCTGGGATTGAATCGCTGAGGGGAGTGAAGGAAAACTTGTTTTGAAGACCTGTGTCCCCCTCAGTCCCTACATCCACAGGCTGACCTTCAAAGAAAGATCTTAACTTGATTTTTCTAATGAAATCATTCATCTGAAAACTCAGGTGGTCATTATGAGCATGGCGGGAACACCACCCCGCCGGCGGTGGCGGTACCTGCCGCCAAAAGGCTGGCAGTCCGGACCGCCAAATAATAAAGCCAATGAGAAACAAGTAGAGGTCCATCCACACACCGCCATCTTTGTAGTCCCGATGAGGACGGAGAAGGCTGCCCACAGGCCGGCGGAAAGGCCCTACCACCCACCAAATAATGAAACACAAGACTGCCAGCAGTTCCGGGGCGGGAACCACCGCCAGGCAAAGCTTGGCGGAAACAAACAATATAAAAGGAAACACTCACCAGAGGCACACACAACACGTTGGCGCAGACATGGGGAGAGAGTTAGAAATCATTCCAGTGCTGCTCCTTGTCATATACCTCCACGACCGTGACCGCCGACGAAGACGACAACGGTAAGTACGCAACCTAGTACACATGGGAAGAAAGGGCACAGTTACACGGCCACCCCACCCACACTGCAACGCACTCCCAACTCCTCCCACTATCCCAAGCCATACATATCACAACAAGATGTATGTACCAGACACAAGGCAACAAAGACCAGCATCAATGTACACACCTGTGCACACCACACCGCCACAGTGAAACACTGAACAAAGTCACTATATTTTGCCAACAGCACCACTGGGCACTCAAATTCTATTGAATGAAAAAAGGTATTGTCCAAATAGTGCCATTGGCCAGTCCATTACAAATACCCTGAAGGACAAAAATAGGACGAACTTGACTCCCACATGTGCAAAGGGTACTACAATGGAGCAGCCAGGCACCTCAGGGAACAAGGGCAAGGGGTGGTGGGGTGGGGACCTATGTCTGGAAGGGGGGGTTTGGGCTTAGGTTTGGGGGGTGGAGGGGTTTTGGGCTTTGCCTCTGAAGGAGGGGAAGCGGGCTTGGACCAGGGGGTGGCAGAGGGATCTGGGGCAACACGGGGCTTCTTCCTCCCTGGGGAGGGGGCATGTGAATGGGAAGGGCGGACTGGGGCAGACTTGGACGTGGAAGGATTGGACAGGGCAAGGAGATGGGCACGTTTAGGGACGAGATGAGGTGGGCCAGTGGGTTCGAACAGGTCAATACAGGAGCTTCTTAGGGGCAGTTGTAAGGGATTTGGAGGCAGGTGTGGGAGTGGAGGTAGAGGAAGTGTTTGTATCAGTTGTAGGGGTGCCAGACATGGATGCAGGTGCCTGTAAAGTATGCTGATGTGTGGTGGATGTGTGTGGTGTGGAGGTCTGTAAATGTTTGATGAGTGTGCTGCAAGTGTCTGTCAATGTAGTTGTGGTGAGTGCAGGTGTGGTGTTAGGTGTGCATGTCTGGATGTCAGATTTTGTGGTGTCTGCATGAATGGGGGTAGCAGCAGTGACTGAGGGTGCAGTGCTTGTGGGTGTGCATGGTGAGGTGACAGAGTGGTGTGGGAGGATGACACACTGGGGAAAGTGGATGTTGTTGTGTGTGTGTGCCTGCCTGTGGTGGGAAGTGTGGTGCCTGTGTTTATCTGTGTGCTTCCTGTGTGTTGACATGCGTGCATGGCTGTCTGTACGTTTGCTTGGGATGGGTGAATGGAGTGGGGTGCTGGTTGGGAGGCAGAGGTGGTGGAAGGGGGGATAGAAAGACCAGGGACACTGGCTGCTGTCAAAGAGGAGGCCAGAGCCTGAAAAGATCTTTGTAGGACAGATATAGCACAGTGCATGCCTTCCAGGTAGGCATTTCATTACTGCACCGTGGATGCTAGCCCCTGGATGGCATTCACAATGGTTTTCTGCCCTACAGAGATGGTCCTCAGGAGGGCAAAAGCCTCCTCCATGAGGGCAGCAGGGCTCACTGCGGCAGGGGATGAGGTGCCTGGGGCAAAGGAGACACCCACCCTCCTGGGTGAGCGGGCACGTGCAACTGGGTAGGGAGCAACTGGGAGGGCGGTGATGGCATGGGGGCGGAAGGTGGCATAGAATGGGTGTGCCCAGTAGGGTCCGCCACCACCAGGGAGTTCCCATTGGAGGAGGTATCATAGTCACTACCTCCAGCGGTAGTTGCCTCCCTGTGGTACTCCTCTCGCCCTCCAACTCACTGGTCCCCTTGGTGTCGCTCGACTCTGCGTCCTTGGAACGGTGGGCTGCTGCATCCCCACTCACCGGCGCCACTGCTCCCTCACCAGATGATGCTGATGTACACAAAAGACACAAGAGCACAGGGGTGGAGAGACAAAACGAGGGAGAACTTTGTCAGGAATTGAATATATGCACATCTCTGTCTCACACACACTCCCATCCAGATCACACACTTACATGCAGCACATACAACATACGTCATGATTGTATCCTGACTAGTAGCCATTACTCCAGAATCCACAGAAAACACGGACCTGATACACTGTGTGGCGTACACCCATGAGAAACCATGCCCAGCCAATGCACTTACAAGTCCATGAGGCCACAAAGCATTACAGAAGACAAAAAGGGGACCCACCATGGGCCTATTTGGACTGCCCAAACCAGCCCTCACACCATCTCATGGACTTTGAGGGGGGCTGGACTGCAGGGACCCACCTGTCTAAGTGCCTGCCACTAGAATGCATGTGTGATGTTGTTTTCAGTGTATGCGTGTTGTATTGTCAATCTCAGTTGTGCTATTGGCGATGCAAAGGATTGTGGGGTGTGCATGTGTGTGTTTTATAGTATTGTGGATGTGAGTCAGGTGTGTGGGTTTCAAAGTTGCCAATGTGTGCATTTGTTGTTGATGGGTCCCATTGGTGTCAGTGATGGTCCGTAACGCCAAAGGTCGTTCGGCATCCACTATCTGCCACGCTGATTTGTGCTTCAATATTTGGTGGGCAGAGGATTTGTCTGCATGGCAGTGGCCGGGTGGGGTGTACTGCCTTTCTGCTGTCGTAGACCCTGGCGGTGGGTGGAGTATTTTTGGAGGTTTCACTTTTTAGCATCATAATTCAGTGGTGTTCTGTTCACCGTCACCACGGTGGTCGGCGGTGATTGCCGCCAAGTTCATAATGAGGGCCTCAGCCGGAACTTATCCAGAGGGGCAGATGGAATGAAACTTAAACCGTTTTCCAGGACACATTTTTTCTGGGCCGGACAGTCATATACCACTAAGATTTACTACTGAGCTGTGTGACTGCTTGGGCCCGCTTGATGGTCGTGACCATGTGTGTTTTCCATTGTCATACTCCTCATCGTCATCCTCCCCTGGTCTCGACTGGAAGCCCACTGGACTTGGGGTTGTCTTTTGGTATTGCCTCTTGGGCGTCTCTGGCCTGATTCTAAAAAAGGGAGACGATATTGTGAAAAATTATCCCGCTAAGGTACACAGAATTCGAACTGGGGTGTGTACAAGTGGGAAGGTGGTGGGTAAGCAGGAAGTTTTAGACCATACGGATAGGGGGTTGGATAAATGCCTGGTCTGGAACCTCCTCTCCTGTTTCTCCTATTGTTCCACCTACCCTCGTAATATCCCTTCATGTTCGGCTCTGAGTTACAGCAACCTGTGTGTGATGAATCCGATGCATCATCTGGGACACATAAAACAAGTAAACAAAACAGTAATACCAGGGTTGTAACTGCTTTGTTAGCACAGTACCTTACACCCATACATGTTACAATCACAAGTCAATACCCTGCATTCTTATAACTGTCTCTCAACCTCAGTGTCAAAATAGTTTGCTCAGCCGAATCGGATCTGTTTGGGAATTGTAATCTGATAAAATAGTTTTTTCCATAGACAACCTTTGGGACACCTAAAAAAGGGGCCCTCGCAGACTACACGAAGGGCCGTGGGAAACTGCCATCTTGAAAAAGTTAGCAGTCTAGTGCTGCAATGTATTCTTACAAAGCAGCACGATGCCATGCACACACGAGAGCTGGCTTCCAGGAGTTGAAGAATTCGTCCACTCGGAAGCCGGTAAAATTCGGACCCGAGGTGGTGAGAAATAGGTAGAGAACGGGAGTGTCGCTTTGATAAAATAAGTGAAACCTTGATTTCTCCTCATTACATCTTTGACATTGACCGCCAGAGGAGTAGAGTGTATTCTAATGCAATATTACACCCTTAGAGTGTTACTACAAGCACACTGCCCTCCCAGCGGATCTATGGCACTGGAATTAGTAACCTACGAAGTAAGTCAGGCATGAAGCCTGTTGTGTTATTCTGTGAGTTCGTCTTGTAAATGTCCACAACCATAGCAAAATTATGATGATCATGTATCAGCACTCATCACTCGACCACTGAAAACCACGAGTGTATTACACATTTGGGGTGACATTTGCTCAGTTTTTGCACCACAAGCACATAAAACGTTGTGGCCCAGTATTGCACTGGACTTGGTTAATTATGCCTTTTATGTCTCTACAGGTATTACTTTGATGACACCACTCAAGATAGGTGTAGTGCCCTGTTTAACTTCCTCTTTCTTTAATGCAACAGAAGTGCATCAAGACAGTTTCCTTATCCTCTTTTGGTGGTATCAGAACCTGCAATAAAAAAATAACAATGAAATGAAATATCCCTAGATCAAATCTCCATTGTCGTACACCAACCAAATGTTACCATCAGTGAATTTTTTACAATAACTGACCTTAATGGCACCCAGAAACCAATATAACAATGTGTAAATCATCAACCTTTATACTTATTCTTTCTGGAGACAGCAGTAGTATTTACTAAATCAGATCAACCCCTACAGAAATTTACATGAGGGGGTGGAAGAGTGCCCTGAAATGTTAGGTGGGAATAATCCACACCGTCATGTCCTTAATAGAATTGAAACTTTCTGTTACGTAAGCTAGGACATTTTTCATTCTGTCAGTACTGGAGGTGAGGATTATGCTAGTTCAGAGCGTATCCACCACCAATAACGCCATATCCAAAAGTGGTCTAGAATAAAATCTTTTAAACATGGAGTCCGAAGACCGATTAGCCGCACTGAGTATATCCGACAATCGTGCGCCTAGAGAAAAAGCCTTAGAAGCCGTAGCACCTCTCACTGAGTGAACGTCGAAGTGTGGCACATCAGTGTCCGCTTTGGACATCCAATGCCATGTTTTCATAGGTCTTCAGGCACCTTACCACACACAATTTATGGAACTTATCAAACGCCAGATATGGCACCACCTTCAAATTATATTTTGTTCTAAAAAAAATGTACAAACCATGATGGTGACATTCAGGTCCCGGACATCTGAAACCATATGGCAGCAAACCAAACAAAGTAGCCTCACAAGCTTTGCTGATAGTTCTTTACGAGATAAAAACTAGTTCCTCTGCCATGACCGTATTGATATTCCTAAGAAGTAAATATCTAGGTTCCGGAGGCAGAGCAAGGATGATTACTCTCATCAACATGCTTACCAGAGGGTGTTCCCCCACCTGATAACCTTGTAGCGTAACGTGTCCTGCTGAAATTGCTGATCTATAGGTGTTCACTATCCAAGAAGCCAAACCCTGTGGTGACAACGAAGCCACGAAATTCATGACATGCACAATGATGAACCCCAAGGGACTGTGACCTTTTTGTACACACCAACAATCTCGACCCAGCTGACCTGTATTGTTTGGTGGTCTCTTCGACCCATGCTGTGGCCAACATTCGCTAAACTTCTGCCAAAATTTCCCAGACTTGCCAACGTTCCCTGTAATCCTCCACGCCAAGAGGGCATCTGTCGCTGGAGGAGTAATAGGTGAGGATTGCCTATAGAATCCCGAAGAATATCTGAAGCATGGGGTATTACTGGCGAATCCCAAGAAAGTTATAGAAGAACTTGAAACCATACTTGTGGCCTCAAGAACAGCGTGATAAGAACTAGTATAGCCTTCTGCCGTCTCTTCTGCGTATACAACCTCAATCATAATGAAGGGGGAAACATGTATCCCTGCTCATTAGACCATGTTTGTAGAAAAGCATCAGTCACCACTTCCTGAGCGCCCGGCTTCCAACTGATAGATCTCATTACTTGCTGATCCAGGCGGGAGACAAAGGGATCCACTTTGAAGGGTCCCCACCAAGTTTCTATCCTCCGGAATATCTGTGGATCCAGCTGCCACACACTCATGTCAGTCCACAGTTTTGATTACCAATCCGGTACCTCGTGGATATTCCTGGCACATGCTCTGCTGAAGATATTGTTGGGCAAGCAGAACATCCAGCATTCCGCTGAGATGTTATCCATCTTTAGGAGGACACAACAAAGTCATCTCTCCTTGGTCCAACACTCAACTGCAAAGGACCCAGCCATCCACTCTAGGCAGTTTATGTGGAGCTGTTGTTCTTTTGAAGAACATTTTCTGTCTGTGAACAAGTCTCAGAGGGATGCTCTCAAACCTGACTTGCTGGCTTTGGACTCTATATCAGTATTCAGGCCGGATCTGAATAGAGCCATGCCATTTCATCTCGCCATATGAGCTAACCACCATCTCATTTCTTCGTTGACATCCTACATCAATCGATTCTGAATATTGGGGGCTTTTGTGCAGGTGGAAGGCTTTTCCCTCTTGGAGGGCCCTGTAATGCACTGGGCCCAAAAATATTGCCTGGATGGGGGACGATAAGAGACCTACCACTTGCACAATCTGAAGCAACAAAGTCATGGGCTTGGACAAGGTCTTTCTGTGCTTATTTTTGATCATAAGGACTTTTCTGAGGAAATTTATGGCAAACCCGAGGAAGGTTGTCTGTCTGGACAGAGTCAAAAGTGAGTTCTTTCCATTGGTGAGAAAACCCAAACCTTTCAGCAAGTGAATTGTTGTTTGCTCAATCTGTTGGGACATTGATCCATAAACGATAGCTTATCTATGTATATGATGAGAGGAAAGACATGGGCACACAGGGACACCATTTCTGGCTTGAACACCTTGGTAAAACACCAGGGCGTCGAGGAGAGACCGAAAGGCAGAGCCTTGAACTCGTACACCTGTCCTCTCCATCAAAATTGCAGGAACCTGCGATGGGGTGAGACGATGGGAACCGTCAAGTATGCGTCCTTGAGGTCCAGGTGCTCCATCCTATTGTTCTGCCGCAAGAAATTGAACCCCTTGAGGTTTATCACAGGTTGTTGACCCCCATCCTGCTTCTCCACCAAGAAGATGTTGCTGAGGAAATCCTGCAGGTGGCGGTACGTCGGGTTATTGCTTCTTTCTGCAGCAATTCCGCCACTTCCTGGTCTACCAAGTTAGCTTGTTCCTCTGAGATGACCAGCAGGCAGGGATGAGATTCTTGTACTAGGGAGCTGTAAAACTTAATATGAAAAATATGGATTGTCTGCAAAACTCAAGTGTCTGATTTGAGCACTTACCCATTGCATAGGAATTACACCAATCGACTCCCCACTTTTTGTTGGGAAGAAAGGCAAACAGTTAACTGACTGGGCCCCATGGGATTGTCCCCTCGAGGCGCTTCTGGTGTTGCAACATCTCTGGTCTTTCCGCGGGGGGAAAAACTTCCCTTAGTGTGACTGGTCCTACCCTCTATGGTAGCCCTGCACTCAAGGTGGGCCCTGGGTGTTAAAGCGACAGGTCAAGTACCCTCTGCCACAACTGGCCCGACAACAATATGGGGGTGGAAAATATTGTTTATGGAAGCCTGTGCCTTACTGAGTGACGTGAATGTACCCCAAAATGTCTCCAATTGTTTTACAATGGGTTCTCTGAACAGGTGCCCTTGAGCCACCGTGCCCACTTCTGTTGACTCTAGATCCCTCATAATGAGTGAAGTCTCTCTGTATATCACAGCATGTTGCGACCATCCAGGAAGGACCTCTAGGGAAACAGGTTTACCAGTGGATTTTGTCTGCTCTGCCAGATACAACCTCCAGGATTTACTGAGACCCCTTTGTGGGTCACATATATATTTTGCTAAGAACGTGGCCATTCTGGTGTTAATATCAGGTGTAAGGGCCCCTTCCCCACCAAGGAAGTGTGTGGACATTCTCCCCTAAAGGCGCACCTGCACCTCCTTCTCCAAAGTCTTCCTGAGTCGGTTCACCACATATTTGGCCATTTTATTGGAGGGAACCCATTCTGCAGAGCGGGGGTGGATCAAGTCCTTGGGAGCCAGTATATCCGAAGGGTCCTGAGACCCTTGCGCTTTGGAGGGTATGGAGGAGGAGGCAGCAAGGGAGGGGCACCAGGGCCTATTGAAGGCCTGCCTCATCATTCTAATCCCCGTGGGAGTCATAGTCGTCCCCATCTAGGAAGGAGGGGCCAAAGGGCACTTCATAGGAGGTAGAGCTCAGGGCCTCCACCGAGCTCTCAAGACCACTAGGGGAGGGGCGAATAGGAAAGCTTACTTCAGCCGCTCAACCACGCTCTGGTCTACACCTAAGTCCATCTTGCGCTTTGAAAAACGCTGCTCCTCATGATTAGGCTTAGGGAGGAGCCCCAAGAATGAGAATGATCTAGGGACAGGTTAACAGGGACTGGGCAGGCATACACCAATGGAGGCATCCACTGCATAGCTAAATTCATCATCTAGAGGGAGGATCCAAACGGATGCCTCCTCTAAATATTCCCCATCCATGTCTCCCTGCATGTGAAGGCTTACATTCGCAGATAAAACATCACATAGAGTGCCACTTAGAAACTGGACCAATCCAGCTGCAACGGGGAGCACAAAGACTGAATGGGCTACAACACCACATGGGGAGTCAATATGGCATTGGGCAAATGCCAGTTAAACTGTTGGACACATTAGGAGGGTGAGGGTGCAAAACCCGGGGCCAACACTCTATGTGTATCTTAAAGGTTTAATCTGTAGATGCACATGTACCGTCTAGGGAAATCCCCAAGCAGCAGTTGTAAATGCTACAGCATTGTTTTTCATATGGGTGTTTCAATGCACCAAGGGTACTGACCCGATGCTCTTGGGTGTCTTGCCCCTTCACAAATAACAAACATATTGGCCCCAGAGGGGTGTACTAGCTTCTAGACTTGCGGCTTTGTGGAGGGAGGCACAGGCTGTGCGGGGACAAAGTCTCGTCATTAACACTCTGTCACTTACAAGCGTGTCCCACGCAGAGCAACGAGATGTGTGATGTGCATCTCAGACAAAAGTAAAGTTTGTTGTATTCCCTTTCCCATTGCCTGATGGGAAAGGTAGTTTGTTTTAATGTTGAATTCTGCTGAAATGAATGAAAGAAAAAATTTAGAGCATAATCATCTCTCCCATCCTGACATAGAATTGCAATTGCTGTGCTGGTTGAACACAATATTACTTTTGCCATGTTCAAAGACCCTAGGGCTGGATGCCTCCAGCCATGCACTGCACCTGCTGCATTTATAGTGTAATTAATGAAAGTCCCATTGTGTCCTGGCACTTTTTCTGACTTCTCTTGTGCTTTTCACTACCAGAGCTCTGTGTTTCTCCCTCTCAAATGCAAACAAACGAGTTACTTACCTTCGGTAACGACTTTTCTGGTGGACACATTAGCTACCTGTGGATTCCTCACCTAATGAATACTCCCATGGCGCCAGCATTCGACGGAAATCTTCTTCCTAGTCTCTGCACGTCGACGAGGACGTCACTCTAGCCCACGCGACGCCGTCTGACGTCATACAGGCAATAAGAGGTCCTCGACGACGTGCCGACGTCAGTACCAAAATTTTTTACGTGCATGAGAACAACAACCCAATGCAATGAAAGAGCAAGGCAACATCCCATAACCTTATAAAATACACAATATTGCAATGAATAGCTGTAAATTTAATATAACGAACAAATATATGCAAATCATGTATGTACACAAAGATATATATATATATATATATATATACAGATAAATATATACAAGTATCCATATATACAACATCTATTGCAACCTTGAAGACCAAGAGGAGCGCACTCAAGGATTACTTGGTAAGACCAGAAAGGCAACGGGGAGGCGGGTGGGACTGTGAGGAATCCACAGGTAGCTAATGTATCCACCAGAAAAGTCGTTACCGAAGGTAAGTAACTCGTTCTTCTGATGGATACAACTACCTGTGGATTCCTCACCTAATGAATAGAGTCCCAAAGCAGTACCACACCCGGTGGCGGGTGCCTAAATGGTCAAACCAAGAAATCCTGCAGCACTGACCGTGCAAAATGGCCGTCCCTTCTGACCTCAGAGTCCAAACAGTAATGTTTCGCAAAAGTGTGAAGGGACGACCAAGTTGCGGCCTTGCAGATGTCAACCACAGGAACACCTCTGGCCAAGGCCGAAGTGGCCGACTTAGCTCTGGTGGAATGAGCTCTAATGCCCTCAGGAGGGTCCTTCTTTGCCAAAGAGTAACAGATTTTAATGCAAAGAACCACCCACCTGGAGAGTGTTCTCTTGTGGACTGCCTTTCCTCTCCTCTTGCCCACGTACCCGATGAACAGCTGATCCTCCAGCCTGAAATCCTTTGTTCTATCAATAAAGAAGCTCAACGCCCTCTTTGGGTCCAGACGGTGCAGTCTTTCTTCCTCTTTAGAAGGATGAGGCGGAGGATAGAACGTGGACAAAGTAATTGTCTGAGCCAAATGGAAGGGTGAAACAACCTTCGGGAGGAAAGCAGCCTTGGTCCTCAACACCACCTTATCCCCATAAAAAGTTGTATAAGGGGGCTTTACCGATAAGGCCTGCAACTCACTCACTCTACTTGCAGATGTTATAGCTACCAGAAAAACTGTTTTTATAACCAAATACCTTAAGGGGCAAGAATGCATAGGCTCGAAAGGGGACCCCATAAGGAAAGTCAGGACCAAGGACAAATCCCATTGCGGCATAACAAATGGTTTTGGAGGATATTTATTTAGAAGACCTTTCAAGAATCTGATAACAATAGGGGATTTAAATAACGATGGTTGGTCTGGAAGACAAATGAAGGCTGACAAGGCCGACAAATAACCCTTAATGGTAGCCACTGCACAACCTTTCTGCGCTAGAGACAGAGCAAAAGACAAAACGTCCGATAGATGAGCATGTAAGGGATCAATCTGCCTCTCTCCACACCACGCAACAAATTTAGACCACCTATTAGCGTAGATAGATTTAGTGGAGTGTCGCCTGGCTGCTAATATAACATCCACTACATCAGGCGGGAGAGAGAAGGAACTCAGGTTGCCCCGTTCAATCTCCAGGCATGTAGGTGCAGACTCTGGAGGTTGGGGTGTAAAACCTGACCCTGCGACTGCGAGAGGAGGTCTGCCCTGAAAGGGAGACGGAGCGGAGGGCACATTGAGAGTTGGAGAAGGTCGGAATACCACACCCTCCTTGGCCAATCCGGAGCTATTAAGATGACTAGCGCCCGGTCTTGGCGAATTTTCCTCAATACTCGAGGAATCAAGGGTATGGGAGGAAACGCGTAAAGCAACTGGCCGCACCAGGTTATTTGAAACGCGTCCCCCAACGCTCCCTGCATCGGATACTGGAGGCTGCAGAATAACGGACAATGCGCGTTCTCCAGAGTGGCAAACAGATCTACCCGAGGAAACCCCCACCTTTGGAAGATCAAACAGGCTTGATCTGGATGGAGACGCCACTCGTGGTCTGCCGAGAATTGGCGACTGAGACCGTCCGCACGTACATTCAAGACCCCGGCCAGATGATTTGCTACCAAGCAAATCTGATGGTCCTTTGCCCAGGACCATAGTCGAAGAGCTTCTCTGCAGAGAAGGTACGACCCTACTCCTCCCTGTTTGTTTATGTACCACATCGTGGTAGTATTGTCCGTCAGGACCTGTACCGACTGACCACGAAGGGAAGGGAGGAAGGCCTTGAGAGCCAGACGTACAGCCCGTAACTCCAACAGATTGATATGAAACATCTGCTCCTCTGGAGACCAAAGGCCTTTGATCTCCAGATCCCCCAGATGAGCTCCCCACCCTAGAGTGAAAGCATCCGTTATGACCGTGGCCACTGGTGGCGACTGCGCAAACGGCTTTCCTTGTGAAAGATTGTTGCTCGCAATCCACCACTTCAAGTCCACAGCAGCATCTCTGGAGATCTTGACAGCACCTTCTAGATCTCCTTTGTGTTGAGACCACTGCCTTCGGAGGCACCACTGAAGAGCCCTCATGTGCCAGCGAGCATGCGTGACCAACAGAATGCAGGAGGCAAACAGACCGAGCAGACGAAGGACCTTGAGGACTGGAACTACCGCTCCATTTCGAAACATTGGAACCAATTCCTGAATATCTTGAATCCGCTGAGGCGGAGGAAAGGCTCGACTCAATGTTGTATCCAGTACTGCCCCTATGAACAGGAGGCGCTGAGAGGGCTCCAGGTGAGATTTGGGCTCGTTCACCGAAAAACCCAGGTCGAACAACAACTGAGTCGTTGACTGCAGATGATGCGACACAAGCTCCGGCGACTTGGCTTTGATCAACCAGTCGTCCAAGTAAGGGAATACTGCTATCCCCTTCCTTCTGAGCTCTGCCGCAACCACCGACATCACCTTCGTGAAGACTCAAGGTGCTGAAGTAAGACCAAACGGAAGGACCGCAAACTGATAGTGCTGCGATCCCACCATAAACCGGAGATACTTCCTGTGTGACTTGAGTATCGGGATATGAAAGTAAGCATCCTGCAAGTCGACAGACACCATCCAATCTTCCTTGTTCAACGCCAAAAGCACCTGAGCTAGGGTCAGCATCTTGAACTTTTCCTGTTTGAGGAACCAATTCAAGATCCTCAGGTCCAGGATTGGTCTCAACCGACCATCCTTCTTGGGAATCAGGAAATACCTTGAGTAACAACCTCGACCCCTTTCCTGCTCTGGGACCAACTCTACCGCGCCCTTTGAAAGGAGGACTTGTACCTCCTGTTCTAGCAACAGGAGGTGTTCTTCTGAACAATAAGATGGGCGGGGCGGGATGAGGGGCGGGAACTCCCGAAAGGGAAGGGTGTAGCCTTTTCCCACAATACTGAGAACCCAAGTGTCCTTTGTAATAGTCTTCCACTTGTGGAGAAAATGCTGTAATCTTCCCCCTACAGGAGAGGAGTGAGTGGGAAATGGTGGAAGCCTAAGGCTGCTTTCCCTGCTGCACCCCTCCAGAGGACGAGGAAGAGGCAGAGTGCTGCTGAGAGGCTCCTCTGGTGCGGGCCCTCCCTCTCCCTCTAAAAGATCTATAGGGATGGGAAGAGGCAGGTTGCTGGAATCTCCCCCGAAAGGAAGAGGAGGAAGAGTCACGCCCAAATCCCCGAAACCTCCTGAAAATCCTGGAAGAGGCAGAGGAAGAAGGAGCTTGGAGTCCTAACGATTTGGCTGTGGCCCTGCTCTCCTTAAAACGTTCCAAGGCCGAATCTGCCTTGGCGCCAAACAGCTTGTCCCCATCAAAAGGGAGATCCAATAGGGTTGACTGCACATCCGCAGAAAACCCCGAATTACGGAGCCAGGCCTGTCTCCTTGCCACCACAGTCGTGCCCATTGCTCTGGCCACCGAGTCGGTGGTGTCCAGCCCAGACTGAATAATCTGGGTCACGGCAGCCTGGGCATCTGAAACAACATCCAAAAGACCCTGGGGAAGCTCCGTAAATGATGAGGAAATGTCATCCATAAGAGCATGAATATATCTCCCCAGGATACAAGTTGCGTTGGTGGCCTTCAACGCCAGACTGCAGGACGAAAAGATTTTCTTGGACTGCGCATCCAGTTTCTTCGAGTCCCTGTCCCCAGGCACTGTCGGGAAAGAACCAGGCGCTGATTTGGATGAACAGGAGGCCTGCACCACCAAGCTCTCCGATGTAGGGTGTCTAGAAAGAAAGCCAGGGTCAGTTGGTGCAGCTCGATACCTCCTGGCTACGGCTCTATGAACCGCTGGGGAAGATACTGGTCTCTTCCACACCTCTAGCACCGGATCCAGCAAAGCGTCATTAAAGGGCAATAGAGGCTCTGCCGCAGCTGAGGCCGGATGAAGCACCTCTGTCAGAAGGTTCTGTTTTGTCTCTGCCACCGGCAAAGGCAGGTCCAGAAAACTAGCTGCCTTCCGTACCACTGCGTGAAAGGAAGCAGCCTCCTCCGTGTATTCCCCTGGAGACGAAAGATCCCACTCAGGGGAAGTGTCCAGCCCACTGGCTGTATCTAGACCATGCAGTCCATCACCCGAGTCCTCTAGTTCTCCTTCTTCCAGGACTCGTTGGTACTCCTGCTCCTCTAATAAACGGAGAGCACGTCTCCTCGAATGAAGCCTCTGCTCGATACGCGGAGTCGACAATGCCTCCGCCGAAGCCGAAGATCGGCGCCGATCTTCAGAAGCCACCGACGCCGCGTCCGGCGCCACAGGTAACTTCGGCGCCGATGAAAGAGCACTCGGAGCGGATGGACCCACCGGAGTCACAGGACGAAATCCCGACGTCGACGGGATGGAAATCTCCGGGGCCAATCCCTCCGAAGCCACCGGAGCGGCCACCGGCGCCGACACCGGCGCCGAGCCCACGTTCCCAAAAGGGAGAAAGGGCATAAAGGGTGCCGGCCGTAGAGGCGCAGGATCACCCAATGAAATGGCCAAAAGGCCAGCCGGAGCACCCCCTGGAGCCATCTGTTGGAAGTTGGTATACATCGCATTTAGGAATGCGGTACTATCGGCTCCAGGGGTGGGAAAAGCCGGATACTGGGGTGCCTGTATCGAAGGCGACCCCGACGCCGGCCTCGACGTCTGCGACGCCGGGGACAACACCAGAGGCTGCACCACTTCAATCACCGACGCCTGTCCAGGTGAAGTCGGTGACGCCGGAGAGGGCAACGGCGTCGATGGATACGGAGTGACCGTGGGACTGACCTCCCAAGTCCTCCGGCGCCGATCCGAAGACCTGGAACGAGTCTCCTTGCTTGAATGGCGCCGTGATTCTCTACGGCGCCGGGAGTCTCGATGACGCCGATGCCTTGGCGAAGAAGACTTCTTATGATGTTTTTCTTTCTTCGACTTCGCCATAAACAACTTCGCCTCACGTTCCTTGAGGGCCTTTGGATTCATGTGCTGGCATGAATCGCAAGTCGAGACGTCGTGGTCGGAGCTTAAACACCAAAGGCAGTCGGAGTGAGGATCCGTAACTGACATCTTGCCCCCACACTCACGACAAGGCTTAAAACCCGACTTTCTCTGCGACATTATTACTGCAGCGAAGGACTACGCAGCAAAAAATACACTGTAACCACGAAAGTAACAGTTGCTCCCTCGAAGATAACCGTTTCGAATGCACGGAAAAAAGGGAACTGACGTCGGCACGTCGTCGAGGACCTCTTATTGCCTGTATGACGTCAGACGGCGTCGCGTGGGCTAGAGTGACGTCCTCGTCGACGTGCAGAGACTAGGAAGAAGATTTCCATCGAATGCTGGCGCCATGGGAGTATTCATTAGGTGAGGAATCCACAGGTAGCTATTGTATCCATCAGAAATGCCTATTTTTGAGTGCATCTTCCAAGCTAATAAGCATATGCCAATCTTTGTTATTTTTTGTAGAAGGTTATGACAAAGTCAGTCTGTTTTGAGTGGCATTCTTTTAATTTCTGATCAAGAGGTTCGTGAACATTACCATACACATTTACGCACTTGAAATGCCAAGATATTAGACAATTAAGTCAAGGAGTATTTAGTTGAGTGTTTAGACACAAAATGCCAGTTGAGAGAAGAGTGTGGTCAGCCCAAAAGGAGAAGCTGCATGCTGCGGTCAGGGCCAACATATGTTGCAGCCTTGGCAATACACAAGAAAAATTTGCAGAAAGGTACACATTCATAGATAGTATTCAGCACTTCAAAATAACATGATAGATATTGAAAGTGTAGGAAACTGGATTTCTGGTTGACTGGGGTGTGAGCCCTGCTCAAGAAGCAACTACGATCTTTGTTGGGGTAAGACACAAGCAAACCACAATTAAACGTATGGTCAACCCCATGGTAGTGTGGCACAGAGCAGCCAGGCTTAACTTAGAGACACTGTGCCCAACACTTCAAACAGCACAACAGTGTAAACACCAGACAAAAAGATCCCCAACCGGTTAGATAAAAAAAGCTCAATGTGATAAATCATCCAAGACCAAAACAACAAAATTCAATCAGTAGAACCAGTGTTATGAATTTTTAAAGAATAAACTGTAAAATGGCACCTAAAAGCAGGACGCACCAACCGCGGCTAACTGGTTGCGCTAGACCAGGCCAGTCAAATTCAAAAGTTCAAGCTGACCGTAGTGGAGCGCGTGTCAGATACAGTCCAAGATTAGCCTCGCTGAAGGTTTACCTTATCAAATTTTGGGCCAAGAGTCTAGTTTGTATTGAAGAGCGTTGCAGGAAACAAGGAGAGTGTTGCAGGTGGTGGTCGCCGCTGCATGAGAAGCAGGCCAGGTGTTGTGTATGGGCACTGTGCTTCACATTTGTGGTCCTCTGCTGCCAATAGATGCTTTCTGTGCAAAGAGATGGGCTGACCATGGATCTCCCTGAAGTTCGGTGCAAGCAGCACGGTCTTAGTGCAAGGGGGCCTTTTTGCACAGAGGCCAAAAGCTTGATTTAAAGAGCGCGTGAGCCACACCACAGTCCAAGACCTGAGGGCCACCACTTTGGGGTCAGGAACTAGTTTTTTCCCCCTCCTTTATTTCATTTTTATATATAGTGCCCTCAGGCTTATTTTTATTTTAGTCCTGATGATGATCCTAGTATTGCTAGAAGGATCGAAACATCGTGGACATTGACACCTTGACCCCATGTAAATTGCTTATTACATGCATAAGGGCTACATTGTGTCTCTGTTGAACTGTGACTTATCTGATGTATTAATTTTTGTCACAAATTTGCCTGAGTCTGTACTTATTGAACATGTTTTTTCACTTACATTTCTTTGTGTAATTCAACTGCAAATAAAATATATCTTGTGTTGATTGGACTCTGCATATGGGTATGATTGTTCTCCCATTTGCATATATATATATTTTCATCTTTTAATTAGGGACCATTGTTTCTTTAATCATTGTATGTGAACCCCTGGTACCTTGTTATCCATGGGTTTCCCTTGTTGTTTATAACAATACTAGGCCAGAATATAGGCACAAAAGGTAAAGTACAGAAAAAATAAAAACTTTTTAAAAGTGGCATAATCAAAAACCCAACTTCACCACTAAATGGAGCTTTTTATCCCAATTTCAAAGACAGCAAAAATGAACCGGTTGCCTCTTCCCATTTGTAAATTACACTTATAAAATATAATAAGGTAACTCCAATGTTATCCTATGGAAGTGATAGGCCTTGCAGAAGTGAAAAACGATGTTAAGAATTCTTTTCATACCAGTACATGTAAAACTTAAGAGTACACGTCCTGCCTTTTAAATACACTGCACCCTGTCCTCTGTCACCTACCACAGTGGGGACATATGTATTAGAAAGGAAGATTGGAGCCTGTCAAAATGTTTATCTTGTTAGGTTGAAATGGCAGTTTTAAACTGCCCACCTAGGCTCTGTAATGGCAGACCTAAGCAATGTTCAAAGGACGTCTTAAGTGGGTGGCACAATCAGTACTGCAGACCCACTATTTACCCACTATTTATATAAAAAATAGCAGTCCCTGCTACAATGCATCAATTCTCACCAATTTCAAACAATCACGCATGCTTCATTTTGTGTTGTTTAGAAACTGACACAAAACATCTAAGTGTAGAAATCAATATTAATTTTCATCATAAAAAGTGTACTCATTTCTTGGTCCTGTCAAATATATCTAGTCCATCTATCTCAGGGCGTGTTGAAGTGTTCTGGTCCAGGGAAATCTATATACCACACTTGTAAATTCAAAAAATTCAATTGAAATACAAATCATTAAAGCCCTTTCAACAACACATGTCATTATTAAATATGTTCACACACCACACCTATGTGTGGCTTCTGAATAAAATATAAAATTTGTGAAAAGAACGAGTCCAACTCCCAAGCCTCCAAAAAATACTTGTTTTGAAAATGTTGATCCTCGACATGCAGGTCATTCTAATGCAAGGCTTTCATTCATGCCCACAGTAGTTCAATAAAGACAGTTTGCTGAGCAGCCAGACTTTACCGCAGAAACCATGCCGTGTGAAGTTGAGCAACATTGCTCTATGTACAGGACATGTGGCAGTGACAAGACCAGCTCTACATGCAGCCTCTACAAAAAAACACATTTCTATGCAGCTAGAATCTTTAAACTTCAGCTGGCAATACATACCTGCATAATCCATGCCAAATGAAGATGAGGGTCCCCAATAATTCTCCTCTTTGTTATTTTCAATGTCAAAGGAGGATTGATCACCCTGTGAAAAAGATTCACAGTGCTGAATTTACAAAATTATTAAGTATAAAATGAGCCCCTAAAAAAGGCTGCAACTCAACAAACAGTTTAGTAAGACCTAACAGGAAAATACGCCTATGTGGATCCCAGGCACATCAATGCGTTCACATTTGTGTCTTCTCATTAAAAGACCAACAATCCACATGCTAAAGACTATCATTATTTTATTGTAATCATTAGCTATGTTTAAATGCTGTTAATAAAGCAATGCAATGTTTACCAAAAATCACTGTCAGCCATAAACTTTCAATAAATCGGTTAAAACCAAGGTAACGTTTTTGAGTATTTTTTTTACAAATTCAGACCACATAAAATGCAGTCATAGAAGTAACCACTAAAGGTCGCTGCACTCCCAGCCAGAAGAACAAAAGTTTCAGCCTTAGGAGTGTTTTTGAATAAGGGTGACGAAACCATGGGAGATAGGAGGTTTGGGCATTTTCTTTCCATGGCCCATTAAAACTAGGGTTACTTTTACATACTGATTAAAGGAGAGGTTGCTGTGCCCCCACACACTTTCTTAATTGAGGCATGTTAGAAATTGTGTTGACTGAGGTGGGGTTGACTGTGGTTTGAACCTTAGATAAGAAGCAATCACACTCCTAGTCATGCTAAGAGTTAGGCAAACCCTAAATTAACCTTTGCTCACCCTCTGGTAGCTTTGCACAGAGCAGCCAGGGTTAACTTAGAGGCAATGTGTAAAGTATGTGAGCAACACTTCAAAGAGTAAAGCAGTGAAAACACCACACAAAAATATCTCTCTCCAAGTTAGAAAAATAGAACTGACTTTAATAAATGAAACAGGACACAATTGAAAAAACCCACTAAGTAGAACTGGAGATATTGAATTTCAAAGATTTAAGTGAAAAGAGCGCCAAGAAGCACAAAGCGCTATTACAGATATTTGGTTGCGCCGGACAGGGACTAAGTCAAAAGTTCAGGACGAAAGAGATGGAGCAAGGGCCGGCTACAGGTACCCAGTTAGGCCCACAGAACAAAAGTACTTTAATAGGAGGTTGTGGAGCGTTGTATGGAGTTGGTCTAAACAACTGTCGCTTAGCAGAGGTAATGCGCCGGTCCCAAGATGAGCGAGGCTGCAGTGCGAGAGCCTGATGCATCTACATCAAGGATCCTGTTGACAGGGATTGAAACGTAAAAATAAGTGCTGAGAATGCATTATGCAGTCAAGGCGATGCGCCGGTTTTGATGAGTGGTGAAACTATGATGTGGAGTTTCGGCATTATCATTAAGACTGCTGCCGACAGTGATGCAAGGGGCTTGCGTCCAGAGAAAGCGTTGCACAGTGGCGGTTCTGAAGCCAATGCATCGGGTCCAGTCAACGCAGCAGCGATGCATCGGGTCCAGTCCACGCAGCAGCGGTAATGCGTTGGTTCTGCTCACAGAAGCGCAATACATCTGAGGAGATGCGCCGCTCAACAGAGGGTACTTCGGTTCTGCTAGAGCAAACACCTTAGGCCCACTTCCAAGGGTCCAGGACTGGGGTGACACCACTTGGCAGGGTGGACTCACAGATGGCAGAGTGTAGGTGCAGAAGCAGGGTGGATGGAAGCCTTTTGTGTCCCTGAGACCTCAGATCAGAAGGCCAACCAGCTAGCCTTTGGAATCACTGGTTTCTAGCGATACAGGTCCAGCCTTCTCATCTGGGCATGGGAATTGCAGGCAGCATGGGCAGCACAGCAGGGCAGCAGTCCAGCAGAGGGGCAGTCCTTCAGCAGCACAGCAATCCGTTTTAGCAGAGGATTCACAGGCACAGAAGTGTACTGAAGTGTTGATGTCAGAGGTCCAGTACTTCTACGCAGTTGGGCTTTTGAAGTAGGGGAGCCTTCAAAGACAGGCCATGGAACTGCACAGAGGTCAGGCCCTTCCGGCCTTGGCTCCAGACTCAGGGAGAGAGGGGCATTCAATTATTTGTGTGGAGACAGGACACAGCCTATTCAGGTGTAAGTGAGTCTGGGTCCAGCTCCTCCCTCTCAACTTCCCAGGATGGCCCATCAAGACACTGTAGGAAGCTATCTATGCAGTGTACAAAATGTAGGGGTACACTATGCAGATATTACAGGCAACCCTTATTGGCTGACAAAGGTAATAACCCTAAATGCTCTTTTGCGGAAGTGTGGGCGAGAAGGTTAGGTTTATCGGAGAGTAGTGCTAAGCATTTGTTGGACACACAGTCAGTAAATGAGACACACACTCAAGAATAACCTTGAGACCAGTTTTAGAAAAATAACACATTTTATATTATTTTAGACACTAAAAATCTTCAGAATTAATTTAGTACTGTTTGAGATGTTATTTTGCATAGTGAGGCAAGTATCACATACAAATGCGCTTTTAAACAGTAATGCTTTTCTGCGAAGAAAGAAACAGGTACTGCATAAGGGTGATTGCAATCATATTTTGGGGGTCCCCTTTAAGTCTTAGGGTGCTAGGGGGCCAAAGTCACGAGAACCACCAGCAGTTCAATTTTACCTGCCCTGGAGTGTCCGGGTGCAGAGGTGCTGATCTGGTCAGTAGTCTTGCGCAATGCACAGTTTGAGAAGGAGGCAGGGAGCACATAGAAACAGGCTGCATAGGGGGAACTGGGAACATGTCTGGGAGCTGCCAATAGGGGCTCAGTTCGTGAGGGTCCTGGGAGCAAGGGGACATAGTCGATAGTTGTGGACCTGGGCCGGGGCGCTTGGGTACAGAGGGTTTTGGTCAACTGTTTCTGTGGGTCACAGGCGTTCACAGTTCTCGGTCAGACCTTCAGAGGAGGAAGAAAAACAAAGAGCAGAGCCACACTCCTGGTCAGCCTCATTGGTTCTGTCATCCTTCGGGGCAGGTCATCGTTTGCGACGGTGGTGTCTGTCCCAGACACAAACATGCCTTGGTGGTTGCAACCGCTCCAGTTCCCCAGGGAATTGGTGCAGGGTGACTCCTGGTAGTCTTGGCGTCTCCAAACCTGGTGGGGAGATGGGTCTGTTATTCTGGAGCACGGTGACCTCTTCCTGGGTGACTGCTGCATTGGTGGACCAGGTGGTCAGCAGATCAGTGGACTAGACATCGCAGTCAGTTCCTGCAGATGGCAGGAAAGTGGCTTCTCCTCTCCATGGGAGATGATGGCTGGTTGACGAAGTGCTGCCAGCACTCCGAGGCTTTTGGGAGATGCTCAGTAGCAGGATGAGTTGGGTCTGGGCTTTTGTCAGGACAGCAGCACGTAGGCAGAGTTTGGTGCCAAAAGTACAGACTGGTCCTCAGTTTTCGCTTTGGTCATCTCTTCTTTTTTTTCAGTCAGTCAAATCTGCATTCCTGGTGTCAGGGGCCCACCTACATAATGAATGTAGGAGCATATTGGGGTGTGTAGGGTAGTAGCCAATGAGCTACTTACCCCTGTGGTGACTACACCCCCTATATGACCACTTAATGTGGGGAGTGGGCATAACCCTATCCCAGAATCCCTAGTTCCACCAAAACAAAGAAAGTGGAACCCCTCCTTCGTGGAGCACATCATGCAGCCGCATTAGGAGTGTGACTAGTCTGGTAGTACAACAAGACTACCTGCATAGCTAATTTACCATCTGCCCTGGTGCCAAAAGGGCCTTAGGGAAGGGGGTGGCATCTCCCAGATATGGGGGAAGCAGGGGTCAGATATCAAAGGTGGCAGGGACTCTGAATTCCCTGGCCTTGGTATGCAGACTCATTAGCCATTCTGTTGGAGGAGGTATAACACCTTCCTTCTGAGCAGGCATTGTTTCCAGCCTCTGAAATCCAGGGTATCAGAAACTCATCTGTGGTGGTAGGCTGATGGATACCAGTCACCCAGCACACTAGAGGATTGGTAGGTTTTTAGAGGGCACCTCTAAGGTGCCCTCTGGGTGCTGACCATAATAAATACTAATTTGAACAAGATGGCCACAGCACACAGAATATGTAGTCCAATGGTGTGACAGGGAAAAATATCCCTGAACGTATATTGTTGAAGTGAAAAGTAGACTGGAGTCCAAGTTCTTGTTTTGCAGATGTTGCCTTTAATTGTAGATGCCAGAGATCATTGTGTCATCTACGACGCAAAATGGAGGAGTGTGGCACCAAGTACTCAGAACGTTCTGAGTACTTCGTGCCACACTCCTCCATTTTTCAGGTTTTTGACCACAGGCTTATCAGGGTCTACTACTACTACTGCCCTTTTCTTACGTGTTCACTACCTTACCCAGGTACACTACTGACAGGTCCACTCCTAGAAGTTACAATTGACCTTCTTGAGCCCAGCTAACTGATCACGGGGCTACCTACCTTTGTCACGTACCATTCTGGCCGGACGGCCCAGCCTTGATGAAGTCACTTGTGTGATGAAACACGTGTTGGCTGTATCTCGTTGATGACACAATGATCTCTGGCTGTATCTCGTAGATGACACAATGATCTCTGGCATCTACAATTAAAGGCAACATCTGCAAAACAAGAACTTGGACTCCAGTCTACTTTTCACTTCAACAATATACTTTCAGGGATATTTTTCCCTGTCACACCATTGGACTACATATTCTGTGTGCTGTGGCCATCTTGTTCAAATTTGTCTATGGGTATTTTGTTACCCGTCTTTGTGCCTACCGGGTAGTAAGGCACTGGGCCAGGCTGCACCAGACCCTGCTTTCACTTTGATACTTGTCTTAATACAACTGTTTTACTGCTCAGATGTGCGGCGCCTTTCACCCTTACTACCCTTTTGTGTTTTCATAATAAATACTATACTGACATCAGGATGGATTTATTAAGGCAAGGTGTTTGATATCAAACACATAGGTTTCAGTGAAGCCATTATGTAGCTGGATAACTCGTAATGACCAGTGCCCAGTACATACCTTAAGATAACTTTCCTGTTCAGTTGCAATATCTAGTAATCGAATTAGACATCAGAGCAGAGCTCATGCAGATATGCCTCCAAATAAAATATAATGCACCCTGCCTTAGGGCTCTAAGGCCTGCTGTAGGGGTGACTTACATATAATGTAAGTAGTGACTCTGGCATGGCACACAATTAGTGTGCTATGTTGTGTTTATACTTATGGTTTGCACCACGACATGCAGTCTGCGATGGCAGGCTGCATGCAATTTGTAACTGGGTCCCTTAGGGTGACATAAGATGTACTGCAGCCGTTAGGCACCCTCTTTAGAACCTAGGCGCTAGGTACCATTCTTACCATTTACTAGGGACTTACAAGGGTGGCATGGAGTATGCCAATGGTATCTTTAACCCTCTTTTAGGGAAAGAACACTGGCACTGGAGACCTGGTTAGGAGGAATCCAGTGCACCATCAGTTGCAAAACATTAGTACCAGTGGCAAAAAGTGAGGGTGACCATGTAAAAAAGGGCACTTTCCTACAGTCACACCTAAACTCACATTGTGTATGGCTGTCTAGGGGGATACACAAAGCCCAGCTGTCACTCACTGTAGACAAGTTATCAGAAACAGTCAGCAGGAGCCAAATGGACGCCAAACTCAAAAGGTTTTTATCTTCCACATTGTGACTTGCACTTATAAAAAGTAATAAGGTAATCTAAATATTAACCTATGGGAGATATAGGCCTTGAAGTAGTGACAAACAACGGCAAGAGTTTTTCACTTCTGGGACATGTAAAACTTAAAAGTACATGTCCTGCCTTTCAAATACATTACACCCTTCCCTTTGGGTTGTCAAGGGCCTACCTTGGGGGTGTATAAAAATGAAAGGATTGGGCCTGGCAGAAGGGTTATTTTGCCAGGTCGACATGGCAGTGTAAAACTGCACACACAGGCTCTGCAATGACAGGCACGAAGGGCTACTTAACAAGCGGCACAAACAGTGCTGCAGGCCCACTAATTGCATTTAATATACAGGCCCTGGGTATATGTAATACCACTTTACTAGGGATCTATAAGTAAATTAAACAAGCCAACTGGGGTAAGCCAATAATAATATGTTTTAAGGAGAGAGCGTAAGCACTTTAGCACTGGTTAGCAGTGGTAAAGTGCAGAGCCTTAAAGCCAGCAAAAGCGAGGTCATAAAAGTGGAGGAGTTATTCAGGCAAAAGGTTGGGGCAAACCCACCCTAACGTTGTCTGGTATCAAATGTGTTCCCGCCTCCCCAGCTGAAAGTGGGGAGAGCTACCCAACCCCTTGGAACAACCTGGAGACACCATCAGAATTGGCATCGTCTGACCCCGAATGGTGCTCCACCAGGTTTATTCCTTGTAGGGAGATGGACCACCTCAACAGTTTGGGATTTTCACCCCTCATCTGCATGACCCATCTGAGGGTCCTGTGGTGTGACTGAATCCGCAAGTGAGTGCCTAACAGGTATAGTCTCAACTTCTTCAGTGCCCACACCACAGCAAATGCTTCTTTTTCAATTGCACTCCACCTCTGTTTTTGTGGAGGTAGCCTCCTGCTAATGAAGACTACTGTTTGGTCTAGGCCTACTTCATTAATCTGTGCTAAGACTGTCCCTATTCCATGCTCTGAAGCATCCATATGCACAATTAATTACTTGGAATAGTCAGGGGCTTTGAGCACAGGTACTGCATGATGAATTCCTTGGAATAGTTAGGGGCCTCGAATACAGATGCTTTACACATGGCTCCCTTGTGGGTATCAAAGACTTTCTGGCAAGCCTCTGTACAGATCACAAATCGGGTATGCTTCTTCAAAGTCAGTGTTATACAGTTCCCACTAAAACGTACGACTGCGACAAAACTTCAGGATGAGAGAACTGAGCCTAACTAGATCATCAGTAACTGCTGACCCAATTCCTAGCTAGTTCATAATGCCTCACCTCTACTACCAACCTTCCCAGGGTAACAGATGATTACAGCAACCTTGAACATGACACTCTGGCTCCCAAAGAACTCATACAAAACGATCTTACCTCTTTCGTTGCTTTATTCATGCATGCCCAAGTTAAACACAAGAAAGATATGAATACAGGTTTTCAAACATTTATCGAAACAACTGTATTCTTGCTTAGAGAGGATGGGCTGCGACAATTAGGAAGGTGAAACACAGCATTGTAACCAGCATTATTAGCATGGTGAAAATAATAAATTGTCCAACTATGGTGATCTTAGATCTATATCTTCCTACCTAGAGCTATCTACAATCTCAGAGCATAGCGGGTGATCCTAATCTAATAGGATAGCCTGGGTCGCCATACCTCGTAAGCTGAGCCAGGGTGCCGGTCTGGAGTGGAATTGGCAATCCTTCCCTACCAGACTAAGGATCAGTGGCAGCATAGCTGCATGTCAAATACAGCATTTGTTCCAGGACAGTAGTGGCCATAGTGCGACCGTGATCCCTCTAGGCCAGTGCACAGTTTATATAATCAAAACCACCCTGTGTTAGAGGCACAGCTCTGATGAAATGATATGTCTAGATGTCAGAAGCTGTTTCCAAACAGGCAACACGAGCACTAGCATATCTTGTACTGTGTTCTTTGCCTTGAAGAGAGTGTACAGATTACATGTCGAAAAAGGCTAACTAAAAAAAGCAGCACATACAATGTATTCTTAGAATAATATTGCACAGGCATGAAGTGTGTACAATGTCATTGCTAAAACTGATGTCAGCTAAGACATGTAAAATGTGAAATATAAAACTGAGCTAAAATGGAAAACCAATGTGGACCCAAGAAGGCCTCACAACATTAACTCAGTTAAGGGGCAACAATCCTGCCATAGCCCTTCACAAATCTTCTGTAGTATCCTGTGAGGCCCAGGAAGGCTCTCACATCAGTTTGTCTTAGGTGGTTGCTAGGCTATGATAGTTTCAATCTTGGCCTGGAGTGGCTGAAGCTTGCTTCCACCTGCCAGGTGACCAAGGTACACCACAAAACCCACCCGATCCTGCACTTACTGGCTTTGATCATCAGGCCTGCCTGTTCCAGGGCCTGGAACACCTCGTGGAGGTGATGCAGGTATTCCTCCCAGCTGGAACTGTAGACAGCCATGTCATCTAAATGGGTGGCACAAAAGGCCTCCTTACCAGCCAGGGGCCTGTTAACCAGTCTCTGAAAGGTGGCCGGGGCAATGTTACTTTAATGTATTTTCATTAATTTATGCCACGGGTGCCTAAAAATCTTAGCAGTTCAATTAAAAAATCAAAGTTTAAAGGATGTTATAGTTAGGTGAAAATGTTAGCTAAAACATACTGATTTAAACTAGCAAAACCAAAGAAACTAACCAATTAAAATATCTCAAGCAACTATTACTTGAACCAAACCATGTACAGTGTTGTCATCAAGGATGTAATTTAAAATTTCTTTAGAGATGTTATCAATGCAGTGATTGAACACGTTGTGAGTGATGTAATATGCAAGCATAGAAGCAGTGAATGTTGAGGGCCCAAGTTATAGTTACTTTAGGACACAGGTTTTAGTTACTTCAGAGAACTATCTTCCGCTGAATGAAATATACAATTTTTTTTACACCTTAACTTCTCAAAAACTACTGAACGGATTTACACCAAATCAAACTTTGTGGACCAAGCACTTGCTTTCTGCCAAATTTGATGTAATTTTGTTCAGCTGTTTTGGTTGTAGCTATGTCTAACTTTCCTTTGGAAAAATGAATGGAGAAGGCGTGTTTCGGGACCACCCACATCCCTTTTTTCCCTTGTCCTCCACTTGATGGATCACCCAAAAACTTTCCAAAAAGAAACTGAGGTTGAAGGCATTTTTTTTTTTAAAGTTTGGTGATGATTTGTCAAACAGTGGCGAAGTCATTAACAAACAAAAAATGCTTTCCCTATGGAAATGTGGTCCTAACTGTAACTACCCAGTTCCGACTACCACTGGGTAATATAAATATGGCCTATATATGTACTGCAAGTCCCTTTAGTTACAATCATGTTTTACTAGGTAGTTGTTAAGGGAATGACACGTTCTCCCACTTGAATAAAACATTGTTGAGATTCTTATTGCAAATGCAATTCAGAAGATTGGTTTGAACTGGAAGGATAATACCCAAATATCACGTTACTTGGTGGAATGATGTAGGTTCTAACCACAAAGTAGATGGCTTTAAGTTAAATAAATGGGATCCTCTAGAGAAAAGAGAAGTCATGTGGTCTCCATTTACTAAGCACTTATGTAGAATTCGGTTAATGGCATTCAAAGAATGACTGATGATGAGTACATTTAAGTTTACTGCATTTTCACTGTTAATAGCTATTTTATCTTTTGACACTTTCCTTTCTCTTCTTCTGCATCGTTGTATGTCTGTTCTTTTTCTCTTTACTTTTGTTCAAAATCCTTTCAACATTGTATTGCTTTATATTGCTATCAGACTACACATTTCAATAATTTTTGAATTGCTTATGGTAATTATCCTAATGTTCTTATCATTGTTATGGTACGAATACTTCCTCTGATGGCATGCCTGTATGTTACATCCAATCTAAAACTAAAAGCTGGTGATTCGAAAAGCTGAAGAATCGCTGGTGCAGACAATATGGCCGTGGCTTGGGCCAAGTTCACTTTTAAATCCATTACATACACTGGCAGCTCCAGGGTGTGTCGGCCATATCTGTTTGCAACATGGCGTAATGCAGGTCCTCCTTCTGTGCTACATTATAGTTGCAGAACGAAACTAGCCTCAGATTTAGATTTAAGCTTCATAAGAACTGGAATGGGCCAAGAGGAGGAATCACACCACTAAACAAGAGCCTTGGAAAGACAATAATTAATTTGACAATCAGAATGATGGTGAGGGAAGCACGATGAATGAGAGTGTGTGTTGTACTCTGTGTTTCCTGATGTGTGACACTAGCGCTTCCACTAAGTTATAAGATCATGTATAACACTTAGGGTTTCACACAACTGTATTTTGGGGCATCACAACATTTTATTAAAAATCAAACATTTTTACAATTAACGCATTGGAAGATTAAGTTATTTGCCCAAAACACACGATTTTACCTGAACCAGGTTGCAAACTATGGTTCCTGGAATCCATGTGTGGCATCTCGGCCACTAGACTACATTTCCTCCCTAGTACCGCCCAGAGTACTTCCTGGAATTAGCCTCTGGCCAAACTAGTGGCACTCTGCTAACAGCCATGCTCTGTGGCTAGTGTGAGTGCCCATATTGCCTTCAGGTACTCCCAGTGGGTACAGGGTTGACCTTTGGCCACATGTGGTATCAAATGCCCGATTCCCTTACTTTTCTAACCTTTGTTTGTAACTCACAACCAAAATCTCTGTTTGAATCACATGAAGCAATTCCTTAAGCAAGCAAAGTGTGAAAGGGTCGCACAATTGCCATGTTGACATGAGAACCCAGCAACATACATCTGACTTTCTTTGGCCAAAATGGGGACTTTTCACTCATTGTAGGTGTGTCCTGTCCTTTATGGTCTTGGGGGTATGCACACTTTGCACTTAGAGGGCTTCAGCGAGCTTTAACCCACATCGTTCTTCACAGTCTGATTCCCAAACTGCAAACTGGCTACTAGAGCAACAATATTTGGTCTTTGTAGCAAATGAGATTTCAAGCTAAGATTCAAATGTCAGTTTGGAATTTCGTTCATAAATAGCCTTCATTTTCTGTACATTTTGTACCTGCTGTTTTTGTGTTTCTTCTAACACTACGTAATAAACTTACTCTAAACCTAAACAGGATTTTACATTTTACAGTGGTGGTGAGCAAGAATAAATCTCTGGGAGTTCGAAAGGAAAATGCAACTTAACATCCATCTTCTCTAGCATGTCCCTTGTCCTTCACTAACCTGCTAGAATTCAACAGATAGCTATCGCAAGTAGTAAAACGAGAAGCTACTTACTTGAATTTTTTCAGTAGCACATGAAAAATCTTTTGATGCAGAATTTCTCTTCATCTCACTGACAATTAAGCGCCGGCCTTGAAACATGGTGTAGTTTAGCTCTTTGATGGCAAGCACTACATTTTCCGCATCACCGAGGTCCAAAAAAGCAAAGCTAAACAAACAGTTATTTCCGGTAAAATAATTACCCATCGGGGACATTAGTTAATTTACATGAGAATCTTATCAGTTCAATTCTTTATCGATTACAAGCATATAATCAAAAAAGTGCATAAATAATATAAAATTAATTAAAATCCAAGTAAATTACATGAACATCATGAAAACATGATCATACCATCTGACCATACACTTTATAATTCAGCCATCTTTCGCAGAAGCAACAATGCAAAAAGTAAAACCTATTTATAAATAAAATGCTCTTATACATTACATATCCGACAAATGTTTAAGAAACACTTCTAAGAAAAAAAGATAAAAGGAAAAAATCAGTAGACTTGCAACAGCATAAGGCATTTTTTTTCAAAACGCCCCCCTTCCCCCAAAATTACACACACAATGTCAGGCAACATACAGATAAAATAAAGAGCTGCTTTGTTCTAACCCACTAAGAATTGGTGCCAAATATGTATGTCTAGGTGATTGATAAAATGTACAAAAGAATAGAAAGTGAGCCAAGGTTTGGGGCAAGACTCATTGCATGGGCGAAGTAAGATGGATTTAAAATCAGATTGGCCAATAGTAAAACAAAGATCACATCTGATAGAACCCATGCAAAATTTTGTCAAAAGTACCCTTTTCCAAACATTATTTACATTCGAAAGATGTGGCTCAACACCTATAACAGTTTGAATAGTGGCCAGCTCCCTCAGGTTGGACTTCATATTCTCCCTACTCACAAATGTCTTCCTCAGACAGAGCTCCTTAACAATAACGGCCTCCCCGCTGAAGATAACATGAGGGAGGTACACAGTCCGTTCTTCCTATTGTCTCCACATTTTCTTTATATACTTCAACCACGGAATTATATGCCAAACAATCAGCTATTACTTCATGGTTAAATGTTGCTTTCTTGTTGCTCCATACTGAAATCCAGAGGATGAGAGGGGAAGCCTTACAAAAATCCGTAACGTAGGCCAGACCCAAATCCTCATGCAAAAAATAATGAGGACTGCTTAGACCTAGACATGACATGCGTCCCCAGAAACGGTTCTCCTCTCGCTAAAGCCAAGCACATTCTCAAGAGCCTCATATTCCATCCCAATATGTTAACAAGCGTAGACATTTTAGTTTATAAATATCCAACAGCGGCTAAAGAGATATAAGAGAGTTGCAAACGTCGAAAGCCTATGGGCCTAACGGCCTACCAGTTGAACTATACAAGACTAAAGCTGTCAAGGACCCATGTTAAACATGTTCAAGGTTGCCAAAGAGGACGGTAGGCTACCAGAGGACCAAAGGATAGCCACAATAGCAGTGACCCCCAAGGAAAGGTAAGCCACAGGACAAGCGTGGGTCATATCGACCAATATCTCTTCTCAACATGGAGACTAAGGTACTTGTTAAGGCATTTGCGACACAACTACAGAAGGTTATCACTACTATCATACAACCAGATCAATAGGGCTTTATGCCTGGTAAGGGGACGCTGTTAAATCTAAGGCACCTATATGGGGGCTCTACACCTGAGAGCTGGCAGACAAGCAGAACCTTTTCTTCTGCTTTCATTGGATGCCAAAATGGTCTTTGACAGTGTCGAATGGCCCTACCTCTTTGCAGCTCTCACTAAGATGGGGTTTGGTCCCAACTTCTGTGAATGGATCATGTTGTTTTATCAGGCCCCACTGGCCAGGGTAAGCGTCAATAACGCATTATGCTGGCCCTATGTGCTACATAAGGGGACAAGGCAGGGTTGCCCGCTATCCCCGATGATTTTCTGCACTGGTACTGGAACCCCTGGTAGCATGGTTCAGACAGGACCTGCTCGTCCGTGGTACTAATGGGGTGGGGACTGGGAGGAACGTATTTTGCTATATGCAGATGACATCCTGATCTTCGCCACTCCGCCATGGCTTAGAGTTGACAGACTCTTTCACATTTTCCTAATCTTTGGGGACCACACTGGATATAAGATCAAATGGGATAAGTCCCTCACTTTTCCCCCTAGTAGGGTGTAATCCCTGTTTACCAGCGCAGTGTGTGGCCCCAGTGGGGATTGAGGGTTTTAGATACCTGGGCATCCACGTGAGGCGTGGTCCTGGAGAGTTTCTCCATAGGAATCTATACCCCACCGGGATCACATCTGCGGCGATGTGGCCCACTGACACATAGTCCTGATCTCTTTAATGGACAGAGCGGCTCTCTTCAAGATGATGACTCTCCCTTGACTGCTTTACATCCTCCAGAATACATTCTAGAAAATACCCCCTGATGTCTCTAAAAAGGTGAATCATGAGCTCCGTCAGCTCCTAAGGGATGGAGGCAGCTCCATAACTGAGCTCTGCAAGCTACAAAAGGGTGTGTATGAGGGTGAACTGGCGGTCCTTGATGTGTTAAAATACTACTGGGCGACCCAATTGCTTGTTGTGAATGAACGGGTCTACGCAGATCAGACAGAGTCAGCCTACAGAATCGACAGGGAGGCAATGGGGAGTCAGCACAACCTGCCACTGTTGTACAAGGGAGGAATAGTTAAAATCTCTACTGTTCCACACCCGCCCGGCAGTATGACTCTGGCACAAGCCAAATAAGTTCCTGGGCTGGGAAGGCAAGTTGACAGAGAAAACCCCACTATAAGATAGCGACCTGTTGAGGGAGGTTGTGGGGTTATCAGGGTTGACCAGGTGGAGCCTGATTGGGACTGACTGCCTGGGCGATATCTGTAGAGACCAGACATATATTTCCTTTGAAACTCTACAGACTGACTATATGATGCAGGAGTCCAAGCGCTTTTGCTACTTGTAACTGGGTCATGCGCTGCAACAACACATTATCACAGGAAAGCAACTGCCTGAGTCTTCATCTTTGGAAGCCTGTCTCCTTCTTGGCCCCATGCAGGAAAAAGCAATATTTCTGCCATATAAAAAACTGATGACCAATTCCCTGGACCCACTGATCACCCTGCGGGAGGCCTGGGAGGGAAACCTTGGACTCATTGAGGATGATTTGGCAGAGGCGGTGCAGAGCCCCAGGGAGGTGTCAATCAGATCACGTTTTTGTTTTGTCCAGCTAAGGATACTGCACAGACCAAACTATTCTAGAACTCTCCTTTGCAGGCAGGGAAGTTGTGGACCTGATCTTTGTGTTGGACAATGTGGCCAGGTGGGAACGTTCTATCATATACTGTGGGACTGCCTGGTAATTCAGGGCTGTTGGAAAAGTTTAACAGAAATAATGGTTTGGGTGACTGGACTCATGGTACCACTGGATGCCTGTTGGCTCCTGTTCCAAATAGCAGCTGAGGAAGAGTTGCCCAGGCACCAGAGGATCTGGCAGAACTTGGCAACTGGGATGGCTAAACGAAATATAGCACAGGCCTAGGGGAAAGATAGACCAACCAGGTTAGAGGACTGGGAATCCGATCTTGATTGGAGCCAACACGCAGAGCACATGGTTTAATAAAGTAGGAGCTGCCCATAAAAGTGGGAAAAATATGGGCAATTGGACAACCTACAGGGACCAAGACTAGAGGGGTGGGGGCTCTTGCAACTAATGATGGAACTTGAAAGCCACTGTGCATCGTGACCATCTGCGGCATAGCTACTCCACTGTATAAACTATGATTGTGGAACCAATATTACTGATTGTGCAATTAACCTGTCAATGTAATGTATGGAACACTGAAAACCTGTTTAGAAAAAAGACTTACCCAAAAAAAAAAAAAATCTAACAGGCAATATTGGTTTGCTACTTACTTTGGACAATACATCAAACAGGGACGCGTAAGCATGATAAAAGCAAAGGCAGTGGTTAGAGAGACAGGGCAAAAAGCTATTGCGGGAGACAAAGGTCACCCCTAGCGTTAGAAATGGGATTTCTAGTTAGCAGTGGTTTGCACCCTGTCCAAGTAGGTACCCTCACTCTAGTCAGGGTAGGGAAGCAATGGAGCTAAGATAACCCCTTCTTACCCCCTTAGTAACTTGGGTCAAGCATTCAAGCTTATCTCAGAGGCAATGTATAAAGTATTTGTACGTATGTACCCACACAAACACAGTGAAAACACTACAAAAGCACTCCACACCAGTAGTGAATATTTATCTATGTAAAACAAGATCAAAACGACAAAAATACAACATACCCAAGTAAAGATATCCCTTTCTAAAAGTTTCAATGAGTCTTAATTCATAGGAATCAATGGTTGTATCTTTTTAGCACAAAGTACCTGGAATGCATCAAAAACAAAGATGATACGGGCAGCAGGGGAGGTGAGGTTTCGAAAAACAAAGCAATGCGTCGGTTCTTTCATCGCAGGAGAGGTGATGCATTGGTTCCTTATTGGCAGGGGAGATGATGCGCCAATTGTTTCCTCATGGGAAAGGCGATGCATTGATTTCCGGGCACACAGCCTCGTTTCCTTACTGCAAGCCAGGGTTGATGAGAAATTGACGCCCCAGAGAGGATATGTGGAAAATCCAGGCACTGTGTTGTTGGAGCCACGGGGAAAGAGGCGCTGCATCTATTCTCCAGCAGCGAGAAATGCGATGCGTAGATTTTTCTGCTGCGGCGCATCCGTGCATCAGCTTACACTTCCAAGGGCCCAGGGCAATTCAGGACTCCTATCAGAAAAGCCCAGGCACTGGCAGATGAAGTCTTTGATGTCCCTGTGATTTCTTAACAAGAGGCAAGCTCAGTTCAAGCCCTTGGAGAACCTTGGAAATCAGGATGTAGAAAGTCCAGTCCTTTCACTCCCAGGACAGTAGCATCAAGCAGTGAGCTACACAGCAAAGCGACAGGCAGAGTGGCAGTCCCTTCTACAGCATCCAGCTCTTCTTCTTGGTAGAATGCCCTCAGTCCTGAAGTGTTCTAACTATGTGATGTCAGAGGTCCAGAACTTACACCCATATCTGTATTTGAAGTAGGGAAACTTCAAAGAGAGGTCTTTGTAGTGCACAAGACCCTGCCTTGCTCACAGACACATTCCAGGGGGTTGGAGACTGCTTTGTGTGAGGACAGGCACACCTATTCAGGTGCAAGTGTCAGCTCCTCCTACCACTCTAGCTCAAGACCCACCAGTCTGTAGATGGGCCATCAGGATACGCATGGCGCGCCTCAGCTCTCTTTATGTAACTGTCTAGAATGAATACACACACAGAGCCCAACTGTCATACTGGCCCAGACGTATATTCAATGTAAAGTGTTTCTGACGAGTTACAGCTAGGATATTCTGTGTTTTATACACTTTCTAAAAGTTGCATTTTCAAACCACCAGTTCAAAAACCAACTTCACCAAAAGATGTATTTTTAAATTGTGAGTTCGGAGACCCTAAACATCAAATCTCTATCTGCTCCGATAGGGAAATTACACTTGATATTTCAAGGCAATCCCCATGTTACTCAATTGAAGAGATAGGCATTGCAATAGTGAAAAACGACCCTGGGGCTACCTTGGGCCTACCTTAGGGGTAACTTACAGGTAAAAAAAAGAGCAGGGTTGGCCCTGGCAAGTGGGTGCACTTGCCAGGTCAACATGGCAGTTGAAAACTGCACATGGAGGCACTGCAATGGCAGACCTGAGACATGTTTGCAGGGCTACTCATGTGGGTGCAGTGCTGTAGGCCCACTAGTAGCATTTGATTTACAAGCCCTGGGCATACACTGTGCATTGTACTAGGGACTTACTAGTAAATCAAACAGGCCATACATGGACAAACCAATCACCAATACAATTTAGACAGAGAGCATATGCACTTTAGCACTGGTAAGGTGCCCAAAGTCCTAAAGCCAACAAAAACAGGTCAGAAGAAATAGGAGGAAGAAGGCAAAAACTTTGGGGATAACCCTGCAAAAAGGGCCAGGCCCAACACCTAGGTAAGAGAATTCCTTAACCCCCACACCTAGGTAAGAGATTTCCTTAACCCCAATGATGTTAATACCTTTTATGGAAATAGGCCTGACTTTGTTGCCCTGTGGGACATACACCATTAAGTGTGTTTTAGTAGTGTTTGTAACTAATTCCAAGATATCCATAAAGAGTACAAAGTTCTCAACTAGAGCCTGTAATCCATTAGGTGTTCTGGAAAGCAAGACTGCATCGTCGGCGTAAAGTAGAGCTAGCACTGAAATAGAGTTCACTGATGGTAGGTCTTTACCTTTATGGTTAAGGAAGGAATTTAAGTAATTGATATATGAGAGAAATAGGATCAGTGCCAAAACAAACACCTGACGAACACCACAGGACAACTCAAAAGTAGATGTGCACTCTCCGTCCATGTCGTACCCGACCGTTGCTGAAACCCCGCAATGTAACACTCTTAAAAAATCCACCAAACTTTGTGGCATGCCCATCTGCGCCATAATTTAGAGTGGTTTACATGGTCAAAAGCACTACTTACATCCATAAAGGCAAGGTAAATGAAGCCCTTTTTGGCAATGGTATATTTCCTAATCAGTAGGCTGGGATTAAGTCTCTCGTCCTCAGTCCCCAGCTCCTCTTTAAAACCATATTGCACCCTACTGAGGACACCTGACTGTTGGACGACTCAAGCCTCTATCCTGTGCAGAATGAAATAACCAACCATTTTAACCGTTTAATTCAAGAGTGAAATCAGATGTTATCAATGGGGGTCATGCCTGTTACCATTTTAAATATCAGCACGAAGAAGGCCAGCTGCCAAGAGGCAGGAATCCTACAAGATACAGCGGCACTAAGTGAGTTAGTAATAATGGGAGGCCACAGTGCAATGTTCTCCTTATAAAGATCCATAAAGATCCATAGGGACCCCATCTCGGGCAAGTGCTTTTCTGGATGGATCGATGGAGATGGCAATAATTACCTCTTCGTGGTTAAACCTAATATCTAAGGAAAAAGGGGAATTTCAGATACTCTTTCCAATCAAAGGAGGAAATGCCTTCAAAATGATCAATCTGTCTGCACCATCACTCTTTCGTTCAGTATGCCTTTTCCCATTCACAATAGCCCAAAAGCCTCTAGTGTCCTTTTCTCTACATGAACTAATAAGACTAGTGCAGGTGTCCTCCTTATGAGTCAGTTTGCATTTTTTAAGGTCATTTTATAGTTCAGCCTTTCATTGGCTATGAGATCCCTGTCCTTAGGGCTGGTATTTAGGGCACGTCACAGGAATTGATTAGCAGCTCTACAGTCCTCATCGCACCAGCCAGCTGGGTAGTGTTAATATTTTTAATGGGGCTGCTAACAAGGGACTTAATGAATAAATTCATTTAGGTTTTCAAAAGCCACAATCACATCCAATGGCGGATGTTCTTTAGTTAACAAATGATCCAGAATCTGTCCAAGATTTGCCTTGACAGTGGTTGTCAACAGAGAAGGGATACGAGCCTCCTGGCAGTTACAGCCTTATCCTTAGGGAGCAGGTTACTAACTCATTTACACTGCGTTGGTTGGTAGCCAGTTGGTAGAGAAAGATTTAATGCATTGAGATTATTATCACTAAACCCACTTGTAACGGTGCCCCAGGCAACTACATGGTTACCCAGACCCCCAAGAAACTAACCTCTAATTTATAATAGTTCCTTGTGCCCAAATTATAAAGGTAGGGACTTGCATAGCCAAATCACACCTAATTTCCACCAGATTGCAAAGATTAGACGCCAGCAAGTAGCTCAAAACAATTTGAGCTCTCTGATCAGCATCTGAGCTAGACACAGTGGGGGGTCATAACCGCAAGGGGATCATGCTGGGTTTCAAACCAAGCTATCACAACAACAAAAATTACCCCCAACAACCACATGGAAATTGCTCAGAATGTGATCATCCCATTTCTCAGAATTTCAATTTCCCTAAAAAAATGCCTTAACTTGACAGCCTAATTCTGCAATTGGATTCTAGAAGTTAAACAAGAATGAGTTAAACATACTGGGGAGAACAATCCTCAAAACTTAAATCCCTGCATGACTGCATGCAATTGAGATTACCATTCCATCTTAGATACTAGAACCATAATAATCAGCCCTCTCCAGGCTATGTACCCGGCAGAGCGAGTGGCAAGTATAGTAAAGTTTCAGACCCATCCCAGATGATGTCCTGCAAATGCCAAGCTTCTTGCAACATTACAATATTATAGTTCACAATAAAACTGAGCAAATTCGCCTCTGAGCACTTGGAACTCAGACAAGCAATGTTTCAGCAAATCATGTTGGTAACAAAGCCTGAATCTTGTAGTGTCTCATGTAGCATCTCACTGTGAACAGGCAGTTCCAGCTCACCGCTGGCAGCAACATTGCTTACAGATTTAGTAGGCAAAGCGTAATCATTTAACAGTCAGTTTGTGTTCTAAGACCTGACAAAGGGCTGAATCTGTTAGATTTAAGGATACAAGCTCAGGTGATAAATTCAGATGATTAGGGTGGTAAGCCATTCCAGATGAGCTGGGTGCCAGAAAAGTGATGACAGAAATAACCCAATGGCAAAGCAGTTATACAGTTGTTATTAAAATTCTAATAAGCATGTTGGGAACAATTTCAAATTAAATGGCCAGCTAGTGTCAGATTTCTACAGTTAATAACCACGTAATTCCCAACAGAATGTTTAGTTGATGGCCCAATCCAGCCTACTCTTCAGATATATTAGAGTGTTACTGTATTCCGAGGTGCTGAAATCAGAGTTTTTAGTTAGCCAATGGCACACCTTATTCTTGAGGTCATCGTAGGTTTCCACCCTGCCTATGGGCAGGCATGGAAAATTAGCCAAGACTGCTACATAAGGGCTGCAGTTAGAGGGAGGGTGAGCCAAGGACAGTTAACTGCATCCCTTCTCAAAGGCTGCATTCCATAATTAAATCCAGAAGCAGAATTCGTATTGGTCGAGGCTGCACAATGGCAATCCTTGTCCATGCTGGGCAAGATTTCCCCAGGGAATGAGGGAGCAATGGTAATATCCTCCATTAGCTGTGAATTCACCCTACCACAGCCTTCCATGTCAGAGGTGGCGTACGCATTACATACTATCATCATCTTGGCTGGCCTGGTGCACACAGGGGCTAGATTTTTACAATAAATGGGATTAAAATGTTTTGATACTACAAGCTCTAAACTTGCAATTGTCTCTACTAAGGGAGTCATTGAGGTAAAAACAAAGAGCATGATTTAGATCTTGATGATATTACTGCAAATCAGCTGCAGTGGCGGACTCGAGTTTGCTGTCAAGCAGTGAGTGTTCCGACTGCCGTATTTAGGTGTATTGCGGCTGAGTTGCCGCCCGCCACAAAGGACTGCTCTTCTCAGCCGCCATACTGGCAGGGTCCTGCTGACCATATTTTGATGTTACAGTCCTGCAGACGGTGTATTGGCAGATTATTTCTGATGGCGGGAGGCCATTGCGGGACACAATGGACATCGTAAAATGGCTATGGAGGAGAGGTAAGTCACACACCTTAGCCGTATGTGTCCCCCTGCACTACACAACAGACCTCATAAAAACCATTGTCCAGTGGCATTCCACAAGATAACATCTACATGACGAAAACACACATTGCCATACATCCATGACACAACATACACACACTATTCAAACTACACCCACACACATGACCAGAACACAACTACTCACTCATCTACACAAACACACACACATAATAGAAACTACACACATCACGACAACGACCACCACACAACACTCACCCAAACAGCAACACAATACACAACCAAACATACTCCACATCAGACCCATAAGCAAGTGGCACACAATCTGACACAACCACATCACCCACTCAGCTCCCTCTATCTCAACTAGCCAATCCAATTGCAAACACACACACACACACACAGATACATGTACTGACCCTCATACACAACTAGAAGTACAACATCACAGGTACAGGTCCCCTTGCCATGTGCATACATGGACTTAGTTGAAAATTGTGAATGTTACATCATTATGGTGCCAGCATTCATTTGGAAATGAATACTGACACCAAAATTACATCTCTGCATTTCTGAGATATGTGCCTTGTACCAGTGTCCCCCCATCCATGTCCGAAACAATTGTGTTACAGACATATGCATGTTACAGTAATTTTGAAAAATTACTGTGACATGTAGATGACTGCAGTTGTCCCGAGCTTATGTGCAGTGACCACACAACAGACTGGCAATGCGATTTCCCCACCTTCAAGTCTGAAGACCGGGAAGAGGGGTTTTGGGGAGGGGGTGTTGTGTTTTCTCCATGGTCCAGTGGCAGCAGCGATGGAAGGTCTTGTCCAGTCGTGTCCAGTCAAAAACGGAAGTGGAATCAGGGAAAAGGGTAGGTTTTTATGTAATTTCCTCTCCAATCCACCAACTCAGGTGTGGAGGTAACACCGCCACTGTTGGCTTGGTGGGAAGGCACATCCAAATCTGCTCAGTGGGAAGGGTGGCTACTGCTTCCTCCTATAGCGCCGTCAATGTGGTTGGGAAGTTCTAGCAGGGTCAGCAGAACTTGGGTGGGTTATCGGCTATGTGACCACCAACATCTAAATCGGGCGGGCGTACCACTAGTGGGCAGACAGATTTTCCGTCAAAAAATCAACACCGTGACAGTAAACACCAAGGTCTAAATTAGGTCCTAAGCCTTTAATTTTTTCAAGAATAATGTCTTAATTTCAGCATGTGTTTCCACCAGACCTGGGCAAAAAACAGGGTAAGGATGATTACTTATGCATGTGGCTTTATTAACTTTATTGGTAGCTTTATATTTAACGAGCATCCCAGTAACTATAGTCCTGTGACTACATGTGCCCTTGTTCTGGTGCTTCTGCTTTACGACTTGGCCGACACTGCGGACAGACGTGGAGTCACGGTCAGAAGTCCGATAAAGAGGACACAACTTTGCACTCAGCATTTCCCTCTGCTGTCACTGTACGAGCTGATGTTACATTGCTTAGAGTACCAGAATAAGGGTAGTGTGCCACTTTGCTCCAAAGAGAACCCTTGCCTTCAGGACCACCATTCTGTGTGCAAACAAATGCCACTCCAGCTTTCACTCATATTAGCACCCCATTGAATATGAAGAGCTTCTTATGTAGAACCCATGTTCCTTCCAGTGCCTTTGAGAGTTGTGCCTTCACTACTACTGACATGTACATCCTTTAGAAAGACTGCATCACCCCTCCTTTGCTTCAGATAGACATTCATTTTCTGCTGCTTAGCTGGATCGTACATACCCCAAACTTTCCAGGTCGCTAATGTATAAGAAACACATCTGAAATTACCCCAACAGCCCTGGCTAAAATGTATCTAGTGTGGAGCACACAGGTGCAATAAGCACTTTAGCCTTTTCACCCCCCAGCATTTTCCATTTCCCCATCCTGAAAATATAACTGGTGGACCTCTTCAATGGGAAATGGAACAGACTAGTAAACAGCAAGGATGAAAGACTGTATCTTGAAAGGGTAGAGGGCTTCTGAGGTCCGGTTGGTCAATATCTTCGGTGTTCCAAAGAGCTTACCACTGGCAGAAAAGGGGTGGCACAGCCTCTTCCAGGAGAAGACAACCCCCAGCATTTTCCATTTCCCCATTCTGAAAATATAACTGGTGGACCTCTTCAATAGGAAATGGAACAGACTAGTATACAGCAAGGACGAAAGACTGTAACTTGAAAGGGTATAGGGCTTCTGAGGTCCGGTTGGTCAATATCTTCGGTGTTCCAAAGAGCTTAACACTGGCATAAAAGGGGTGGCACAGCCTCTTCCAGGAGAAGACAGGTCTGGTCTTTACCTGGGCACATCCTGCACTATGATGGGAGCCCGCTTGTTATAAGCGCCCACCCAGAGCAGATCTAGCTGGCTCGGCCTCCTGGCAAGAGAGGAGTTCTGAGGTTTTGAGTCCTGCCCTCCAACACAGAAGAAAGTTGTGTCTTATCAAATATGACAACAAAGAGACTGAGAAGCATGAAATATCCCTACATAGTCCATATTTTTATTATAACCTTCAAATTATACACCCTTATGGTTATGTATTGACTTTTCTCTTTCATTTATCTCCTTTTTTATCTGTGCTCATATGTAATGAGCCATGTGGTTATAACAAACACTATTCCACAGTTTGATGTTAAAAAATTGAGCTATGGTGTGCGCCACTATTTATTTGTTTTGTGATTAACTGGTTTGGTCGTCCAATTCCAGCTTGTACATGTTGGCAATGGATGTATTATAGTGTATGAGCACCGAAAATACATATAATTTGAATTGAGAAAACTGGAGGTATGTGCCGCTATTCAGAGTCACTGCTGCCTCTTGCTTTCCTGCCAGATTTTTATCAGTGTCTGCAGAAACATGGAAGTTGACCTTTGCACTGTAGGAAGAATGTATGAATGTATGTTTACTAACGATAAGACTACAAATGATATCACTGATAACATTGTTATCAACAGTGAGGGAACACGGATAATATGTAATGCAGCGTGTGTACACAAATCCTCATATGGACATAAGCTTCTGAGCACAGCCTTTGCCTCTGCGCAGAAGGCTGATTGATGCTTGCTCCTAGTTTGCACATAATACATTGCTGTTTGCACCTAGATGGACATAACGCATTGTTATCAACCATGTATGCCACAGGTTGAGAGTAGAGCTTTTGGTCAGGCTTTTCGACCAGCCCCAGCGTGCACAGACTTTAGATGCATACCTGGTCTGTGAGAGGCACAATCCACTTGAACTAGGAACACATGGCTTAGCACTTGAACAACGACTGTGCTGCCCACTGCAGACTCCATTAATCCTGTAAACACAAAAACGATCTAATACTTTCAGGTAATGAAAGTAACTGGCACACTGGAGGAGAAAGAGATAAATGGGATAAAGTCATCCCACCATACATTATAAGGATATTGAAAGTCACTGAGCAGTTTCTTGACCTTCTAAAGGAACGTTGACTTTGGCCTTGTTACTCTATAAGGCTATGGAAATCTGAAGGTGACTGCAATATCCTTATCATGTATGATAGGGAGTACTTTATTCCTTATATGTCATAGTCACACCATCACCTTTTTCACAAACCACATAAATCCTTGATGAATAACTTTTCATATTCAAGAGAGAGCATGTTTGCAAACATGAAGACTACAAATAGAATATATAGGGCAAATTTTAACACGTCAAAAAAACTGTTGGCTATTTGTGGCAAAAAGATAGTAGAATCAGTTTAATACACTTTAGGTGCAGTAGAAACATGCAAAAACTTAAAATCTATCTATAGAAACCTAAGGAGTGCAAAATATAAAAATGTTGCCAAATTACCTACTTTGCTATTGTTACTGCTCAGCAGAAAAAAAACAGCATTAGAAGGAAAAGCAACATTCCTTAAACATTTTTTTAATTATGCTCTTTGACCTAACCTGCATTTTTCCTCAGCTGCTGGCTCTAGCATCAGGCGTTGTGACATCAGAACTCAACTGTAATAAGTTATTTCAGCTGGGTTCTGACATCATTTCCTTATAACTGGCAACTGGGTATGTCATAAGTAGCCTAGAGACAGATTTGTATACAGGAATTGCAGAATACCATGTAATATATATATATATATATATATATATATATATATATATATTGGTAGGAAAGTTCCGTCTTTTTGCCATGTTACCACCAATTTCTGCCTGATGTCAGTGTGTTTTTGATTTTGACTGTGTCACTGGGATCCTGCTAGCCAAGACCACAGTGCTTATGGTTTATGGCCTGCTTGTCAGTATGTTTCACTGTTTTCTAAATTGTCACCTGGAGTCCTGCTAATCAGGAGCCCAGTGCTCATGCTCTCTCTGTTTCCAAATTTGTCTTTACATACTGGCAGCTTAATATTTCACTCCAAATTGGCATACTGGTCCCTCCTTATACATCCCTAGTATATGGTACCTAGGTGCGCAAGGCATTGGGGTTCCAGGGGATCCCTATGGGCTGCAGCATTTCTTTTGCCACCCATAGGGAGGCCATGAAAAGGCTTCTACAGGACTGCCATTGCAGCCTGTGTGAAATAGTGCATGCACTATTCCACAGCCATTTTCACTGCACCAGGTCACTTATAAGTCACCTACATATCATGTCTTTCAACCCTCAAGGCTGGGTGCAAAGTACCTGTATGAGAGGGAACCCCTGTACTTGCAGAGGTGCCCATACATCGTCCAGGCCCATTTTCCCAGACTTCGAGCGTGCGGGGACGCCATTTTATGCGTGCACTGGACATAGGTCAATACCTATGTCCAGCTTCACAATGGTAACCCTGAATATAGCCATCTAAGGTGTCTAACAACTGGGAATTTTACCCCAATCCTGATTCCAGTATTGGTTGCACAATCCCATGCACACTGGGGGCTCCACAGTGGACCACCCCAGCTGCTGCCACCTCACAGACAGGTTTCTGCCTTCCTGTTGCTTGAGCAGCTCAAGCCCAGGCAGGCAGAAGAAAGGATTGCCTGTGGGAGAGGAGAGTGTTACACCCTCTCCCTTTGGAAATAGGTGTTATAGGCATGGGAGGGGCAGCCTCTCAGAACCTCTGGAAGTGCTTTGAAGGGCACAGATGGTGCCCTCCTTGCATAATCCCATCTACACTGGTTCAGGGACCCCCAGTTCCTGCTCTGGAGCGAAACTGGACAGAGGAAAGGGGAGTGACAACTCCCTTGTCCATCACCACCCCAGGGGTGGTGCCCAGAGCTCCTCCAGAGTATCCCTGGGTTTTGCCATCTTAGATTCCAAGGTGGTGGAGTACTCTGGGAGCATCTGAATGGCTAATGCCAGCAGGTGACATAAGAGACCGCTCCTGATAGGTGCATACCTGGTTAGGTGATAAATCCCCCTTTCAGGGCTATTTAGGCTCCCTCCTCTGGGTGTTTCTTCAGATTTGGATTGCAAGACTCCAGCAGAAATTCTCTGCATCCTTTACTTCATCTTCTACCGAAGAAACAGCCACTGACCGCTCAAGGAACTCTACAAATCTGCAACAAAGAAGCAAGGACGACTTCTTCATCATTCTAACTTTAGCTCCTGCCAGCAACTGCAACATCCTCCGAGGACTGCCTGTCTTTAGCCTGCACCAGAAGAACCAAAGGAAACTCCAGTGGAGTGAGAGAGTCACTTCGCTGCTTCAGCAGGCCCTTCTCTGCAGCAATGACCGGTGACTTGGTTTCCCACTCCAGACATGGATCCAGCAACACAGGTGGGGGACTAAATTGACTCCGACAGTCCCAACGTCCAGCTGTCCAACTTTGGTGGAGGTAAGAGCTAGCCTCCACACGCAAGACAGTACCGCCGTGCACTGCGTGACATGCAGTTGCCAAGGCTCGTGTGCGACCTTCCAAGAAATTCTTTGTGAACAGCTTAGGCCCCCAGCACTTCATCCTGTGACACACAGCTTCAATAGTGGTTCTTCGGCGGCGTGGGATCCCTTTGTGTAGTGCTGCGTGGGCCTCCATTTGCACCTTCTTTGTTCCAGTTCTGTGGGACTCCTGTGCGAGCTGCCTGGTCTTCTGAGGACTCTGAGTCGCTGAGAGCCTCCTCTGCCTCCCCCTCCTGGGTAGAGGCCACCAGGTCCCTCCTGGTCCCAGGCAGCGCCATTTTCCGCTAACCCCGAGCTTTGCATGTGCCAAGGTTTGTTGGCAGAATCCAGCGACGCAAACCAGACTGCATTCATCCATCCGGCGTGGGACATCTTTTGCACCAACCAGAAACCCGCATCTGTCTTCTTTGGTGCAATACTGACTTTGTCTTCTCACCGGTGGTTCTTCTTTTGCATCTTCATCCGAGTTAGCAGGGGCTCCTGTTCTCCCTGGACTCTTCAGTGCTTCTTGGTCCGCTTCTTCCACAGGTCTTCAGGTCCAGGAATCCATTGTTGGTGTCTTGCAGACTCTTCTGCTTCTTGCATAATCGTCTATCACAACTTCTTGTGTGTTTCAGGAAACTTACTGTGATTTACTCATGTTTTCCTGGGATCTGGGGTGTGGTCTAATACTCACCTTTGGCATTTTCTTACACTCCCAGCGCCCCTCTACACACTACATTTGCCTAGGTGGGAGACCGACTTTCGCATTCCACTATTTTAGTATATGGTTTGTGTTCCCCCTAAACCTATTGCAACTTATTGTGATTTTTACTATTTGCACTGTTTTCTGACTGTGTACTTACCTGTTTTTGTTTACTGGTGTATATATTGTATATAATACTTACCTCCTAAGTATGTTCTATGAGGTATTTGTTTGGCACTGGGTCCCTAAAATAAAGTACCTTTATTTTTGTAACACTGAGTATTGTCTTTCATGTGTGTGAGTACCGTGTGACTACAGTGGTATTGCAAGAGCTTTGCATGTTTCTTAGTTCAGCCTTGGCTGCTCTGCCTATAGCTACCTCTAGACAGCCTGGCTGCTTCTAGACACTGACTACATTTCACTAATAAGAGATAACTGGGCCTGGTATAAGGTATAATTACCTTTGGTACCCACTACAAACCAAGCCACCCTCCTACAATATTAACTTAAAAAAACAAAGTTTACAGGGACGCTATAGTTACAAAATCATAGAAATTCAGTAGGTATAGTTATGGTTAGCTCAAGTAACAATAACTCGTGCCCTAAGGTAACTATAACACACATCCCCACCATGCACACTTTTTTCTTCGATAATTTGACTGCTAATGTTTCACTGATATTTTTAATGATGTTCTAAAAGTAATGAGTGCTGTAATACCTGGGGTGATTAGCAGTGTATGGCGAGGATGCAAGTTACAGTTACCTGAGGGCACGATTTGCAAGCAGGGAAAGAGTTGAAACTTCTTCTTCCAGCGGGCGAGAGCACTTTGAGAGCTCTCATCCGCTGGAAGAAGTATGTTTGCTCTGACTTGGCGGGAGCTAACAAAGCTCCCGCCAAGTCAGAGCAAACTGCTGTGTCCTAGGGTGGGCACTCTGGGACATAGCAGGAGCCAGCCTTGGGGGGTGGCGGTCACCAAGGCCATTATTGACTCCATGAGGGAGGCTGCGCGGCCCCTCCTCCAAAGTTTAACTCAGCCCCCGGGAGGTGGTGGTCCACAGGTCAGTGGGGGACGCTGTACAGGCCTCCCCCATTACAAATTACTGATTTGCCACAACACAGACATTTCCTACAAATTTGACCAAGCCCCAGAGAGGGAGGTGGTGGTTCCGAGGGCCTTATTAGGCACATAAGGGGGGGTCAGCACAGCACTCTTAAGGCCTGGTCCGGGAAGGTGGTAGTCCTCAGCCCGTAAACAGCCTTTGAAAGGGGGCCACATGACCCCTCCCCACCACATACACATTTGGCCTGCCATGGATAGGTGGGGGTCCTCAGGGCCGAGATCGGCCAAGGGAAGGGGGATGTGTGCTCCAGTCTAACTGACTTACTAATTTAAATTGCCTCAGGGTCCTAGCCCACCGAGGGCTGAGTTTAATCATGTGTGGGGTGCTTGTTTTTTTACATTTTAGTAGGGATTCGCAGATCCTCCATGAATTTTAAATGAAAATTTAAAAAGATGCTTTTTGGCACCGACTGTGTCGCTGGGTTCCCCACTAATAGGCCTAGTGGGTCAGGTTATTACTACCCTGCACCTCTCTTTTTGTTCGGATTTATTTTGGGACTCAGCTGAGTCTGAGTCACAAAATCACTGCCAACTCTTCCTGGTTGAAGTGTTGGCAGCCAATCAGATATCAGCATTTATCTGTTGGATCTGCAGAGGATCTGCGTTGATAGATATTTATATTTTTTTAATCTTACCATTAACAAAAAGAGATCTTTCTACCTTTCTGCCAAATATGGTGTAATTCTGTTCAGCTGAACAGGCTGTAGCCATGTTCAAAACCATATAAGAAACTGCATGGGGAAAATTTATTTGGGGACCCACCCTTTTTCTCGGCCCCCGCTTAATGGGTCACCCTGAAACTTTCAAGACAGCAGCTACACAAATTAGCATAGGAGTTTTGAAAAATTTGTGACGATTCATCAAACTGGGCCAAACGTATTGGCAAAACAAAAAATGCTTTGTCAATGGGAATTAGGTCCTAACTATAGCTATCTACTGGTGACTGCCACTAGGTAATGTGTGTTTATATCTCTACATCTCTATTTACACACACACACACACACACATATATGCATATATATATATATATATATACATATATATATATATATATATATAGAGAGAGAGAGAGAGAGAGAGAGAGATTGAGATTTATAATGAACACACACACACACACATACACCAAAGAACAGGTATAGTAATGTTATAGTCAAATTTAACGTTACAAAGTAAAAAAACACTGAAATTCAACACTGATAGTTCAGTGGGCTAACTATAACCTGTGCCCTCACCATGCACTGTGTATGACTTCACATACATCATCACTCATGGCATCACCGGTAATGCTTTTTGGACCAGAATGTATATAGCAAGCTAAATCCACACTACATTTTATATCACCTCTGCAGTGTTAATGCGCATACCCTTTTGCATTATGCAAGACATGAAACATATCTGTGAAATCACCCACATTTCGTAGTTATTATGCTACTTTTTACTAGTATTCAGGTGCATAAGAAACAATGTCTCTCTCTACACAGTAATAAGATCCGTAACTTATTTAAAAAATAGTTTGGTCGTTATTTACCTTAATGATAAGTGGCTGTTAAATATCTCATCTGGCATAGAATTTTAAGTAAATGGCTTCACATCTATGCATTAATCATGGATAAGGCATGCACAATCAGGCCCTATGGACAAACCTCTGTAGTTTACCAAAATATACAAGACATATTGTGGAGAAGCAAGTAAAGGCCTGCACTGAGTCTCCATACTAGAAAGCACATTTTAGCTAGACATCTTTTTCTGATGGCAACATTTTTACATATTGTTACACTCACATGATAATGTACTAGGAAGACACTGTATCTGCAGTGCCATGCAATCTTTACACTCTGTCTAAGCTAGGCACACAGAGCACAATGCCCTTGTATTCTGATTGTCCAGTGGAGACAGCTCTAAGCCTCCAGACGAACTATCACACCAGCTCTGCACCTTTGACACAGTGAGATATAAACAGTGTTTTTATTATATATACTGATTCTGTACTACATTCAGCAGAGGAGCACTTCTGCTAGGATTACCCTGGAACACAGTGCACTGTTACTGTGATGCAGCCTTGCTGACACTGACCTCCATCCTGCAAAGGACAATAGCTTTTTCTACATCAGTCCGGCTCCTGACACATCATACTCAGGTATTAGGGGGTTAGGCTTTCCCAAAGGATGTGGCAGAGGGTACTCCCACAATGCTATCAATAGTGTAGGTAGTAGAACAATAGGAGTATAATTATACAATAACATTATCATGGTTGAATTGTTTATCGTTTTTACCATTCTTACAATCCTGGTTACAATGCTTTGTTTCATATGCCTGATAATCACAGCTCATGCTTTCCATACAAGAATTCAATTGTTTTAATAAATACCTGAAAACCCATTTTTTTTGTATCTTTCTTATGTCTAACTTGGGCATGCATAAGAGCACAAAAAGGTGGATCCATTACTTCCATGGGAGCCAGCGTGGTCATGTTCAAGGTTGCTGATGCCTTTTGGTACTGTGGTAAGGTGAGGGGTTTAGATGGGGCATTGTGAGCTAGGGACAAATTGTGTCAGCATTTACTGATGGTACATGTGGACGGAGTCCCTATAATCAGATGCCCATGCTGACCAAATGCACAGCCCCACTTTATTCATAGGAACCATGGGCTAGATGTATCAACAAACCATTTTGCGATTATCTAATAGCAATTTTTAAGAAATCGCTATTTCTGAATCGCAAAATGGTATGTATCATATTTGCGATTCGGTAATAGCGATTTCTTAAAAATCGCAAATGCTATTACCGAATCGCAAATTGCGATACTGGCCCCATTCCCACCTATGGGCCCGTAGGCCCATATTTGCGATTTTTTTGCATTTCCCAAATTGCAAATCCCTAACTGGAATTCGCAAATTTGGGAAATGCAAAACCCAGGGGGCTGGGGGCCTAAGGCCCCCTCTGCTGCACCCCAATATTTTTTTTAAGGACATATAAGGCGCACACATGCCAAAGGGGCATGTGCGCGTTACATGTCAATTTGAAAAATGCATTTTTCAATTATTTTTAACATTTGCGCATGCTTACCACCAAGTTCAACTTGGTGGTAATAGCGATTCCTTAATGTCCAATTTGCATTAAGGAAAAGCTTGATACATGTGGTTTAGAAATCGCAAATAAGGGTTCCTTATTTGCGATTTCTTATTTAGAAAATCACAATTTGCGATTCTCTAAATGGCCTTGCAATTTTAAGGAATCGCTATTTTAGCGATTCCTTAAAATTGCATAGCGAATGCCTTTCATACATACTGAAAGGCATTTTTGCATTTGCAAACGGCCATTTGCACCGTTTGCAAATGCAAAAATACTTGCTACATCTAGCCCCATTTGACATGGCGCCACCAATGTTCCAAGTCAATTACTCATTTAATGGGTCTCCTGAGAAGTTATTGTTCTGCCCAAGGTCCCCTTTTGACCTCTACATGGAGTTGTCCGTGGTGAAAAGGAATACATGCTCCTCAGCTTACTAGGAAGCACCTACTTATAGCTGTAGGTTGTTCAAGCCTAAATCATTAAAATGATTACCCCACAATAGTATTACCTCTCTGAATTTCATTCATTAAAATGGTGAACGCAGTTAACAATTCTGTTAATTGTAAACATGTTGTTAAAGCACATTTACTGGTACAACGGTTCCCAGTTATGGGTGGAGATGTTACCTTCGTGGTAGAGGCACATGAAGAGTATAAAAGCAACGTTTTTTTACTCTTGGGCTAATTTTCCTGTGCCACAACTCAGACTTTTCCTACATACACAGAGTCTTCAGTACCTAATCAATACAGGCCTTATCAACAACTAAAAGTAGCACTAACTTTTTAGGAACATCGAACTTGGTTCCAAGGCCCCCCACCCTGACATCCACTTCAACATGTAAGACTGGGACCCCTCAGCAATAATGGGGCAGCCTGGCCAGTCCTAGCCAGCTATAGACCATATTCAAATTTAGCATAAGTGCCTGAGAACTAACAACATTCTACAGTCACACTGTTCAACTATACTGCCACGTAATGCAATATATTTTAGGCACATTGACACACTTCCCAGGATGGGTTGGTCAAGCTGGGCAGCCAAAGTTAGCTGTGCCCACAATTAGTTCTGTTACTATTAACCCAATTATGGATAAGGTTTCAAACCAACTAGAGGAAATTCTGCTTTGGACTGCACAGAAAACTCACCAGCTTGAAACAGGGTTTACCCATACAGGACCCTTAGACAAACACATAGGTGGTCATTACAACATTGGCGGTAAAAGCCGCTTACTGCCATGCAGAAGACCGCCAACACACCGCCGCAGCCGCGGAATTCCGAACACAGCTATTATGACCCACATCTCGGAATCCGACTAAATTCAGACACCCACACAAGTCCGCCACACCAAAGGTCAGTGATAAACTGGCAAAAACAAAACCTCCACTGTCACGCCAACAGAAATACGCCCACACTATCACGACCCACGAGGCAGTCTTTCAACCGCGATATTCCATTGGTGGTACACACCGCCGCGCTCAAAATACACACACATCTCCAAAACACAGCCACATTGGACAATTCGAAATACACACACCTGCTACACATACACACACCACTCCCACACACCCATACAATATAAAACACACACCCACATCACCCACAAACCCCTACGACCACAATTACATTCAGAAGGTCAGAGAGAGACACCACCATCAACAAACTAGCATCCACAGGCACACAACACCATCACTCACATAACTCCCACGCACCTCACACTACACACCACTACATATCACCACAATTATCACCACACACACCACCCCACACATCACCTACACCACCCCAAGGCACGGCAAAGACACCCCAGGTTCTCGGAGGAGGAGCTCAGGGTCATGGTGGAGGAAATCGTCCGGGTAGAGCCACAGCTATTTGGATCACAGGTGCAGCACACCTCCAATGCAAGGAAGATGGAGCTATGGTGAAGAATAGTCGACAGGGTCAACGCAGTGGGACAACACCCAAGAAATCGGGAGGACATCAGGAAGAGGTGGAACGAACTACGGGGGAAGGTGCGTTCCGTGGTCTCAAGACACCACCTGGCGGTTCAGAGGACTGGCAGCGGACCCCCACCTCCTCCCCCACAACTAAAAACATGGGAGGAGCAGGTCTTGGCGATTCTGCATCCTGAGGGCCTCGCAGGAGTCAGTGGAGGAATGGACTCTGGTAAGTCAAATCTTAAATATTACATCCCCCACCCTACCTGCATGCTATCACATGCCCCCACCCTTATCATTCCAACTCCTCACAAATGTACCAATATCACAAACCACACATCCCAACACCAAGCCCTGCATGCAACAACAACGCATGGACACCCATCACTAAAGCATGCCCACTGCACATACCCATACACCCCCCTAAACCATCATCACACAAGCTCCCACACAGGAATGCCAGCACTGGGGTACACGGTCACCCACCCATTGCACACAATGACACACACAGATGCAATAATCATGCCTTTCCACCTCTACAGGACCACTACCCAACGTCACCAGACAGGAGGGTCCAGACATGTCCACTCCACCCACAGAAGAGGCCCACAGTGATGACAGCACCTCTGTCCACCTGGATCTTGATGACCAGCCCAGACCATCGTGGGCCTCGGGACAGTCGGTTCCCCTCACACAGGCAACCACAGACCTTCCCCCCTCTGGAAACACCAGCACAGCACCCACCCAGCGGGCCCATACCTCCGTCCCCAGGACACGTCAATCAGCTGTGTGTCCACCACTACAGGGAACCCAGGATAACCCACCACCCCAACTACAACAGGGACCTGGGGGCAGTGGGCACACGGTCCAGGAGACGGAGGCCCAGGAACACAGGGGAACTGGGAGGGCTGCTGTGCGACAGGGTGCGGACAGGCCAAGGGAACCCACTCTCCACGAGGCCCTCTCTTCCATCATGGGAGCATACCACCACTCCCAGGATACGATGGCAACGGTACTGGCCAAGTTTCAGGAGACCCAGCGCATGCAGGAGGAACAGTATTTGGGGTTCAGGGAGGAACTCAGAACCATCAGCTCCGCCCTGGGCACCATCGTAGGGGTGCTGAAGGAAGTACTCAACACCAGGAGGGACACTGTGGCACTCGGTGTCCCTGACACTAGAATGAACAATGAACTGCCCACCACCTCCGCCGGTGCTAGTGGACAGGACGCCCCGCCATAGGACCACCACACCAGCACCCCACCCCCTGCAGACGGAGAACCACCCCACAAACGGTCCCTGAGATCCAGTAACAAGACATAGCACGATGCCAAGACCCCCGCCAAGAAATGAGACCACCCTGATTGTCATCCCACTGTCCCACTTTGTCACCCTGTCCATATTGAAACTGCCCCAGCTCCACTTCCTATGCCCATATGGGTAATGCACCTGTGAGAATAATAGACTGGACTCTGCCATGGACACTCCTCCGCCATCAACCCTCACCATTTAACTTCCCCCTCCAATATTTTGTATTTAAATAAACACATCTAAAGCACCAAAAGATCTGGAGTCTGTCTGTGATTTCGAAATTGTGTATTTGCAATTACAGTGACAAAATGTTCATGAAATAGTAATGTCAACATACCTATGTCACACAGCTCTAGTCCATGAGGAATCTAAGCAGATGACACACGTTGGGACCCACACCTGTGAAACCGTAAGGGAAAGTGACAACTCAGTGACCATACACTGGGTGAAATCGACTGACAGGAGAGAGGTAGAAGTGTAAAAGTACATGTAGTAGCAGGAATGTATTCTCACCTGTGTTTCACTGGAAATATTGCTGGATGACTGAGTACCTGTTCTGCATGTCTTCTTCCTCTGCTTCCTCCTCATCACTGTCCACAGACTCCACAGCTGCCACAACACTGCCATCTGGACCATCCTCCTGCAGAAAAGGCACCTGTCGTTGCATAGCCAAGTTGTGAAGCATACAGCAGGCCACAATGATCTGGCACACCTTCTTTGGTGAGTAGAATAGGGATCCACCTGTCATATGCAGACACCTGAACCTGGCCTTCAGGAGGCCGAAGGTCCGCTCGATCACCCTCCTAGTTCGCCCATAGGCCTCATTGTAGCGTTCCTCTGCCCTTGTTCTAGGATTCCTCACTGGGGTCAGTAGCCATGACAGGTTGGGGTAACCAGAGTCACCTAAGAGCCACACACGGTGCCTCTGGAGTTGACCCATCACATAAGGGATGCTGCTATTCCGCAGGATGTAGGAGTCATGCACTGAGCCAGGGAACATGGCATTCACATGGGAGATGTACTGGTCTGCCAAACATACCATCTGTACATTCATCAAATGATAACTCTTCTGGTTCCTGTACACCTGTTCACTCCTGTGGGGGGGGACCAAAGCCACATGGGTCCCATCAGTGGCATCTATGATGTTGGGGATATGTCCAAGGGCATAGAAGTCCCCTCTCACTGTAGGCAAATCCTCCACCAGAGGGAAAACGATGTAGCTCCGCATGTGTTTCAGCAGGGCAGACAACACTCTGGACAATACGTTGGAAAACATAGGCTGGGACATCCCTGATGCCATGGCCACAGTTTTTTTAAAAGACCCACAAGCAAGGAAATGGAGCACTGATAGCACCTGCACTTGAGGGGGGATTCCTGTGGGATGGTGGATTGCTGACATCAGGTCTGGGCCCAAATGGGTACACAGTTCCTGGATAGTGGCACGGTCAAACCTGTAGGTGATAATCAAATTTCTTTCCTCCATTGTCAACAGGTCCACCAGCGGTCGGTACACCGGAGGATTCCGCCATCTCCTCACATGTCCCAGCGGACGGTGCCTATGAAGGACAACAGCAAGCACAGAGTTAAACAACTCAGAGGTATGTACCCACAGTCTACACAGAACACCATTCATACACAAAATGTGGCCTGTATGTGTGTTGAAACTAGGCCTAGGTATGTGTGATGCAGTTGGTAATTAGGCCACGTGGGCCCCTGAAATGGCGGCTGCCTGAGCTGTAAAGTGGGACAATGGGATGTGAGGTAACTGCGCTGGCGTTGTACACTGTCGAGGTAGGCAGTCGAAGACCGCGGCGCAATGCTGCATTGGTTAACATTGGACCCTATGGGTCCCAGGAGCCAATGACGATGAACGCCGGCGGTGATGGTACGCACCGCCGCGGACGTGACCGCCATTTTCTATCTGTTGAATTATTCGATACCTGATCTTCGACAGGAAAGGACCTACACTGCAAGTGCTGCTGTGACCTCGGTCTGGAAGAGACAATGGCTCGTGCGTCTGGGGAAAGGGCCCCTGCCTTCACATCGGAGGAGTTGGAGAAGCTCGTTGATGGGGTCCTCCCCCAGTACACGCTACTCTACAGTCCTCCAGACCAACAGGTAAGTTCACAGGGAGCATGTTGTATGGGCTATACCTGTGTGGATAGGGCTGGTTGTAAGAAGGAAGGGGCAGAGTTGTGCGTGCATGAAAGACGGTGGGTGCATGTGCCACATGGCAAGGGTAGGGATGGGGGCCACTCACTTTGACGGCGCAGTTGGTAATGACTTCTCTTCGTACCCTGTACATTTCATGTAGGTCAGCGCTCACCAGAAGAAGGATATTTGGCATGCCATCGCCAAGGACGTCCGGACCCTGGGGGTCCCTCACAGACGGAGCACCCACTGCCGGAAGAGATGGGAGGACATTCGCCGCTGGAGAAAGAAGACGGCGGAGGCTCAGCTGGGGATGGCCTCCCAACGTGGGAGGGGTGCCCGTCAAACCATGACCCCCCTGATGTTCAGAATCCTGGCGGTGGCCTACCCGGAGTTGGATGGGCGCTTGAGGGCATCACAGCAGACACATGGGGGTGAGTACACTCTCACTCAGCTGACTTTGCGCCCATTGGAGGTGTCTGGGTGGGGGAGGAGGGCTGTGGGTTTCCCTAGGCCAGGGCGAGTTCTGTAGGCTAGGCCCCTCCGTAAGGCATGGCCCTGTGGCCCCCCACCCCACCTCTGTAGAATGTCAAGTACAGCTATTCATGCACCTGTGTCATCTATGTGTGCAGATGTCGTCCATATCCTTGTAGGCCATTTCCCAGGAATTGCACTGTAGAGCCCAACAGTGCGACGTAGTGCAGGGGGCTTCTGCGTCTGTCTTGTCCGCCAATGGTAGCAGTAATCCATGCACTCAACATGTCTTTCTTCTGTTTCCCCCCACCCTTTTTTTGTGGTCTCCCTGTTCTTGTGTGCATTAGCATCATCAGGCGGAGGAGCAGTGGCACTGGAGCACGAGGGAGCTGCATCCCACATGGCCATGGAAGGCCACACTACGGACTCAGAATACACCAGTGGGACGGAGGGCGAGGGGAGCACCATGGCGGGGACAGGAGCTGAAACCAGCGACACGGACTCGTCCTCCGATGGGAGCTCCCTTGTGATGGCTGCAACATCTGTGCCCCCCACTTCTACAGGTACAGCCGCCACCCCCCATACCAGCACCGCCCTCTTAGCAGCCCCTCAGCCTTCGCCCCGTGCCTGCTCACCCAGGAGGGTGGGCATCACCTTCGTCCCAGGCACCTCAGGCCCTGCCCCAGTCACCCCTGCTGCCCTCAGTGAGGAGGCCATTGACCTCCTCAGGTCACTCACTGTTGGGCAGTCTACCATTTTGAATGCCATCCAGGGTGTAGAAAGGCAGTTGCAACAAACTAATGCATTCCTGGAGGGCATTCATTCTGGTCAGACGGCCCTTCACCGATCCTTTCACGCTCTGGCCTCAGCACTGATGGCAGCCATTGTCCCTGTGTCTAGCCTCCCCCCTCCAACTTCCTCCACCCAGACCCAATCCCCTGTACCTCTGCCTATCCCAAGCACACCATCAGACCAGCCGGCACACACCTCACCAAACAAGGGAAGCTCAGGCAAACATAAGCACCACACACCCCACAGGCACTCACGCAAGCCTCACACACATACAGACACACCAACATCCACTGCCTCCACTGTGTCCCCCTCCTCGTCGTCTCCCTCCTCCCTCCCAGTCATGTCTACACTCACACCTGCATGCACTACAGCCACTACGTCCCGCACCAGCACACCCACCACCACACCCCCCTCAAGTTCAGTCACCACCCCCACTACCATTCACACGTCCCCTGTGTCCTCTCCCAGTGTGTCTGTGACGCCCCCTCCAAAGATACACAAACGCAGGCACACACCCACCCAACATACATCCACCTCACCACAGCCTCCAGCGCATGCAACTGCACCCAAAGCCACAAAAAGAACACCTCCTACAACCACCACCTCTTCCTCCACTCCCAAACCCCCTCCAGCTACCCGTACCAGTGTGTCCAAACAACTTTTCCTGTCCACCCTTAACCTATTTCCCCCCCTGTCCAACTCATAGGTCCTGAACTAGCACCTCAGCCACAAAATCTCCGGGACCAGTGGTGCCTGTTGTCACAGGTATGTGGAGTGCACCTGCCACCAGGACAGCCAGTGTGTCACGGAGCCACAGCACAGCCAGTCCCCCCCCTGTGAAGCACCAGAAGTTGGCCAGTGCCCGGCAGGAGAGGGGGAAGACTCCAGCCACCCAAGCCGCTCCCAGGGGTCCCGGTGAGAGTGTGGACTCAGCTGTGACTCCTCCCAAGGTGGGGAAGGGCCGAAGAAACCCAGCAAGTCTGGGAGGAGCAGCACAGCAGAGAAGCCCGCCATCATCCCCGCTGCCCAGGAGAGCACCGCCAGCCCCATCGTCGCTGCCCAGGAGGCCACCGCTAGTCCCATCATCGCTGCCCAGGAGGCCACCACCAGCCCCATCGTCGCTGCCCAGAAGGCCACCGCCAGCCCCATCGTTGCTGCCCAGGAGGGCCCCGCCAGCCAGAGCCCAGCTGCCCAGGAGGGCCCGCCAGCCACAGCCCAGCTGCCCAGGAGGCCACCGCCAGCCACAGCCCAGCTGCCCATGAGGGCCCTGCCAGCCACAGCCCAGCTGCCCAGGAGGGCCACGCCAGCCACAGCCCAGATGCCCAGGAGGGCCCCGCCAGCCACAGTCCATCTGACCAATGAAGAACCGCCAGCCCCAGCCCAGCTGAGCAATGAAGGACCGCCAACTCAAGCACCGCTGCACAGGGCAAGCACCGCTGAACAGGGCTAGGACCGCCAACTCAAACACCGCTGAACAGGGCAAGCACCGCTGAACAGGGCAAGGACCGCCAACTCAAGCACCGCTGTACAGGGCAAGCACCACTGAACAGGGCAAGGACCGCCAACTCAAGCACCGCTGCACAGGGCAAGCACCCCTGAACAGGGCAAGGACCGCCAACTCAAGCACCGCTGCACAGGGCAAGCACCGCTGAACAGGGCAAGGACCGCCAACTCAAGCACCGCTGCACAGGGCAAGGACCGCAAACTCAAGCACCGCTAGCCCATGAGCGGCAGGGGCACTGACGCAACAGGGACCGTCACGGGGTGAGTGATGCACTCTGGGAACCAGTCCCCCTCCAGAACCAGTGGAGAGATACATCCACTACTTCAGTCCTTGGCAGGATGAAGCACTCTGGGCACCAGTCCTCCTCCAGAACCAGTGGAGAGATCCATCCACTACCTCAGTCCTTGGCAGGATGAAGCACTCTGGGCACAAAGCCCCCTCCAGAACCAGTGGAGAGAAACATCCACTACCTCAGCCCTTGGCAGGGTGAAGCACTCTGGGCACAAAGCCCCCTCCAGAACCAGTGGAGAGATACATCCACTACCTCAGTCCTTGGCAGGATGAAGCACTCTGGGCACCAGTCCCCCTCCAGAACCAGTGGAGAGATCCATCCACTACCTCAGTCCTTGGCAGAATTAAGCACTCTGGGCACAAAGCCCCCTCCAGAACCAGTGGAGAGATACATCCACTACCTCAGTCCTTGGCAGGATGAGCACTCTGGGCACAAAGCCTCCTCCAGAACCAGTGGAGAAAGACATCCACTACCTCAGTCCTTGGCAGGATGAAGCACTTTGGGCACAAAGCCCCCTCCAGAAACCAGTGGAAAATGTTATCCACTTGAGAAACTGTGGCTTTGCATTCCCCAGGATTGATCAGTGGGCAAACCACCCACTGTAGAGACTTGAGAGACTGTGGCTTTGCACTCCCCAGGATTGATCAGTGGGCAAACCACCCACTGTCGAGACTTGAGAGACTGTGGCTTTGCACTCCCCAGGATGCAGCAGTGGGCAAACCACCCACTGTAGAGACTTGAGAGACTGTGGCTTTGCACTCCCCAGGATTGATCAGTGGGCAAACCACCCACTGTAGAGACTTGAGAGACTGTGGCTTTGCACTCCCTAGGATTGATCAGTGGACAAACCACCCACGGTAGAGACTTGAGAGACTGTGGCTTTGCACTCCCCAGGATTGATCAGTGGGCAAACCACCCACTGTAGAGACTTGAGAGACTGTGGCTTTGCACTTCCCAGGATGCAGCAGTGGGCAAACCAACCACTGTAGAGACTTGAGAGACTGTGGCTTTGCACTCCCCAGGATTGATCAGTGGGCAAACCACCCACTGTAGAGACTTGAGAGACTGTGGCTTTGCACTCCCCAGGATACATCAATGGGCATGAAGGCCCCTCGTGGATCTGGCATCGTACACTCATCTGGCTGTGGTGCCCCCCCTTCCCTTCCCCCTGAGGTGCCTGTTGTATTTCTATCTGATGCCCCTGCAGTGTTCTCTCTGTTTTGATCTGGTATCGTGTGTGGGCCTCGCCCATGCATTTTGGGCCCAGTGGTCCACGGACTATGAATGGTGCAATACCTGGACTAATAATCTTGGTGTATATTTTGTTAATAGTGTATATATGTATATTTTTGCTTACTGAATTTTGATATATTACAATGGTTACACTAATTTCCTTTTGTCTTTGCATTCTTCCAGGGGTGTTGGGGGGTGTAACTATAATATATAAATATGTATTAGTGTGTGTGTTGTAGTGGGTGAGGGTGGGGGTGTTGCGTGTGTGTGTCACTGTTTTTTGCCTCCCCTGTGTCGTAGGTGCAGTACTCACAGTGGTCTTCGCCGCCGCTGTTGGTGCTCCTGGTACAGGAGCAGGAAGACTATCGCAGGGAGAATTTGGAGTTCCGGGTCCATGGTGTCCTCCTTCCTCGTGGAGTGTGTAGAGGTGAGCGTTTTCCCTTCAAAATTCCTGTTTCTGCCGTGTTTTTATCCCCGGTGTATCCGCCCCGGAAAAGGTGGCGGATTGGCCTGTCATAATAGTGTGGCCTGTACATGGTCCTGTCTGTTGGCGGTGACCGCCGAGCTGTTTGTTTGTACCGCTGTGGCGGTCGGAGTGTTAAAGTGGCTGTCTTAGTTGGCGGTTTCCACCACGGTCGTAATTCCAAAAAATGTTCCGCCAGCCTGTTGGCGGTCTTACCGCCGCTTTAACACCGTCCGCTAGGGTTGTAATGACCCCCATAATTCTCAAAGTGTGTCTACCACTTAGTATGGTTCCCCCTGTAGAAGATTGTACACTTGGGGCACAGTTTTTGCTGCTGTCTATGCCATAATACATAGTACACCATCTATTGCTGTTTTGACTAGAGTGCTGAAACAGATTCAAAATTAATCCGGGACCGTCCCTGCCCTGAATTTGATGATGAAATTAATGGTCAGCTATGCCACTGTATCATCAATTAGTTTAAGTTATATCAAAGGAGAGGCAACAGCACTGGCAGTGTTCCAATGCCTTGCACAGGGTATGTAGCAGACCAGAAGAGCGAATTACCAAAAATTATTGCTGGAACCTATACATCTGTAGGGCGAGCTAGTTTGGGAGCCAGGTGTAATAAGCCACAGCTTAAAGGCAAATCTGAATGAGAGAGCATCAGTGATGTCATGAATGATGTCAATTAAGATGTCATCAATTTAATTTAACAAATCATGAGTGATGTCATATGTGAGGTTATAAACAGTGCATTGCGGCACGAGTTAGTTAGCTCACTGAACAATAACTGTTGAATTTCAGTGTTTATTTTTTGTTTTTAAACATTACATTTTGTTTGACTTCACAGCCTAACTATAACATAATGTAACCTTTGGCTTTTCTCACTGAGGGCCAGATGTAGCAAAATTTTGCTAGTCGCAAATGGCCCGAATCGCAATTTGCGACCCCGCAATATCGGAAATGGGATGCAAAAACCTCATTTCCGAATCGCAAATTGCGACGCGAGCCATTACTGACTCACATAAATTGCAACCCCATTTTGCGACCCACAAATAGGAAGTCGCAATTTGAGAGTTGCAAACCATATGAAATAGCCACTCGCAAATTGAGACGAGTCGCAAAAAGCCAATTTTGCACTTCCAATTTACCACTAACTCAGAGAAGGTAGTAACCAGAACCAAAGTATAAAAGGAGACCCAGAAGGCACCTGGGTTACTCAAGATGGCGGAGATATATGTGATAGCAAGGAGGAGGAGAGCCCACGCTGCACAGCAGATGAGGAGGAGGAGCCAGATACAGGAGAAGATATACAGAACCAGACAGACACTTTTCCAACAAACTGAGGAGGAGATATATGAGAAATACAGACTTAGCAGTGCAGCAATATTAGAATTAATAATCTACTCAATCCGCAGCTTCAACGCCAGACTGTGCGCGGCAGCGCCATCCCCACACATGTGCAAGTGCTATGCTCACTGCACCTCTTGGCCTCGGGTAGCTATCAGGGGGTCATTGCTGTGGCAGGTGGGGTATCCCAAAGTGCACTCTCACGGTTCTTCAGAGCATTCCTAGATGCCATACTCACACGCATGTCCAGATACATATACCTACCCAGGAATGAGGCAGAAATCAACAGCACCAAGTTGGAATTCTACAGGATTGCCAACTTCCCACATGTAACAGGGTGTGTAGACGGGACACATATACAAATATGCCCTCCTGCAAATCTGGAATATCTGTTCCGCAACCGGAAGTGTACCCACTCACTGAACATCCAGGTGGTATGTGACGCCCATTATGTTATAACTGACATGGTTACCAAATTACCAGGGAGTACACATGACTCCTACATTTTCAGGCACAGTGGGATACACCAACGCCTAGAACGTGGGGAGTTTGAAGACAGATATCTCCTAGGTATAGCTCAATACACCTTGCAGACATACACACAGGTCAATGTGGAACCCATCTATGCCCAGCTAACATTGTTCATTTTGTGCCAAACAGGTGACAGTGCATATGCACTACGACCATGGATACTTACCCTGTACTTAACACCCAGCAATGAGACAGAGAGGCGATACAACAGTGCACATAGGAGGACCCGAAATATTATGGAGAGGACCTTTGGACTGTTGAAGGCAAGATTCAGATGCCTCCACAGAAGTGGAGGTGCCCTCCAGTATGCCCCAATAACAGCATTCAAGATCGTTGGCGCATGCGCTATACTGCACAACATTGCCACCAGACGTGGTCTACATCTCACCCCAGAAGACCCAGATTCGGAGGATGACGAACAAGAGCTACCACATCGCCATCATGGGGATAGAAGCATTGCAAATCAAGGCAGACAGAGACGGGACCACATTGCAAACCAATACTTTGGAAGGTACGTGGTAACTGTCACCACACACACGAATGTCACACACAAAGAGCCCAGGTGTGAAGTGGAACAAACAAGAACTTTAATGATGTGAACCGATAAACTATTGAAATTAACTATTGATCAGGGGCTGTAAAAGTCCACCTGCAATGAGGACACATTAACCTCATGTGCCTCCATTGTTTGTCAGTGCGTAGCTCACATCCTACACCTGGGACGCCCAGCATGGCTGGTGCCTGGAGCATCTGCAGTTCCCTTCCGTGCACTTCCACTACGCAACACCCTGGTGTCTGTGGCAGATGCACTACTTATAGTAGAGCCCTCCTTACTGTCTTGCGGCGTGTCTGCCGCGCCCCTAGCCACCTGTTGTGCCTCCATCATGTCCACAGCCTGGCTTATGCGTCCCAGCCCGCGAGCCACATCGCTGGCAAAGTGGCCCATGTCCACCTGTAGGCTGACTGTGCGGCGTGACAGCCCTGTGGTATTTACAGCCAGGAAGACTATGGAGGCAGCCATGCGGTCTAGTCGGTGGATTAGTTGCCGGTCACAGCGCTTTGCACCCTCTCTCTCCGTGACAAGTTCAGCCACTAGTTGTCTGATGGAGAGCGCAAGGTCACCTACATTACTGTTCAGGTGTTGTAGCTCTGTGTGGACCTGTGCCAACCCTGTTGTTTGATTCCTTTCGATTCGCCACATGGCCCCTGAAATCAGTCTCATTTGCCTTGTCTGCATGCGCTGACCTTCCATGAGTGCAGCCTCGGCGGCGGACATGGAGGCGTCCCCTACATCTCGCTGTGACACTGTAGGGACAAGGACACGTCGCCTGCGACGCGGTGGTGGATCTGTGTCCTGTTGGCTGGCACTGTGGCTGGGACCAGGTGCTGGCTCTATCTCCACTATGGCCACTGGTGCATCCGGAGGGGACTGTGGTTGGGTGGTGCAGGTCCCTGTGGTGGCTGCTCCTGGGTCCTGTGCTGCCTGGTGGCTGACCTCTGACCCCTGGACGGTGTGGCTGGAGGTGGTGTCTTGTGGGAGACCTGCAGGACATAGGGAACACACTGTCAGTATCTACCATTTGTTGTATGCTTCCTAATAAACTGTTGCCTATCAGCTGCCTACTTGACTACATTGCCCATAATGCACCATTCTGGTGGTTGCTACTCTGAAATGGAGGTATTTTGGTTGTGCATGCTGCTGTGTACTAGGTGGGTGGGGGTATGGCAGATATCGGTGTACATGCATGTTTCATTGTACTCACTGGTTGATGGTCCTGGCGCTGACGTGTCCAGCTCCCCTATTCCAGACACTGCCTCTGGCTCCAAGGTCTCTTCCACTCTTTCCTCCAAAGGTGTGGGTGGTGGTACAGTAGATGGGCCTGCTCCAGTGCCCCTTATCTCCCGGAGGCGCTCTGCCACCCTCTCCTTGGTCCGGGAGCGCAGGTCATACCACCTTTTTTTAAGTTCATCAACGCTCCTGTGGCTCACCCCATTGAATTCACCTTGTCTTGGATTTCAGTCCAAATCCTCCTTTTCTCCAGCTCTGGCACACTGAGGGCTGCTCTTCCAAGAGTTGATCTCTTTTTCTGAGAATTTGATCTTCCTCTTTCTGGCTGATTCCTCCATTGTTGCTGCTGTTCATCCGTCAGCACCTCCAGTTCTTTTTCTGAGAATTTGATCTTCCTCTTTCTGGCTGATTCCTCCATTGTTGCTGCTGTTCCTCCTGTTGGCTGTTCAGCATTTGGAAATGGGTGTGGTCCTCCCTCCTCCCAGGTGTATTAGTAAACTTCCTGGCTGTGATATCATCATCAAGAGCCAGGAAGTGTTTTCCAGAGTGTTCTGCTGCACCTGCATGCAATTTGCAGCACAGCAGTAATTTGCGACACCCACTCGCAATTTGCGTGTTCGTTTTTAGCGAGGTCGCAAAAAGCGACCTCGCAAACAGCAGACTCGCAATCTGCGGTGCGACTTCATTTGCGAGTTGCAAAATAAAGTCGCTTTTTCTTGTTGGATACCATTTTGCGAGTCGGAAATTGCGAGTCGCACCAACTCGCAATTTCCGACTCGCAATTTTTTTGCTACCTACATCTGGCCCTGAATTCCTTTTTTTTAACAGAAGATAATGGGGGTCATTCTGACTCCCGCCGGCCGCAGAAACCGCAGGGCTGGCGGGAGCCGCCAGAATACCGCTGCGCGGTCAGAAGACCGCCGCGGATATTCTGGGTTTCCCGCTGGGCTGGCGGGCGACCGCCAGAAGGCCGCCCGCCAGCCCAGCGGGAAACACCCTTCCATGAGGATGCCGGCTCCGAATGGAGCCGGTGGAATGGAAGGGGTGCGACGGGTGCAGTTGCACCCGTCGCGATTTTCAGTGTCTGCATTGGCAGACACTGAAAATCTTTGTGGGGCCCTGTTACGGGGGCCCCTGCAGTGCCCATGCCATTGGCATGTGCACTGCAGGGGCCCCACGACACCCCATACCGCCATCCTGTTCCTGGCGGCCAAAACCGCCAGGAACAGGATGGCGGTATGGGGGTCGGAATCCCCATGGCGGCGCACAGCGGGAAACCGGCGGTACACCGCCGGTTTTCCGTTTCTGACCGCGGCTGTACCGCCGCGGTCAGAATGCCCATGGGAGCACCGCCAGCCTGTTGGCGGTGCTCCCGCGGTCCCCAACCCTGGCGGTCTCGGACCGCCAGGGTTGGAATGACCGCCAATGTCTTATTTCCATACCCATCTAGAAAATCTCTGCAAATGGCGCATGCCCATATGCAGTACAGGACTTGGCACAACGCCTGATCCTTGATCAGAAGGTGTGCCCAACTGTGTGAAAGCATCTAATCTGAACACAAGCAAGCTATGGTTCTCTGCTGAATAAATGTGAATCATACTTTTTGGGGGAGAGGGTGGGCTTGAAAGTAAGGAAGTTTGTGTGTGTTTTTACTTTCTTTTTCATACTTTTTTTGCTTGTTTTTGACTTTTTTTTCTTTATTACAGTTTAGAACACCCGCTTTTTAATTATTTTTTTTGTCACTCAATGCTATTTTATTTCTTTTTTTTATATGTCCATATACAAGTCTCTGTGATGCTCCTTTAACTGGCTCTTTGAACTGACAACTTGATGCAATTTTTGCAGTATGTTGCAAGACATTCAAGAGCAGTTTCCAAATATTCGTCTTCTGCAGGTGTATGACTACTCCAGTTCTCTGCCTGAGCAATCTGTTTTGGATGCATACAACGGAGATGTTTCCACATCCCTGATGTTCCCATTGAGTACTGCCCAGAACTGTTGATGTGCAGCTCTTGATTGCAGATAGTGCAGGTTACACTTTGTGCATTTACTTTTTTGCCAGGCGGTAAACTGAAAAATAGTTCCACCACTGACCATTTTTGGCCTGGTGACAGACAGTGCACAGGAAGTTTTAGACCCATCATAACATCTTCATCTTGGGTATTAGTAGGAGTACTACGGCTACTCATTGCAGTACTCGATGTCTGCTTCTTTGTAGTGTCTCCAGATGGCATGATGGGTTTGGATTGCTTCTAAAAAAAACAGCCTGTCTGAATTAGCAATGTCAATTGCTATTCAGGGAAATGTGGTGTTTATTGTTTCTGTAGCCTTTGTACACATCTTTGTTTAGTATTCATTCTGAAGCCAATCAGTTGGCACCTTTAATTTTTTTTATTGATTTTTTTACCCTCCCAAAAGGTACTGCAGGAATCTTGTGTGACCCACAGACCCAATGAAGGAGTGTTGAGCGATTCCTGCATGAGTTTTACTTCCTGTTTTGGGTCCAGTGGGACTGGGAATGTACCGCAGGACCCAGACGTTTTGTGCAAAATTCGACTTTACTAGGAGAGATGTTTTTTTTTTTTTAAGTTGGAGCTTAGGTTTTTTTTCAGACCCTCTAATAGTGGTAAGCGAAGCTGTTTAAGTACATTTCTCCCTTTTAACCTGTTCTGTTTTTAACGTTAGGGCTACTGCAGTACTTTGCAGTGGTTTTGTGGGTATAAAACTTAAAACAATGGCTTTAAGTGGTAACCAGCAGGAGCATAAAGATTCCAAGGAGGAAGTTACGGGGACACCTCAGTCTGTTCTACTGGATTTTTTTTTTTTTTCGATTGCAGGGGGGCGAAAGTGTCTAAAAAGGCAGGTACTTGCAAATTTTGCAAGAAGATCTTCATCTGACGAACTGTCACAAATACAGCTTTGGCATGTAAGGGAGTCATAAGCATCTTAATGCTTGGCATTCACAAGAACTTTTAGCAGCCAAAAGATGTCATCACCTGCAGCCCTGCAGGATATAACACTGGTAGGATCTACTCAGCTATCCTCCAGAGTCGGAAGGAACAACCAGAGTTATGTTTTGCCGCTGTTGGCTTTCATTTTTTTTATGCTATATGGTTATTAAATACTGGTGAGCAGAGGGCTCAGGTAAGAAAGAATTAAGTTCCAGCTCCCCAGGCTAGTTGCAAAAAAACCTTTTTTTTAACTCCAAGTTGGGATGCTTTGATTTTTCTCGATTTTTTTTTAGCGTTTTCCCCCAAATCACAACAAAGTTAAAACCTTTAAAAACACCCAAAAAGGTTATTTTCCGACCCCCAACCGCCTCTTCTGGTTAAAAATAAATAAATGAAACGGCAAGCCCCAAGATGATGTGATACGTGCTCCACCCTCCTCCACCAGCTGTCCCAGTTTCTTGAATGAAGCGGAGCAACACGGAACACAGCACTGACAGCCAGCAGCACTCTTTGGTGTGTCGTCCAAACCACATAGGAGGGAGATGGGAGCACACAGGCGTGGCATGTGTGGCATGCTGATACATGCTGACACAGAGAACCAAAGCTAGCATAACAACGCAAGAGGGAGTCGGGGACGGCGTCTACAGAGAATACGGGGGCAGCATCCTCAATTCTCAGTGGCTATCCCCAAAATGCCAGTGGAGACTTGCAACAGGTGCGTACATTCACAGTTAGTAGCAGCAGAGTGGGGGATTTCAATTTTGAGTTTCTAGATTTGGCGTACTTGAACCAGCAGAAAGCAGCATCTAGCGAGGCTAGCGCTGGGTGGCACAAAAGAAGCAAGACACTTATGGTGGCGCAGGCCTGGTGAACAGAACCACCCAGCACCTATATCAGATATGTGGCATGTGTGACATACAGTATGCAAGTTTATCCTGGAGTCTGGGGATACTGGCCCACCCCCTTTTTCTTGTTTTACTTTGAGACTGTATCATAGTGCCACACTGTATGAGAGGAAGAAATCGGATGGGGTGAAGGGAGGACTGCTTCCAAAGCATGGGGTAGGGTAAGACCCAGACGTGCATCCAACAAGTGGGCTAGCTAAGACATACGCTCAGCTCTACTGGCAGTGGGACTGCTGGAGCCTCCAATAGCACCGACAGAATGTGAGCACCAGACATCATGGCATCGTCCAAGGGCAAGAAGGATCACAATCTTAGCAACATGTTCACCAGGTCCTCTCTCCTGCAGCTGCCGGACAGCTGGAGGATACGCCTGATGATTAGGCACCACTGTTTTAGGGAGTTTATGGAATCCTTATTTGACATGCTATGTGCTTACATACAAACGGTAAAGAAGGACCTCACCTAAGAACTAAAAGAGGTGCAGCAGGGAACTCTGGGTGACAGGGTATCCACCATACAGAACAATGAGACAGCATAAGGTGAGGACCTGGAACACTCTACTGGACAAGTTACTTACCTTCAATAACGAGTTGAGAGACCTCAATCAAGAGCTTCGCTACCAATAGCTCTCGAAAACAGGTCTTAGAGCTCATATATACGCATCAAAAGGGTTCCATCACAAGCAGTATCTGGCAATCTTGAGGAATTCGTTCTACACCTATTCTGTCATGTAACACCAGCACTAGCAGACCAAGAGATCATCCATGATCGCACTCATAGGGCAGGCCACCCAGCCAGTACTCCTGGGCAAGCCCAAGACATTCTCACATGCCTATACAGGCAAAAAGAAGCCATCATGGCCACAACACAAGATAAATACATTATGGACTTTGAGGGACTAAAACTGAGATTATACCAAGACCTCTCCCCAACCACGTTGCAACAGCATAGAGCCCTTTGGCCCCTGACAAGTGCCCATACAGGAGAAAGGCATCAGATATAAGTGGGTCACATTGGCTCCACCCGCTCTTCCATATAGAGGATTACTAGTCTCAGCCTTAATGTTCGGGGGCTTAATGTTTCAGTGAAGCACCTGGCAATCTTGGCCTTTCTCAGGGATGCAAAATGTGACATCTGTCTATTACAAAAGATGCAATTGCTCAAGTCTGACTAGAAGCATTTACGCTCCAGGTGGTTTGACCGCCAACACTTCTCCTCTGGAACAGTGAAAAGGGCCAGGCTTGCAAAACTACTGGTGACCCACTTTCTGGGGCGAATGACTCAAGTCCATACTGAACTAATCGCAGGCTTTTAGCCCTGCAAATAGATCTGAAAGGACATGGGTTTACATTGGCTAATATCTATCCCCCCAATGACCACCAGAAAACCTTCCTACGGGACGCCATGGGGTAGGTGTTACCCAGGCCAGATATAGACATTATTGTAGGTGGGGACTTCAACATTGTAATGGAGACGCAGAAGGATAGATTGAGCAAACCGCTCTTATGCTGGCTTTTTGACAATGGCTGACAGATGAAGGCATGACAGACTTACGGCGACACACCATTCCAACGGACCTGAGCTACACATTCTTCTCAGTTGCACATCGGACATTTGTCTTCATTGACCTTTTTCTTACCTCCTGTATAACAGCGGCGACAGCGGGGTGGAGAATGGTGCAGCTCCCTGTCCGATTACTCCCCTGTTATTCTTTGTTGCACCATTCCTACTGTCTCCTCACCTGCGCAGACTTGAGACCTCAACACGAGAATTGTCACTCGCAAATCCACCATCACCAAATTTTCGGCTAGGATCACCCTATGGAAGGTGCTCTGGCTCCCTGAGAAGCAGCAAACCTAGTGCCTATATTCCTCCCTGAAAAGAAGGGCCACACTGGCAATTTGGGATGTGTTAGCTGAACAAGAGAAGCTCATCCTTCCTGTCATTGATGATCCCTATCTTTGTAAACTCCGACTTTACTTCAAGGCTGCACATACAGAGTTTGGGGCAGTGGCAATCTTCAGGGTGGAACTGGGTGGGACATTCATTTGATATATCCAGAATAATCTCATTTGACACTTGGCAAAGGGAATATGAGCTCTCTCAATCTAGGTGGATCAGATACCTGCAAATCAGACAATGGGTCCCCCACCCCTCAGTCAAACCACACATACATAGATCACTGACAACATTTGAAAAATGGATCCTCACAGAGAATAAGAGCAGTCAAATGATTACGGAACTCTGTTCACTCCTGAGTAAGATAACATTGAGGATTCCTTAATAAGCTTGCATTCCTAAACAAGGGAAGGTAGATATATCATGTTTGGTACCGAGGGAATGGTAATGCTAAAACCTCTTTAGTGGCAAAGTCGGATCTATCATTACAACTTTGAAAATGCTTATTTTAGAAAGTTGGCATTTTCCTGCTGTTTGTGCCTGCAGCCAGTTTTAGGTCACATGACAGTTAGACTTTGTGAATTCCTCCCAGACAGTCACACAATAGTGGGATTAGCAGAGTCTCAATGGGTCCTTAACTAGCTTGTTGTTTGGGGGGGAGTGGAGCTAAGCACATCCCCACTTCCACCAGCCAGCTTGGAGCCAAGGTAGGAAACCGCCAGAACTTCAAAGAACTTTTCCAGAAACTTCTCCCACCTTCCAGGAGCAGGGCACCAGGGTATAAAACAGGACTCTCAGACCCACTCTTCAGTTCACTACTGGACCTGTGGAAGTATTCTCCTGCCTGCTACTGTGTACTCTGCCAGACTGCTGCTGAACCTGGAAGGACTGTTTTGCTGCTTCCAGCCTGCCTTGAACCTTCGGAGGCTAGCCCTGCTGTGGAGTTATGCATCGTCACCTGCACCCAGGACTTCCAGAAGTGACTGCAAGGGCTCATTTTGATGTCCTTCTGTTCAGAGCCAAAGGGACATAACAGGCTCCCACCACCTTGAACCCGCTCCTGGACCCAGTCTGAACCCACAAAAGGTCTCCAAACACTCCTGGACCATTGGATGTGGTGCTAAAGGTGGCGAGATGTCTGTAGTTGGCACTTTTATCTTTTATGCATTATTTTGAACCTTAACTCTGGATCTACTGATTGGATTTTTGATGTTTTGGTGTCAAATAATTTATTTAAATGTACTTTATTTCCCTAAACTGGTTTGTGGTTTTTCTTTGGTTTTCACCTTATTACACTTTGAGTGCTACATAAATACTTTACACATTCCCTCTAAGTTAAGCCTGATTGTTTTTTGTGCCAAGCTACACAGGGTTAAGCACAGGTTAATTTGGTGACTTTTTGTGGTTCGCCCTGCAAGAGACTGGGGCTGTTGCTTGACCGGGGCTCACATCCCAGTCAACCAACAACCCAATTTCTCACAGTGTGCTGTATTACAAATAATGTAGCAATCTTGCACGTCCCGGGTGGCATCACATTAGTGAAAGTTGGACAAGTTGTGTAAAGCAGCTAGTCCTGGTCCATCTTCCTTTGTGTAGATGGTAACAGCCTGTACTTCAAAGGAGCAAGAGATATTTCTCTGCAGGCATGTGCAGTCCACTGGATCTCTTTTTCCACCCCAGAATGGGTCAACCTCGAGAGGGACACTAGCTCTGCATCACCTCTTTGTAGCCCACAGTCAGTGAGCCTACTGAAGGGCTATTTGCCTTTGCATCAATATCTATATTAGGGACAGATGCAGAGGAAAAGTGTTTCCCTCATTAGCATAGAGCCAAACAGCCATGCTAATGAGGGAACACCCGCAACATGGTGCTGTATGTAGACCGGAGCTATCTGTGTTACAAACAAGGGTCAGGATTAAATAGAGGAAAGTAGACTGTCCCTAGTTGGAAAAGTCTTGAGTTGCCTCACACTCTTTGAACCATACTCACTTTGTAGAATATACATTTTCCCCACTTCAAATCCTATGCTTGCCTAGTCTGCTTGATTATGAGTTTTCAAAAGGATGTGTTATGAAGCAACAGCGAGATACTTCTGTTTCAGTGTTGGTTTTCCTTTCTCATCTACGTCAGTCATCATGCTAACCACAAGAAGCTAAAGCAGTGGGTTGGACAAGATAGCTTATAATTTTCTGTAGTTTTCGGGCCTAGTTTCAGACTTCACTTTGCATCTTTTCAGAAGTTAGTAACATGTTACTCCACATGCTTTTCTCAGACTTAAACCACTCTTTCTACTTGTTCAGATGAATCAGTTGTACACCTTAGTCATGCTGAGTGATGAATGAGTTGCAAACGAACTGTTCACTCCACGTTGTACAGCCGAATTTCATCACTTCAGTCGTCCTAACAGCAGCAGCACTTTTCTGAGCTCTTTGTGAGCACTGTCCAAGCGGCCCATGTGGATTTAGCTTAATTTGATTTTAACGATATACCAGGAGAAGTAAAAATGTCTCTAGATACAGTGTTTTCACCGGTGCGACACTCCATCTGAAATTATGCTAACATTGCGCAACACAGTTTCCCAACTTCAATGTCTCTGCTGATCTGCTCTGTTTGATTATGAGGTTTCAGACAACTATGTTTGGAAGCAGGGGCAAGCAACTTTAATTTGGAATCTCTTTACATACTGCAGTCATCACACAAACCACAAGCATGTAACGCTCTTAAGCAACAGACCACTTTTCACACTCTTTCTGAAAAGTGTTTTCAGAGTTCGCCACAGGGTTTGCCCACACGTGGGTCCCGTGCTCACTGTGCCAAAAGGGCAAAACTGGTCCTTGGCTGCTTGTTTTCTGGTTCAGGGAGGATCTGCCTTGGCAGTACTGGCTGGACTATCCTGATTGGAACAGGGTCAAGGCTGATTTGTATATGGCAGTGTCCAAACTGAGATGGCATTGTGGGTGAAAAACTATGGATCTGAATGCGGCCGAAGCAACTGCCAGTGGTTGAGGTTAATTCAAGCATTCCATTGATCACCTTGTTGTTGCTGCAGTTTCCAAAGAGTTCCACAAGGATTCAGCTCCAATTTCTCTCTTAGGACATTAGACAGGAATGTAAAGGTGGCTGTAGATAAACATTTTGCAACTGCTTGAAACGTAACTCCAAACCATGTACAATATGAGCTTTCAGATCCCTATGTTTTAAAGCAGGGGCAAGCAACTTAAATTTTAAGTGTGGATTCTCTTCTCTCACATACTGCAATCATCACACAAAAACATAAGAACTTAAAGCTCTACAGCTATTTACACATTAAATAATTTAGAATAGTTTTAAGACCTAATTTCAGATATCAATTTGCATGTTTATAGGAGTCCACTCTGTGCGTCACTGCAGTGGTAGCAGCCTTGGCCCTTGTGGGATGGACCCTCACTCCTTCAAACGTTACTTCTTGGCCATTGGTGTAACAGGTTTTGATACATAGGACTATCCAGTTTGAGAAAGTCCTTTTCTGCACATAATATTCCACATACTATTCCAAAGATTTCCATGCTTTCTACATCTTCAGATGTCCAACTTGAATAGCACAGTCCTATTCAGTGCATGACTACAGGGGGAAGAAAGCTTTCTTCACTGTTTCTGAAGGTGAATGTAATCTTTTGGGAGGCCTAGATTAAGCCTACTTTTTCAGTTTCTGAACTCTGCTTCCCAGGGGTTTGAGCTGACATTTATTTGTCATGATGTAAAAGAGGAAAGTAAACAGTTCTCTGGAAGTAATGTTTTAGAGCTCCCCGACAACCTATTCAAAACCATGCTCACTTTGTAAAATGCAGAATTACCCACCTTAAACCACATGCTATCTATTGCTCTTCTCTTTTTCAGAAAAACAAACCTCTCTGGACAAACCTTGGGGATCCTTCTAAATTGAACCATTACAACACCATTAAAAACTGTTTTTTGTGTCCCGTAAAAATAGGACAATATAATAGGGAAGGGCAGAATATTCTTCACCTAGTGAGTAGATACCAACGGGGTACCTGCCAAGGTGGTAGATTTGTGGAATGGCTCAAACCAAAAAGTTCTGCAGGATAGAATGGGCGAAATGAAGCACTACAAAAAAGGTTCCTTGTGGAAGAATGATATTAGAGTGGGACAGGGACAAAAATCAACAAGACAGAATTAAAAACCCACCTCCAGAAATAAGGTTCCAAAAACTGAATCCAAAAACTATATTATGTAGACAGACAGTCATCAACACAAATTGGTACTTTTCCTAATTGTCTTATGCAATGCATATCTTTTTTCCTTTTTAGAAAACTCCAAAACATTTTACAGAGTAAAATTTGTATAACAAAAATACCCCACTACCTGACTCATAAAAAAGCAAATATCATTTTTTAAGAACCATACTATTCATACTCACAAATCACTCCATAAAAAACTGCAAACCCTCCCCCACTCCACGAAACAAAATGAAAAAGATGAATTAAAAAACACATAATGTATTCAGCAAAACATATTATAATCCCAATGCTTTTTGGTGCCACTTGAAAGCTCCCCTAGTAATAATCCTTTTTGACCCCTCTGAACGGGGTACACTAATCCAGTTCATTTATTAAAAAACACACCTAATAATCAAAACTCAATGTTCATATGTTGTCACATTCATTTCTACCATGACTTAAGGGTCTATTCATAGATAGGTAATCAGGAACAGGAATAATACTTGTAGGGCAACCCTTGGCAACAAAACCACTGAATCCTAGCGTGGGGATTTACATCAGCAGTCATCCAGTTTTGTTGTCAGAACTGCTGAAGCAGCGCCGACGTACACTTCGGTGCTCTGTGACCAACAGGCCGCTCACCTTCCTTAGGCCACACTGGAGTATGGAATAAAGACAAAAACACTGAGGGGAGCCACAGTCGTCCCAATGCCGGAACCGTCTACAACCAAAACAGAAAATTCTCTACTTGTATCCTACTTTTTCTTTCACTTCAAAATGGTCTGATAATCTATAGCTTCCCCTAAGCACACTGAATAGGACGGCTGCAGGTCGTAAACGTCCTCTTCCAAAGGTTTTTAAGATTTCATAGAAGCTACATGGAGGCGCACCGTCCAAATGCAACCCTCTTGCCTTATTTACGATGCTGCACTCGGCATATTTTCTCTTCAGAAAGCGTAGCTCATATAATCTATATTAGCATGAAATGTTTTTGAACGAATGTGTGATAATGCGCATAGAAATTGTATTACTATATTTTGCTAAACATGCACTTGAAATGTGACCACGGGGAGTGGCTGTCATTGTATACGGGGACTAATAAAAATGACTAATGTTCTGTTAGAGAATGGTTTTGTACAAATTATTAATGATTATGTTATTAAAGTTTCGCTAAATAAATCTTGTAGGCATTGGTTAGCATGACTCGAGGCCTAGCTGCCTGGCTCTCACATTAAATGTATTTTTTAAAAGTGCAGTGTACTGACTCGCAAAAGGACATGAACTCTTGTTTTTTTCCTTCAAACTAGAAGCTAATTGTAACTATAGTAGATCCGTTCTCATGAAATTCATATTGCTTGTAGAAATGTAATAGCTAAAATGCAACAGTGTAGATTAGTATACAGGGAGTGCAGAATAATTAGGCAAATGAGTATTTTGACCACATCATCCTCTTTATGCATGTTGTCTTACTCCAAGCTGTATAGGCTCGAAAGCCTACTACCAATTAAGCATATTAGGTGATGTGCATCTCTGTAATGAGAAGGGGTGTGGTCTAATGACATCAACACCCTATATCAGGTGTGCATAATTATTAGGCAACTTCCTTTCCTTTGGCAAAATGGGTCAAAAGAAGGACTTGACAGGCTCAGAAAAGTCAAAAATAGTGAGATATCTTGCAGAGGGATGCAGCACTCTTAAAATTGCAAAGCTTCTGAAGCGTGATCATCGAACAATCAAGCGTTTCATTCAAAATAGTCAACAGGGTCGCAAGAAGCGTGTGGAAAAACCAAGGCGCAAAATAACTGCCCATGAACTGAGAAAAGTCAAGCGTGCAGCTGCCACAATGCCACTTGCCACCAGTTTGGCCATATTTCAGAGCTGCAACATCACTGGAGTGCCCAAAAGCACAAAGTGTGCAATACTCAGAGACATGGCCAAGGTAAGAAAGGCTGAAAGACGACCACCACTGAACAAGACACACAAGCTGAAACGTCAAGACTGGGCCAAGAAATATCTCAAGACTGATTTTTATAAGGTTTTATGGACTGATGAAATGAGAGTGAGTCTTGATGGGCCAGATGGATGGGCCCGTGGCTGGATTGGTAAAGGGCAGAGAGCTCCAGTCCGACTCAGACGCCAGCAAGGTGGAGGTGGAGTACTGGTTTGGGCTGGTATCATCAAAGATGAGCTTGTGGGGCCTTTTCGGGTTGAGGATGGAGTCAAGCTCAACTCCCAGTCCTACTGCCAGTTCCTGGAAGACACCTTCTTCAAGCAGTGGTACAGGAAGAAGTCTGCATCCTTCAAGAAAAACATGATTTTCATGCAGGATAATGCTCCATCACACGCGTCCAAGTACTCCACAGCGTGGCTGGCAAGAAAGGGTATAAAAGAAGGAAATCTAATGACATGGCCTCCTTGTTCACCTGATCTGAACCCCATTGAGAACCTGTGGTCCATCATCAAATGTGAGATTTACAAGGAGGGAAAACAGTACACCTCTCTGAACAGTGTCTGGGAGGCTGTGGTTGCTGCTGCACGCAATGTTGATGGTGAACAGATCAAAACACTGACAGAATCCATGGATGGCAGGCTTTTGAGTGTCCTTGCAAAGAAAGGTGGCTATATTGGTCACTGATTTGTTTTTGTTTTGTTTTTGAATGTCAGAAATGTATATTTGTGAATGTTGAGATGTTATATTGGTTTCACTGGTAATAATAAATAATTGAAATGGGTATATATTTGTTTTTTGTTAAGTTGCCTAATAATTATGCACAGTAATAGTCACCTGCACACACAGATATCCCCCTAACATAGCTAAAACTAAAAACAAACTAAAAACTACTTCCAAAAATATTCAGCTTTGATATTAATGAGTTTTTTGGGTTCATTGAGAACATGGTTGTTGTTCAATAATAAAATTAATCCTCAAAAATACAACTTGTCTAATAATTCTGCACTCCCTGTAATGTACAAGGTCATTCAAACCGGTACAGACAATGGAACTACTGACCGAAGATGTGCAAAGAAATTATAGAAGGATGAAATCATACCGAACATGCTACCTCTGAAGACGTCAATCATATGGACCAATAAACTGTCTGAGAACTAATGCGGGGTGAAAGATTAATGACATAATCTGTTTTTTTAATTGGCTAAAGATAGCGGGGTGCAACATTTGCCCAATCAAGATTTAGGGGAATGTACAACGAAGAGGGGATAAAAACCCCTGTCACCAGGAAGTGAATTAGAATTAGGGAGCAAGAAACCAGGAGAGATTTGGTTAGGGAAATGCTATTGATTTGATCCAGAAACTTTGTCAATCTGTTTGGTGATTTATTGGTTTTACTTGAACCATCCTCTTCTTTAGATTGCCCATTTACACGTTACCTCCTTATGAGGATAGTGCCCCGTTTTCCCCGTGAGCTGAGTCTCTGACTGATGGCGAATCAACTGATGTCCTGAAGACGAAGACTGAACCTGGGTGCTGACCCAAACCTTGGAGGGTAACTATGACAATGAAATTGTGATTTGTCTGTTTGCTTTTCCTTTCTAGGTACCAACTGCTTACTTTGACAGAGACCATAGCTAGACGTTTTTTCCAAATTGGTGCTCAAAATTGTTTTGCATGAAGCCCAACATGCTAATGCTAATCAGTGGTTAGGACAGGGGTTCACTTTACCGATGCAAATAGACAAATGACTGAATCTATGCTTTGTTGAACTGACGTATTAATGACACTCTGCTGAAGTTGATTTATGTTGACGCTGTGCTATGTTCTAATAATTGCGTTCCTTGCTTTGATGAAGTCTTATTCTAGTTGCCAAATTATGACCATGATATTGAGTGTTTTGTTTCTGAAATTAACACACTTGCTCTTAGAACTGTAATCAATAGGGAATAAATCTCATAAAATTCTACTAAACTGGTGTGGTTATTCATGACTGCAAGGTCATGGTGGTGTCTCGAGTTGATTAATGACTTTTACTAAAGTGAAATGCGTTATTGTGATAAATATTGATGACATTATTGATGTATTGATTGACATGTTGATTAGCTATCTCGTCCTAAGGTGTCTCTCAACAGGGTCAAAAGATTCATTGGCCTAAAACGAGTCCCAAATGTGTAGTAATTTATCATAGAGGGACGCGTTATCAGTTCTGGTAGCAGAGCAACGGTTTAGGCCCTTTGGGGCCCTAGGACAAGTCGAGTTTGAGTCAAGTGTGTGAGTGAAACCTTCGATGGAGATTTGGCAAGTTCTATAGTGCACTAGGACGAACCATTGACAAGTCGAGAGCAGGATTTGCGGGTCGAATTCTGCTTTAGAATGCGTGAACTGAGAAGGAGAGAGTAGCAGCTGAGGCTTCAAGTGAAATCTCTGTAAAGTTCTGAAGCGGGTGTGTACCCTTCCTGTAGTAAACCGGCAAATTTGAGTTGTTGTTGTTGTTAAAGGTGCTTGCAGTAATTTTGCATTAGTTTGGTGTGAATCCAGTGAGGGGCGGACAAACCGCAAGGCTTTGCCAGCTGCAGTGTGTGAGTATGATGTCAGCAGTGCCGCGCTGGGATAGGTCAGTTACGGAGAGGGGTCGCGCACGGATTGGGACCCGTCCGTGAGAGGCATTAGGTTGAGGAAGGTGGGTGAAGAGTGTCCTGGGAATTAAAGTCACTTCCTGATCAAATACAAAACAAAAGAAAAGACGCAAAGATGAATTTTATCAATGCTTTTAGGAGCGCTCTGAAAGGAGATGCATACATTATGGCGCATGAAGGGGAGCCTGCACCGCCTGAGGGTACTCCAGCTGATATAGTAATGAATGAAAAGGTATCGCGCCTTGCTTATGGATGAAACAGTTAGAATTTTGGAAAATTTGAGGTGGATGTTAAGTGTACAAAAGCCACCTCCGAGGCCAGCTCAGTATGAGGCATTAGCAGTCTGGGATTTAATGGCCATATGACAAAGACAGCAGAAGTTTGAGAGAAGAATGAAGAGGGCAGAGAAGACTTTAGCTGAGGCTAGATGGGACAATGAGAGCAAAATGTGGAGAAGGGGAATAGTTGACGGACTCAAATTGTTTCCAGCAATAACACAAGAAGACGAGACACAGGGAAAGAAAGCCACCTGTAAGACAGATAAGAGCTCTAGCAAACCAAACACGACTAAGAGGTCTTGGATAGAGGAAGACGACTCAGATGATGAAGAGTTTCTTAATCAGTTGTTGCATGATCGCCCGCCACCTTACGTTGTAGACGACAATGCCCCAGGCACTAGTGCGGGTCCTGGGAACCAGACGCAGGATAAGGGAGTTACAGATACAGTGCAGACTAGTGATGCAGTTTTGACACAAAATGGTGTCAGTGTACCCACTGCGCCAGACATGCAGATACAGTTGCAACCTCCACCGCAGATACAGAGAATCTATCCAGACGTCCTAGTATTAGAGACTACTACGAATCTAATGGTGCCGCCTGATCCGATATATACAAAATCGAGGTTAGTATAGATTGAGCCAACTCTGCAATTGCTGCCCCAGCCGCAGCAACAGCTGATCCCGGGTTATAGTCCAGCAGCAGGATCTCCGTTAGTACCTGCACCAGCCACAGTGAGCCAAGCTTTGGGAGTTACTGCTCCACGAGGCTTGGGATCAGGTCATACACCAGCTGCCATATCATTACCAATTACCGTTGGTCCACCTGTACCACTGTATGCGCAGGGTAAACCTGACATATGTGATCAAGGGGTGGGGACCCAGGAAATAATGAGGGAAGGATTCACAGGGACCCCCGATCCATCTCGCCAAGGGCACACACAGCCGAAAACCTCAGATCTCTGTTAGACCTCATTCTGATTGGTGCTCCTTTGGAGGCAATGAGACAAGTAGGGTCAAGTGTGTTAGCCCCAAAGACCATGAGTGTGGATACATCACAGACACCATTGATGTAGGCAGGAAATATCTCGTTGCAAGGCTTTTTCGTGCAGCAACTAAACGAGTGGCTGGGAAATAACAAAACTTCACAACCTGCTACAGTGACCACAGAGAGAGATGATTACCTAAACTTTGTAAGACTGGGTGTGGAAGCTGCTGAACTAGTGGAAGGGACAATAGGGGTAAACCGATTAGAATCATACACAGAAGCAGAATTAAGGTATCTGTGCCCCAAAATTACTAAGGAAGTGGGCCAGGTGCATCAGAGGTTGGCGAACCTGGCAGACGAATACAATATTGATATTGAGAATACTAAACATTTGAAAAGAAGTTACAGACTAGACTTCGACTCTAAAGATTTTGATCACATGAGGTCTGCCAGAATAAAAGCGCATCTTAAAGAAATATTGCAAAGTGCGCAGATCTGGGGAGCTTTAGAAAAGTGGGAAGGCAGATGGGCAAAGAAAAGAGATAAGGAAAAGAGCGACAGTCCGGACTCAAATCAGACTAAAGCTTCACCGGACACTGGGACAGTAAAGATGTTACCGATGAGAGAAACAGCTGGAGGGGTTCTAGTTCATGTACTGTGGTCTAGAGGAGACATTCTGTCATTCACAAATGATTATCCCAGGTTGAGGGAGAAACCGGTAGAGTGTTATCAGCAGACAGACAGGTTTGTGAAGCTTGCGAAGTGTCTCTGGGAGGACTTGAATACCTTGTTTGAGATCATTGTTCCACCTGATTTATGGCTTGAGTGCAAGAGAGGTGTGGACTGACCGACACAGGAACCGGCAAAGGATAAGGTGACTGGAGCACCATCTGAGGAGGTGATGAAGTACTATCATAAAGTGATTGAGTTCTTGGCGCAGAAAGTGTTGCCGAAAGTGACTGATTGGCAGAATATCGATCGGACCTCACAGGAGGTCAAAGAGTCAATCCATGCTTACTATGAGAGATTGTTGTAAGCGTTTAAGCATTACAGTGGCACTGAGACTATTGAGCCGAAAGACATGAACCACCTTGTGTTTAGATTTGTTGAAGGATTAAGACCAGAGGTTATCCAGATGATTAAGAATCATTTGATCTGTTGGCAAGCTTGATGAGGTGTTGCAGTATGCGAAGTACTGTAGTGACGAGATTGAACTAAAGCAGAGAAAGTTGAAGGAGAAAGTGATGGTGATGCAGATTAAGGCAGCACAGGCAGGTATGCAGGGAAACAGAATCCAACAGATGGAACAGCAGCAACCGCAAGGGAATGGCATGTTTCAGGCACAGCCGAGAGATCGAGGTCGAGGTTTTTTAAATCGCGGTCCAGACTTGAAAACTGTTGTGGTTCAAAATGATGCGCAGGGGATGAAAAAGATGTGACCATGTCACGCGTGCGGGGGTGTGGGCCATTGGAAGCGGGAATGCCCAAATATGGTGCATGATGGTGTCGTTCAACGAAGCACTGATATCGGTACATTCCAAAATGTGAGGGGTTCAAAGTTGAGAGGTCAAAATCAGAACCTCCAAAATAACATGGTTCAGATGCAGGGGTTACAGCCCATGCAGCGAATGCAAATGCCACGTATTCAACCAGCACAAATGCAGCAGGTACAACAGCAGGTTCCCATGGTACCTAGACAGCAAATGCAATTACCGTTAGCTCCAATGGGACAGCAACAGGTGATGCTTCCTCAGCAGGTCACAGGCCAAATGATGAGTCAAAATAACACAGTGCAGCAGTTCCCATTGCGTGGTGAGGATGCAATAAATGATGAATGGTCGGATGATAGTTCAGACAGTGAAGAGTGCAGGCTTGCAGCGTCCCTAGAAGTAGATCAGAGGGGACCCTATGTAGAGGGGAAGGTGATGGGTCACAAGGTCTCATTCTTGGTTGACACAGGAGCTACACGCTCTACAGTCAGAAGTGCAGAGGTTCCGAAATTACCACTATCAGGGCGTACCATAAGAGTGGTAGGAGTAGCAAACCAGTACCTGACAAATCCGATTACTGACCCAGTTCAAGTTGAGATTGGCAACTTCCAGAGACTGCATAAGTTTGTAGTCTGTGATTCGAGTCCCGTATCCCTACTGGGAAGAGACTTACTGTGCAAGACGAAATGTTCGATTACCTGCTTTAATGAAGGGATTGAAGTGCAAACAAACAGTGATGATGAGGGCGATGATGGGCAGTTTTCAGAATCAGAAACAGACACTGCAAATGAAGACTACCCTCTGATAACCCTGTTCCCGATGCTTACAGTAACTGACTTGCCAGCTGAGCTGCAAGGAACTGTGACAGAGAAAGTGTGGGACCTGACAGGAAAGGAAGTAGGACTGATAAAAGGAGTAGAACCGGTTAAACTACAAGTGAAGCCAAATGCAGTGTTTCACCAGGTGCTGCAGTACCACATGGCACAAGATGTTCTCATCCAGGTATCACTGATAATTGCAGACTTTGTAAAGCAAGGAGTTATGAAGGAGGTATTGAGCAGCCCATGTAATTCGCAAATAATGGGTCTGAAAAAGCCTTGTGGGAAGGTTCGAATTGTGCAAGATTTGAGGAAAATAAACTAAATTGTGTAAAATGTTGCCCCATAGTACCGAATCCAGCAGTAATCATGTTTCAGGTTCCGTGTGATGCAGAGTGGTTCACAGTTGTGGACCTGTCACAAGCGTTCTTTTCGGTGCCTCTTCATGAGGACAGCCAATTTTTGTTCAGTTTCAAGTTCTTGGACAAGGTGTACAGTTGGTGCAGAATTCCTCAAGGGTTTTCTGAGTCACCTTCCATCTTCAATCAGATATTGAAGAAGGACTTGGAGTCGCTAGAACTGCCTTTTAGTTCAACTCTAGTACAATACATTGATGACTTGCTGATTGCGTCCAGAACAAAAGACGACTGTAGGTATGACACAATTGCCTTATTGAATCATTTGGGAAAAACAGACATAAAGTGTCCCCAAAGAAGCTGCAGTACTGTCAGAAAGAGGTGAAATACTTAGGGCACTTGATTGAGAAAGGGTCCAGGAGAATATCAAAAGAGAGGGTGACAGCCATACTACAGATGAATCCCCCGACAACAAAGAGAGATGTCAGAATGTTTTTGGGAATGGTGGGCTACTGTCGTCAGTGGATTCCCAATTTTTCAATTATCTCTAAATCATTGATAAAACTGACAGGCAAGGAAACTAAGGATGACCTGTATTCCATCATTTTGTCCGAGGAAGAGCTTGATTGATTCATGGAATTAGGGAGCGCATATGCACCAGCCTTAGGTATGCCTGATTATACGAAGCCTTTTTCACTGTTTTGTCATGAACGTGATGCTTGTTCTTTGTCTGTCTTAACACAGGTCCATGGAGGTGCAAAACGCCCTGTAGCATATTTTTCAGCTACTTTGGACCCAGTCGCAGCAGCCTTACCGGGTTGTTTGCACGCAGTTGCAGCAGTTGGTCAGAGCCTCACACAATGTGAAGGCATAGTAATGGGACATCCCTTGACAGTAATGGTTCCACATTCAGTTGAAATTTTGCTAACCCAAACTAAAACTCGGCATATGACAAATGCCTGACTTACTCGATATGAGACAATTATTCTGGGATCATCCAATGTTTCCTTGAAACGATATACTGTGTGGAACCCGGCAACTCTACTTCCTGTTGAAAACACTGAGATTAACAATACAGAGGAAGTGGAGCACGACTGTCTTGAGGTAACAGAACTATGTACCAAACCCAGACCTGACATTAAAGATACGCAGTTAGAAGAAAATGACTGCAAATTATGTTTGTTAATTAATCCAGTTTGAGAGACTCAGTCGGAATACTGAGAGCCGGTTATGATGTGTGTACAATCACCAGAATTATAGAAGCCTCCTGGCTCGAAAGAGTGTATTCCGCACAAGTGGCAGAATTAATTGCCCTTACTAAGGCATGCCACGCAGCTGAAAATCTGAAAGTCACTATCTACACGGACAGCAGGTGCGGATTCGGAATCGTACAGGATTTTGGACAATTGTGGTCACAGAGGGGTTTTATGACCTCTTCTGGTTCACCAGTGAAAAATGGCAAACAGATTAAGGATTTGCTGCATGCGATTCAGTTACCTCTTGAAATTGCCGTGGTGAAATGCAATGCTCATGTTAAGTCAGAAGACTTTGTGTCAATGGGAAACGGCTATGCAGATCAAGTCGCAAGGTTTTGCGCATTGAACTGTATATCGTTCAAGGATCAGTGGGAATTGTTACCGCAAACTGAAAATGAAACGTGCTTACATTTTGCATTAAGAGTTGTTGACACATTAGATGAGCTAAAATCACTGCAGGGCCGTGCTAGCAGAGAGGAGAAACGTTCCTGGCAGAGAATGCAATGTGTACAAAGAGCTGAAGACTTGTGGGTGTCAGAGGAGGGGAAGTTGGTTTTGCCAAACAGTCTCTTGTCACAATTTGCAAGGCTTTATCATGGACAGGCACATCTTGGGAGAGACACAATGATCAGATTGTTCAAAATTGATTGGTTTAATCCGAAATTCAGACAAGCTGTAGAGGTTACCTGTCACAGGTGCATCATCTGTCAACAGATGAATGCAGGAAAAGGGACTGTGGTGACTTTGAGCCACATAGGGAGAGCTGGAGGTCCGTTTAGTAAGATGCAGATGGATTTCATTGAGATGCCCGTGTGTGGAGGCTTGAGGTAGGTGTTGATAATTGTGTGTGTTTTCAGTCACTGGACTGAAGCCTACCCTACACGTAGAAATGACAGTCTCACAGTTGCAAAGCTGTTGCTTAGTGAGTTAATACCACGGTTCGGATTCCCGGTCTCTTTAGAATCAGATAGGGGCAGTCACTTCGACAATGAGGTGATAAAGCTCTTGTGTGCTGCATTAGACATTGAGCAGAAGCTGCATTGTAGCTATCGCCCCGAAGCATCAGGACTAGTGGAACAGATGAATGGCACCTTGAAGTCGAGAATGGCAAAAATGTGCGCAGCTACCAATATGAGATGGCCAGATGCATTGCCTTTAGTGTTGATGTCAATGAGAAACACACCTAATAAGAAGACAGGATTATCTCCCCATGAGATACTCATGGGCAGAGCTATGAGGTTGCCCGCAGTACCTGCGAATGCTCTTGTGAATATCACGGATGATATGGTGTTGGACTACTGCAAGGGTTTGGCTGACGTGGTCCGCTCTTTTTCCCACCAGGTGGAGGCCAATACACTGCCACCAATCAGTGATCCAGGTCACACTCTACAAGCCAGTGACTGGGTGGTTGTTAAAAAGCACGTGAGGAAGTCGTGTTTGGAGCCGCGCTGGAAGGGGCCATATCAAATAATACTGACAACAACCACTGCTGTGAAATGTGCAGGCGTACCAAACTGGATACATGCCAGTCACACAAAGAAAGTGACATGTCCAACTGATGAGCAACTTGAAGTGCCCGAAACAACAACCCCAGAAAAGGAAGTCTCAGGGCCGGAAAGTATTCAAAGGGGAACTGAGACTGCAGGAGAGCCCACTTAGGACGGCCTAGTCCCTCAAACAGTAAACGAGTTCGAGAGAGATGACGGTGAGCCTATTTCAGTAGAGGCAACAGGAGAACCGCAACCAGGAGAGGTTTTCCCAGAAGTAGACGGATACAGGTTAGAGCTTGAACCCGTTACAGACCCAGAGGACGAGGGGGAGAGAGCAGAAGGAGATCATAACACACAAACACTTCCTGAGCCAATTGCAGGGCCCGGCAAGGGAAAACACCATAGCACAAGAGGAGGGTGCTGTTCAGCGTCCTGAAAGGCCAAGCAGGAAGAAAACGCATAAAGGTGATAACTGGCCAAAGAAACAAGCTGCAAGGGAAAAGGGCGTTCCAGGTGAAACAATAGAGGAAGACATTGATACAACCAGAAGGGAGGATCTTAGTGAAGGAGAGTTGCAGAGTGAGCGCAGACTAAAAAGAAAAAGGGTTGCAAACAGAAGGTACGCAGGTCCTGAATGGGCGTATGCAACGACATCTGAATGGCAACAAGAATTCTTAGCATTTTGCTTTGATCGAGAAGTACCAGGCCAATACTACGGTACCTGAATTCAAACAGAGAAAAAGACTGTGTTAAAAATTGAAATTGAAATTGAAAGTTGAAGGCTGAGAAAAGAGACTTATAAATTACTGGAGGTGACACTGATAACCTGAATTTACTCTGAAAAAAACAGATTATGAGAAGCTGCTAACCTGATTTGACAAAGGGTCTTGGGGTGAGTGAAACGCTGTAAATACCCGCAGAGAAAAAAAGAGAGATTTTGCATTAAGAAGGAAAAAAAAAAAAAAAGAGCTTTTAAATTGTCCTCAAATCGATTGTTCTGCTATCTGATTCTTTACAGATCATGGCTTACACTAGAGATAGTAGCAAAAAGGGTAAAGTGTGTGGTTGGTTAAGTGTTATATTAGGTATTGTGTGTGCAATAATAATTGAGGGTGTGATTGTGGGAATGCCATGGTTAGATAAAAAAGTGACTAACAATGCTTCCAAACCTGAGACTGCTACATTAACACCGTGGGAAAAGTTCAAGCAAGATACAAAATATTTGCATGAGGGAACTAATTCAAAGGGGGAACTTTCTACTAATGTCTTCTATCGCTTACTGAATGAGTATGTTGATACTATGGACGCGAGGAACTGTTATGTGTGTACAAAGATTCTTTCATCAGTACAAGAAGGGGTCACCTACCATAGCCTGCCTTTAACCTACGGGATAAGCTGTAGTTTGCTACTAACAAGATTTTATGATCAGGAACATGTGCAATATTTTTTTGCTAATTTGGATGTAGTGTTTTCCTTTGTGCCTGTGATTGAGTTTTTGAATAAATTAGCTAAGGAGCATTGTATAAAATTAGTTAGAGGTTTCTTTGAGCCGACACTGACATTTGGGACAGCTTATGCGCACCGTAACAATCTGACCTGCTTATTAACACCTGTAGAGAAAAGCTTTTTAGATCACATTGATGATAGGCGCAAAGCATTGAAAGAAAGATTGGAAAAGGGGCTAGAGAAACGCACATACGCAAATGATTATGCTTACACCGCAATAAAGACGCAAGGCAAATTAGCCATAGATGCATTGCATGTAGGTAGGCTTTGTGTATATAGGCCAAAATCTGATCATGACACTTTATTTGTGGGAACAAGTGAATGCAGGCATGTGTTTTTGTTTCAGAGTAAATGGACATTCATGTTAAATGGACAGGGTCCAGCGATCCCTGGGATCTATTATATTTGTGGACTTAATGCCTATTACCGTCTTCCTAAGGGATGGTATGGGACATGTAATTTGGGGATAGTCTTCCCAAAGATTTACCAAATTGATGACTTAAAGCAAATACCTAAAATGTAAGAATTACAACATGCTAGACAAAAACGAGAGACAGCGGCTGCTGTCGTTGGTGACATATTTGGAGCCATAATTCCTTCAGTAGGGGTTATCTTAAACTCCATTAAGATTCAAAAGTTGTCCACTATTGTGGATAACATGCTGACAAACTTTACAGGGCTATACTTCTGATGGATACTGAACTTGCAGCGGAAAGAGCTATAACTCTTCAAAATCGGCTTGCTTTAGACATTCTTTTGGCAAAGAGCGGCGGAGTCTGTAAGATGCTAACGAACACCATTATTGTTCGTTCATTCCTGATAAAAGTAAAAAGATTAGAGGTATGCTTACTAACCTAACAAGAGATAGTGCAGATTTGAAAGATTTGAAGGAACCTGGAGCTTGGGAGAAAGTTGGAAAAGGAATTGCCAGAGTAGGGAGATGGTTTAGCAATATTTGGAATGGGGTGCTTGCAAAACTATTAGGGGGTCTATTAATTGTCTTGATCTGTTTATTGGGTTTATGGGGAGCATGCAAAATTAATGAGAGAATTTGAAGAAATTGGACTAAACGAAGTAAAAGAAATGAAGAAAACGAAAGGGAGAAAATGTTTAATGAAATTTGGGAAAGTTCACACAAAGGGCAAGATTTTGAAATACGCATTATGCGCTAAGTGAAAAATTAAAAGTGAAAGGTTGAAAGGGAAAGGTTGGTGTGATGACAAACGTCATCAGAGAAGAGACTGAGAGAGCGTAGTTCATATAATCTATATTGGCATGAAATGTTTATGAACTAATGTGTGATAATGCCACATAGAAATTGTATTAGTATATTTTGCTAAACGTGCACTTGAAATGTGACCACTGGGAGTGGCCGCCATTGTATACAGGGACTAATAAAAATGACATGTTCTGTTAAAGAATGGTTTTGTACTAATTATTAATGATTATGTTATTAAAGTTTTGCTAATTAAATCTTGTAGGCCTTAGTTAGCATGAGTCGAGGCCTAGCTGCCTGGCTCTCACATTAAATGTATTTTTAAAATGTGCAGTGTGCTGACTCGCGAAAGGACGTGAACTCTTGTTTTTTTCCTTCAAACTAGAAGCTAAATGTAACTATAGTAGATCCGTTCTCATGAAATTCATATTGCTTGTAGAAATGTAATAGCTAAAATGAAACAGTGTAGATTAGTATAAAGTACAAGGTCGTTCAAACTGGTACAGACAATAGAGCTACTGACCGAAGATGTGCAAAGAAATTGCAGAAGGATGAAACCATACCGGACATGCTACCTCTGAAGACGTCAATCATATGGACCAATAAACTGTCTGAGAACTAATGTGGGGTGAAAGATTAATGACATAATCTGTTTTTTAATTGGCTAAAGATAGTGGGGTGCAACATGTGCCCAATCAAGTTTTAGCGGAATGTACAACGAAAAGGGGATAAAAACCCCTGTCACCAGGAAGTGAATTACAATTAGGGAGCAGAAGACCAGGAGAGATTTGGTTAGGGAAATGCTATCGATTTGATCAAGAACCTTTGTCACTCTGTTTGGTGATTTATTGGTTTTACTTGAACCATCCTCTTCTTTAGATTGCTCATTTACACGTTACCTCCTTATGAGGGATGTGCCCTGTTTTCCCCGTGAGCTGAGTCTCTGACTGATGGCGAATCAACTGATGTCCTGAAGACGAAGACTGAACCTGGGTGCTGACCCAAACCTTGGAGGGTAACTATGACAATGAAATTGTGATTTGTCTGTTTGCTTTTCCTTTCTAGGTACCAACTGCTTACTTTGACAGAGACCATAGCTAGACGTTTTTTCCAAATTGGTGCTCAAAATTGTTTTGCATGAAGCCCAACATGCTAATGCTAATCAGTGGTTAGGACAGGGGTTCACTTTACCGATGCAAATAGACAAATGACTGAATCTATTCTTTGTTGAACTGACGTATTAATGACACTCTGCTGAAGTTGATTTATGTTGACGCTGTGCTATGTTCTAATAATTGCGTTGCTTGCTTTGATGAAGTCTTATTCTAGTTGCCAAATTATGACCATGATATTGAGTGTTTTGTTTCTGAAATTAACACACTTGCTCTTAGAATTGTAATCAATAGGGAATAAATCTCATAGAATTCTACTAAACTGATGTGGTTATTCATGACTTCAAGGTCATGGTGGTGTCTCAAGTTGATTAATGACTTTTACTAAAGTGAAATGAGTTATTGTGATAAATATTGATGACATTATTGATGTATTGATTGACATGTTGATTAGCTATCTCGTCCTAAGGTGTCTCTCAACAGGGTCAAAAGATTCATTGGCCGAAAACGGGTCCCAAATGTGTAGTAATTTATCATAGAGGGACGCGTTATCACTCTTTTAGCCTTCAGGTGTCCATGTCCGAGCAGGATGCTGTCAAATGAATGTGCGGTAAAAGGGGCAAAATGCCCCACCCTCAGACTTGGCTGTCAAGGCAACAGTGTCACAGACAGATAATTTTCAAGACAGGCACTTTGTGTACCACCACAGTGGTTACAGCTTTGGCAATGGTGGAATGGACTCTCAACCTCTCCAGAGGTTCCTTCTTGGCCAGTGCATAGCAGATTTTGACATAGAGGGCTATCCACCTTGACAAAGTTCTTCTCTGCACAGCCTTGCCTTTCTTTGAGAAAAAAGGTGGTGCAGGGTGCTTGCAATGAAAGTGCCTGCATATCACACATGCGACGAGCTGATGTAATCACAATGAGAAAAACTGTCTTCAAGGTCAGGAGCTACAGCGAGCAGCTTTTCATATACTTGAATGAAGTACATATGAGAAATGTCAATTTCAATCTAAGCCCCCAGTGGGGCATCACAATACGTTTAGGAGGCGGGTGTAGGAAACTTTTAATAAACCTTATCACCACAGGTGATATAAACAAGAATAGTTAGTCTGGTAAACAAAGAAAAGCACAAGAAGCTAACAAATATCATTTTACAGTGCCCACTGCAAGACCTTGCTGGGCTAAAGATAAAGCAAATAAAAGGACAATCAACAGCTTTGTTTTTACAGAGTCAGTGACCCTAGCCCAGCACCAGGTTCCGAATTTGCACAAGCATAGATGGATCTCGAGGAACGGTGTATCTCAGTGTAAATGGTATGCACCACTTCAGAAGGCAAATCAAATGCAGTCAAAAGCTGCTGCTCAGTGGAAGGAGCGTAAGTTCAGATGAAAGGCCCTACTTTACTGGTGCATCAGGAGGTCCTCCCAAAGTGTTAGCCTGAAGGAAATCTATTCATGCTCTAGAGTTCCAGGTACGAAAACCTCCTGGCTCAGTCCGGGGCTATTATGATGATCTAGGCCCGGATTATGATTGATCTTACTCAGAAACCGGGACAGGAGATATGGCGGGAACGACTACATGAATCCCTAGTTCCAGGCCAGCTTTAATGTACCTCCTAGTGATAGCGCTTGCAGAAATTCCTACACACAAATTTTTTAACACTGCATGTTCTCATTGGTGGTAAAAAGAACTAGACCTAGCCGTTGTTTCCGCCACAGGCCGAATATGCCCTAATCCACCTTGGGATGCAGAGTTGTTTGGATGCAGATGGAGTGTGACCTGCCGGACAATTGATATGAATATAGGCATCCTGCAAGTCAAAGGACACCATCCAGTCCCCCATGTCCAGGGCAAACATCAGCTGAGCCAATGTGACCATTTTGAATTTGGAAGGTGTGCATGGGTCAAAGGTCTAAGAACATTCTGAGGCCTTTGTCCTTTTTCAGGACAAGGAATTTGCAGGAATAACTTTCTCTGAATATTGGGTTGGGAGGAGAGGAAAGGTAGTGTATAACCCTTTTGAATAATCTACAAGCACCATCTGTCGCATGTGATGGACCACCAACCTGGAATTAAGTGCTGAATTCTACCTCCGTGAGACACTTTCTTCTATTGATGGCTCATTTTGCGAGTCCTGCTTCGGTGAAGGTGTCAAGTCCACTAGCATTTTGTAATTCAAGGTATAAGGCATTATGAATATAATGAGGGAGAACAAGATATTAACCTCACTATCATCATCAATATACTCAAGATACTGAAGTGCACTCTGTTCCAGGATCGGATCAGACTCAGAACTAAAAAAGAAAATGGAGCCTCTGCTGATAGCACCAGATTAGACACAGGCTGCGAGGCAACTGGTAGCGCATTTGTAATTTCAACAGGGTCCCTCAACCAGCGCTGGGGTGTTGGGAATCAGCAAGAATTTCAGGACTGGGGAGGAAGTATACAAGAGTGTCAATACAGCCCATTAACAGGTCCTACAGAGCTGGAATCAGAATATGCTGAGGGAGGACCTGTCTACAGTAAAACAAAGAGGCCCCTGCAGTTCTGTGGGGCCTAAAGGTGCTCCAGAGGGAGCTGGAAGCGCATTAAGGATTAGCAGCATGGCCTTGATGTGCTGCAGGGTTGACAGCTCAGGGAACGTGGGGCACGTAGGGACCAGCTGAGGTATCTGTGGCCTGTGACTTGAAGGGAGTCAAACTCAAATCTGGATTCCTTTGAGCTTTCTCTCAAGACCTGGAGTACCAAGATGAGGTTGCGTCCAGCTTTTTATCTTATGCTTGGCGCTTGGATTTCGACTTGCCAGATGAGTTTGACCTGGAAGTGCAGTGGTTGCAGGAAAGGCCGCAGGACTGGAATTGAATCTGGTATTTGGAGCTAGACCTGTGTGAAGACTGCCTACGGGTGCATTTCTCACAGAACTCAGTAGTGAGCAAAGCCCAGGCACCAAAGACACACCTCTGTGGGTCTATGAGGACATGTGCTTTCAGCACAGCTAGAACCTTGGCATTTTTGGTAGGCATATCTGTTATGCTCTTTCTATTTCTACAGGTGGATGCTTCTACTTTGTTTCAGTAAGCATTCTGATTCCATGGAATGTTTTGGCCCATGAAATGTGATTTGACAGTTGCTGCTCTCCTCCTGGCTGTAAGGAGGCTTTGTTGTGCTGCCTTAATAAACACTATTTATTACTTATTAAGACTGTATTTTCTACAATGGAGATGAGGGGCAGAGGTATCCTTTCATTAATCAGCAGCACAGGAACGGAACTACTTCTGAAGAACAACATGTAAATTTGGAGTTTGTTTCATGATTATAAAGAGCCATCAAATTTGAATATTGTATTTTAAACTTTCAAGGACATTGTGAACGGCAAGCCTATGGACACTGAGATTTGAACAGTTACACATTACTAAATTGTGCCCTTAACGAGGTATCTCTTGTCCACAATGGAACTGCTTGAGTTTGCTGTTCGTGATCTGTGCGCAAGCAGCATTTACACGGATTAACGTGCAAAAGGAGCGAGCTGCAGCGTTGAGATTGGAACATGTCTCTGTGAGGAAACTTCAAGGCACACATAAAGGAAGAAATGTCAGCACACCGGAGATGAAATGTCACATGGCGCTCTTGTAGGAGTCTGGCCTGGTGTGTGGTGGGTACCTATGGTACTTACACCTTATACCAGGTTAAGGTATCCCTTATTAGTGTAGTGCAGTTAGTGTCTAGAAGCCAGGCTCTCTAGAGGTAGCTGTGGATGAGCAGCCAAGGCTTATCTAGGAGACATGCAAAGCTCACTGAATACCACTGTAGTCACACTTAGTACTTACACACATGAAAGAAAACACTTTCATTACACCCTGTTGATTGGTGATAAAGTGGCGGTCATACCGCCAACAGGCCAGCAGTAATTACCGCCAAATTATGAGCATGGCGGAAAGAGCTCAGATAGACAGCCACTTTACCACACCGACCGCCAGGGCGGAAATAACAGCCACCACGGCAGTAGCTGCCAACAGCCAGGTGGAAGCCAATGTTCCGCCCACCGTATTATGCCAGCTCAATCTGCCACCTTTTCCGGGGCGGTACCAACGACATCAAAAGGCTGGCAGAAACACTGCACAGAAGGGAAAGGATTCACCATTGGAGACACAGGCAACAACCACGCCGCCATGGAGCCCGAGCTGCACATGACAAAGTCCAAGGCCCCACTTGTCTCCTGCAACAACACGGAGAGAACACTGCAGGGGCATCATTTGGAAAATAGGCAGGCACCTCAGGTGGACGGGGAACAGGGGGGCACCTCAGCTGGCAGATGGAACAACACCACTGGTCCTGGAGGGGGCAACATGCCCTGTGCTCTGTCCTGGGGAGTGCAAGGCCACAGTCTCTCAAGTGGGTGACTTGCCCACATGCTCTGGAGGGGGCATCGTTCCCTGTGAACGTCTTCCTGGGAGGATTGGGTGAATGAGTGCCATACCCACTGGTTCTGGAGGGGGCATTGTGCCCTGTGATCTTCATCCTGGGGAGGATGTGGTGAGTGGGTGCCATACCCACTGGTTCTGGAGGGGGCATTGCGCCCTGTGATTTTCATCCTGGGGAGGATGTGGTGAGTGGGTGCCATAACCACTAGTTCTGGAGGGGGCATTGTGCCCTGTGATCTTCATCCTGGGGAGGATGGGGTGAGTGGGTGGCTTCCCCACTGGTTCTGAAGGGGGCATCGTGCCCTGTGAGCTTCATCCTGGGGACGAAGGGGTGAGTGGGTGCCATTCCCACTGGTTCTGGAGGGGGCATCGTGCCCTGTGATGCAGAACTTGACCTGGATGTAGAAGCCACGGCAACCAATGAGGTGTTGTGTAGCCATTTTAGTTATAGCTCCATGCACGTTAGTTTAACACACTGGGCCGCTGTGCACTTTGACCTAGATATATTTTATTCGGCTTTGCATTGTTATTTTTACAATAACCAGTTTTACGGTCTTGTTTTATTTTCACCTAACTGTTTTGCTTAGCCCAGCACTGTGTTCTCAAACAAGACATTCTTGATCACTTTGTGCTTCAGTCAAGGCTACAGTTTGGTACATTGTCGGTGAACGTGGTAGAAGTTTAGTCTCCAACATTCGTAGAAAATACACATCCTTACGCAGGGACATTTTCTTAGAACATCAGCTGTGTTATTATAAAAACACTTCCTAGTCCCATTACACGTTAAGAGGGAGATTCCAGCCAGGGAACCACGACTGTATGCCAATTGCTGAATGCTCCATTGCAGATGCTATCGCAGACTACAGGCCTTTGCTCAGGTATGAGGGTCGATGTCCTTCCGGGGGAACCTGAAAGACAGAATTAGAGCTCAACATGCTGGGCTCAAATTATGACTCGGACAGAAACTAGTCTATTGATTCTAGTGGCAATATGATAGCGTTATTCGTATGCTTCACTCTCATCGTCACCCTTTTAACATTGTCATGTTGTGTTGTTCTGGTTATTGCAGCTCACGCTGTGCTATCTAAAATGCAGTTGTTTTATTAAACCAGTCTTTAAAACTCATACTGCTTTTATTGTCATTTATATATGAGACTGAATTGCGAATGAGAGAACCGGATGCGACCTGAGTGACCACCAATTCCCTGAGAAGTACGATATGTCATGCGCTCTGCTGCCCAATCATCTCTACCTTTCAGGAGAGACGAAGCACTGCTAGTTAGCCGGAGAAAAACCCGGATTTGGAGCAACAGGTGTCACCCACTGAGGGTCAGACTCAGTCTCCCACACCGTGGGCAATCTTGCTGCTCAAAATACAGTAGTCTCATTAGAATAATGAGAGCCTACGCGACATGGCACCGCCAACGTCTGGTCAGGCTCTAATTTTCAGGTCCTCCGGAGTATCTCTGTCTCATTATATATAATGACACCTCAATGCTGTATGCGGAGACGTCTGTGGTACTGAGGATTTCCACCACAGCTGTGTAGGTAATCCTACTACAATTGGCGGTTGTTCAAGCTTGAACTTTAAAAGGAAACCCCATTTTGGTGTGCCTTCTCTGAACTAATAGTGTTACAATCATGGCGAATCCCCAACATGTACAAATAGCTGTTAACATGAGACAACCTCTCACAGCACACTTACTAGCAAATGGCCTAACGGCCCAGGGAGGTCCAGTCACATTTGTGGTGGACACCCATGCAGCTTATAGAACAGAACTTTTTCACTCTTGGGTCACATTTCCAGCAGTTGATGGGAACACTAATACATTTCAGCAATATACACCTGCGAACGTGCCTGGACAATACAGAGCGTACGCATATTTAGAGATACCTCTATCTTATCAAGAACATAATAATTGGCTTAATGGCACCATACCTCATACAATGTTACCAATAAGGTTAGGTCCACTAAGTAATGACGGTCCTACCTGGCCTTTATTGGCAACCTATACACCACATCCTGCGGTTGTAAATTTAGCAGTAGCTGAGGGTCGTCGCTTATACATTTAATTAACAGCAATATATAAACGATTAGTACATTTTGTGATGCAAACATTAAATACAAACCCAGCACATCCACATGCAGTAATGCCAGGTATAAATCCTGCGACTGTACATTCGATTATGGGTAAAGTACCCGCCAAACAAAAGGAAACTCTGTTTTGGTTAGCACAGAAAATGAATGCGCTGGAGGCAGTATTTCCCCATATGGGACCTCAGGATAAACATAGAATATTAACGATGTGCTTGCCTTTTGGGATGGTCCCTACAGTAGAAAACTGTAATACCTGGGGCACGGTAGTTGCCGCGCTCTACACAAACGCACACGTTACACCAACACTTGACAATTTACCGGAAGTGCTGAAACAAATTCAAGATGAATATGGGGTTGCCCCGGCCCTAGATTTGGGGATGCAGTTGATGGGCAATTTTGCCACAGTGTCCTCAATCATTTTAAGTAACCTTAAAGGGGAAGCAGTTGCACTTGCAGTGCGCATGCGGCTTCGTGACGTTCCGCAACAAGATCAAGAAAGAGAGCAGCCTAAAATAATAGCAGAGACCTATTCAAGTATCGGTCGAGATAGCCTAGGGGCCAGATCACAAAAGCCTAAATTTCAGGGCAAATCAAATAAAAATACCCCCAAACAAACACCTGACGGCAATAAGAAACGCTGGGATAAAAAAATACAAACGCCAAAAAAAGAAAGGGGAGAATCTCCACGTACGGAGACCCCACAGAATAAGTATAATCTCAGAAATAGATATAATGTCAAAACACCTGATAGATATCAATATACTGATACACGCCAATCTCATTCCTTTCAGGACTCATCGGAAAAGAGAAATGAGAGAGGTGGGCGATCAGAGCGAAGAACAGAGTACGTGAAACCAAGACAGGAATCACAATGCTCTTCTGAAGTTTCTGTTAAAAAGGAAGAGAAACCCACCAAACAAAAACAACAATTTAAAAGAAAAAAGTGGCAGCAGCCACAGTCCGACATGCCACACAGGAAGAGGGACCTCTTGAAGAACAAGAATTGGGCTCTAGCCTTGCTAGACAGCGCGGCAGACGTCACAATAGTTCGCCGGAATCTTCTAGAGCATCTGGAGGTGAAAGCAACTGATGACTTTATACAAGTAGAAACAGCGGACATGTGTGTCTCCAAGCCTGATAGGGTGTACAAAGTAACGCTACAATTAGAAGGAGACAGTGAACGCACAATTGACGCAATCTTTTGGGATCGCATAGTAAAAGTGTATGATGTCTTGTTGGCCGAACAAGATTGGCCACCTGACTTTGTCCGTACCTGCCCATATGGAGAATATGTCATTAAGCCTTCCTTTTCACCCCTTGTTCCAGAGGAACTAGCTGAATCCTATTCCATTGAATGGGCTCTAGCACAAGCACCTGCATTATACAGAAATCACGTAGGATGGGATAAGGAATCCCCCTACCATGTAATTCCAATTAAAAGTGAACCTCAGCCACAACCGCAGTATCCTATAAAACATGAAGCAAAGGCACAAGTGAGAGAAATACTCATGCAAGTACCAGGTTGTGATTACCAGGTTGTGATTGAACCCTGTGTCTCGCCAATGAATAACCATTTATTCCCCTTAGCTAAACCAGACCATTCATACAGAATAGTCTTAGACTACAGACATCTAAATAGTCATACATGTACCTATGCTACACAAAACCCATTTAGCACTGCACGAATGAGCAACATAGGGCCAGATGTATGAAAAGATTTTGCACTCGCAAGCGGTGCGAATCGCAAAAATCGGCCGTTTGCGAGTGGAAAAACGTGGTCTGCGATGCATGAAAGGCATTCGCAGACCAAAAATAAGAAATCGCAATTTTTGCGAACTTTTTCGTTGCGACCTGGTTTTTGGGGACTCGCTTTTTGCGATTTGGTATTTCCAGTAGGAAATTGTGAGGCGCAAAATGCGATTCGCAAATTCCAAGTCGCAAATAGATGCATCAAGAAAATCGCAATTTGCACATTTTCGCAGAATGGCATTTTGCACAAGCAAAATACCAATAAGTGAAACCAGGTGGTAACCAGGTGCAACCTATATAAAGAGGCCCAGAATGCCTTAGACTCTTTTCCACAATGGCTGCACTCTACGTCATGGCGAGGAAGATGAGGATCTTGGCAGGTTTGAGGAGAGGGAGGAGGAGACAGGAGCGCACACAGAGTACCCTCTCCAGATTTTTCAATGCAGTTATCAACGCCATGCTAAGCAAACTCCAACAGTACATCAGATTCCCCCACACCACACAGGAAATACAGCAGACAAAAATAGTTTTACCAGATAGCACAGTTCCCCCACGTCCTAGGTGCCATAGGTGGCACACATGTGGCAATCTGTCCACCATCAGCCACAGAGTATGTGTACCGAAACCGTAAATATCAACATTCCATGAATATACAGGTGATATGCAATGCCTCCTATATCATAACTGATCTCGTGGCCAGGTACCCAGGGAGCACACATGATTCGTACATCTTTCGCCACAGCGGCATTCACACAAGACTGCTAGCTGGGGAGTTTGGTGAAGGATATCTACTAGGTAATGTTACTCTGTACACTGGTGCATAGATGGCAAACCCATGTCAGATGGCTCAGTTACTCATCACACCTTCTGTCCCTTCCAGGAGACAGTGCCTACGCAGTGCGCACCTACATGATGACGCCCTACCTCAATCCCACAACACCAGCAGAACGGAGATACAATGCAGCACACAGGACAACCCGCAACGTTGTGGAGCGCACATTTGGACTGCTTAAGAGTCGCTTCCGTTGCCTCCACAAAAGTGGAGGGGCACTACAGTACAGTCCAGAAACCACATGTAGAATAGTGGCTACTTGTGCAATCTTGCACAATATAGCTACAACCAGGGGCATACCTATAGAAATCAGTGACACTGAATCAGATGAGGATGACTATCCCATACCACCTCTACAGCCAGCAGACAGGACCAGTGCAGCAGAGGGAAGGCAAAAGCGTGCCGACATCACACACAACCATTTCAGATGAGAGTATGAATTACAATAATCCACTGACAACTGTACCTGTAGTGATATAAATGTATTACCTTACGTCAGGTAATGAATGAGTGATAAAGAAAGTAAACAGGTGATGTTAGAAACTCAAATTAACAAATGAACTGAGTCACGCACTATTCCGTCATAGTGGCAACAGCAGTGTATCAGCGGCAAAAGTCACTTTCTTCTCCCACGCACACCACTCGGGTGCCCAGTTAACTCACTAGCACCTTGATTGTCACCTTCAGTGGCAGTGCTGCGCCTGGCACTGCGCCGTCTGGTGTCTGCTGCTGGTACGGCAACACTAATGAGGCTTGAACTGTCCTCAGTGTCCCCCAAGGCTACCTCACTGGGAGTGGCAGATCTGTGTCCCATGACATGTTCAATCACATTTGTGATGTGCACAAGGCCCTGGACAACGTCCCTGCTGGTGTGTGCAGCCTCCACTTGTGCCGCCACTGCGTGACGGGCGATTAGTGCTGTTGAGTTCGCCATCCTGTTGGAGGACCTGCAGTAGCTGCCAAACATTGTACGGAATCTGTGTTCCTGTCTGTGCCTGCTAACCCTTTCATGGCGCAGCTCCTGGCAGAGGTCACGGACTGCACTAGTTAGGTCCCTAGTGTCCTCAGAAGCCTGCACCTGTCCCTCACGCATCTGTGTAAAGTTGGGATTCAGTGCGTCCAGTTGCCGATGCAGGCCCATCATGTGCCTGTTGTGGACTGGCAGGTTCCGGTCCAAACTAAGTATGCACTTGTTTTGCAGGCGCTGCTGCTGCAACATAGCAGCCTCAAGGCCCCCGAACAAGGACGGACCCTCACCTGCCTCATGAGGTTGTTGCTGGGACTCTGTTGCACTCCTGCATGGTGCTGGCTGACCTCTGCCCTCCAGAATCTGCCTGCGCCTGTCTGGTGCAGACGGTGTGCTTGGACCTTCCTGCTGCACATCCGAGTCGCCGCTGAACTCTGGCAGTGGTAGTGCCTGGGCCTGCGGCGGACAGTGGAGATGTTGAGGGACCCACTGGTGTTGGTGTCCGAGGGCTGATGGGTGTCCGTCTCCCCTACACATGGACTGTGTGTGGCTGCTGGGCCTGGCCCACCTGCAACAACAATATGCAGCATGTCAGTTCTGTATGTTACATTATCTGTTTGAAAATGGCAATAAAGGTACAGGTACTGCTCTACACGGTGTTCTGTGTGTTGTGTTACCTTGGGTGTCACTATGCTTCATTACATTGTTATGCTACTGTCTGTACTAGTTTGTGGACCGCAACTCCCATAATGCATTGTTGTGCTGCTTCTAAGATGTGGACTGGACTAATTTACACACATGCTAATTCCTAAGGGGCCTTTGTGCATAAACATATCGGGATCACAAACAACATTGCACTTACCTTGGCTGTTACTCGGTGTACCGGAGGTGTCGATGTCTGTGACCCCTGTCACAGCTTCAGGGAGGAGTGTGGATTCCCCCAGGTCCTCCAATGGTGTGGATGGTGGTTCGGTTGGTGGTCCGCCACCTGTACCCCTGGCCTCCGCAAGTCTCCTTGCCACCCTCTCCTTCGCACGGGAGCGCAGGTCGTACCACCGTTTCTTTATCTCCTCTATGGAGCGCTGTGCCACTCCAATGGATTTTCCCTTGAATATCCAGCCATAATCTTCTTTTTTCGCTCTCAGGAACCTGGAATGAAGTTTCCCAAACAGGCGGTCATGGCTCCTCACCACCTCTTCAGTCAGGACCTCCAGCTCCTGTTCACTAAATGTAAGCTTGCGCTTCCTTTCTTGCTTCTCCTTTGATGTTCCTGGGGTCTCTATCCTGGCTCAGGTGTTTCTGCTCCTGCTGAGTGCTGCTCTGTGTGGCTGGGCTGCTCTCTCTCAGGATGCTGGTTTGGGTGTGCCACCTGAAACTGCCTGGGATGACTCATTTCCTGCTGGTGATGTCATCAAGCTCTTTGCGATTTTTTACCGAATCGCAAAAAAATCACAAATTGCGAGAATGCAAATTGCGATTCGGTAAATGGGCCTCGCAAACCACAAATAGCGATTTTTAAGAAATCACTAATTCTGAATCGCAATTTTGTTACATGGCCAATTGCGATTCAGAAATAGCGATTTCTTAAAAATCGCTATTACCGAATCGCAAAAGGGTTTTTTGATGCAACTGGCCCATAGTGCGTAAAAAATACAAAACAACACTAGACATTTCCAATGGGTTTTTCTGCCAGAATATAGCACCTGACAGTAGAGACTTAACAAGCTGTAGCACACTAGGCTCTAAGACAAAAGTCTGTTGTTTACCTCACGGGTATAAGAACAGCCCAGAACTGTTCGCGGCTCGTGTCACTGCTATTTTGCACGCGATCGACCCTGATGCATTGTCCTGTGTAGATGATATATATCTCACAGATGATGAACTGCTACAACATTGAAGACGGGTAACCCGCATTGTTGTAGGGTTTGCCGAATTTGGCTACAAAAAAATAGCCTTCCTCAGCGTCCTGTTTCTAGGATATGAGCTGTCCAGTCAAGAGAAGAGCCTAGCGCCACAATTCTTAAAAAAGTGCGCGCAGTTACTAACCACCGAATATGATTAAAAAACTCCAATCATTATTGGGTTTCTTAAATTTTGGCAGAACCTACATTCCAGATTATGCTACGCGCATGACCTAATACGTTCTGATTTTCCAAGTCAATTCTGGACAATTGAACATACACGTATTCTTAGAGAATAGCAGACAGACATGCTTGCAGCACAACATTTACACACAAGGGACAACAAAACACATTTGGTCATCAGAGTAATAGCTGGGGCCATCGGTTTCACCTATGTGACATTTAATGAAGGTGAGACAGTCACGACTGCATACAAATCACATTTGTATCCAGCAGCTGAACAACGCTTTGCTCCCACAGAGAAAATTTTCACTGCTGTACAGATGTCTGTCATTAAAGAAAGACCTCTTGCCCAAGGAAAACGCATTATTGTAATTTCTCCAATCCCAGCCTTAAAGGCTGTTACAAAAGCTAGCGTTCCAAACGCGAAAGCACTACATTCACGTTGGATACAATGGGCTACGTCTCTGACAGCCACTGATGTAGACTACATTTTTGACCCAAAGCTACAAACTCAGGAATTCCTACAGTATGAAGTAGAATATCCAGTTCCAGCAAATACTTTGGGGGTCATTCCAATCCTGGCGTCATCGACCGCCAGGGTGGATGACCACGGAAGCACCGCCAACAGGCTGGCGGTGCTTCCCTGCCCATTCTGACCGCGGCGGTAAAGCCGCGGTCAGAAAAGGGGATCCGGCGGTTTCCCGCCGGATTTCCCCTATCTGGGCTGAATCTCCATGGCGGCGCTGATTCCGACCCCCTTCCCGCCACCCTGTTTCTGGCGGTTTTTACTGCCAGGAACAGGATGGCGGGAACGGGTGTCGTGGGGCCCCTGGGGCCCCTGCACTGCCCATGCCATGACCTGGATGTAGAAGCCACGGCAACCAATGAGGTGTTGTGTAGCCATTTTAGTTATAGCTCCATGCACGTTAGTTTAACACACTAGGCCGCTGTGCACTTTGACCTAGATATATTTATTCGGCTTTGCATTGTTATTTTTACAATAACCAGTTTTACGGTCTTTGTAGGAAGTTGGCTCTGTATATACTATTTCAAAGTAAGAAATAGCGTGCACATAGTCCAAGGGTTCTCTTAGAGGTAAGATAGTGGCAAAAGTAGATAATTCTAATGCTCTGTTTTGTGGTAGTGTGGTCGAGCAGTAGGCTTATCAGAGGGTAGTGTTAACCATTTGTGGTACACACACAGGTAATAAATGAGGAACACACACTCAAAGATTTATTCCAGGCCAATAGGTTTTTATATTGAAATATATATGTTCTTAGTTTATTTTAAGAACCACAGGTTCAAGATTTACATCAAACACTTTAAATGTAAGGTACTTCACTTAGATACTTAAGGAACTTTGAATGAAAACAATATCAAGTACAGTCTTTGTAAAAATGGCAATAAGCTATTTTCAAAGTGGACACAGTGCAAAAATCAACAGTTCCTGGGGGAGGTAAGTAAAGGTTAGATTAGGAGGTAAGTAAAACACTTACAAGTCTCCGTCTTGGGGCGTAGGCAGCCCACCGTTGGGGGTTCAAGGCACCCCCAAAGTTACCACACCAGCAGCTCAGGGCCGGTCAGGTGCCGAGGTCAAAGAGGTGCCCAAAACACATAGGCACCTATGGAGAACAGGGGTGCTCCGGTTCCAGTCTGCCAGCAGGTAAGTACCCGTGTCCTCGGGGGGCAGACCAGGGGGGTTTTGTAGAGCACAGGGGAGGACACAAGTAGGCACACAAAACACACCCCCAGCAGCAGAGGGGCGGCCGGGTGCAGTTTGCAAAGCAGGCGTCGGGTTTTGTATAGGTTTCAATGGAGAGACCCAGGGGTCACTCTAGCAGTGCAGGTAGGCACAGGGGGGCTTCTCAGGACAGCCACCACCTGGGCAGGGCAGAGGGTCGCCTTGGGGGTCACTCCTGCGTCGAAGTTCGGTTCCTTCAGGTCCTGGGGGCTGCAGGTGCAGTGTTGGTTCCAGGCGTTGGGTCCCTTGTTACAGGCAGTCGCGGTCAGGGGGAGCCTCTGGATTCTCTCTGCTGGTGTCGCTGTGGGGGCTCAGGGGGGTCGTCTCTGGTTATTCACGAGCTTGCAGTCGCCAGGGAGTCCTCCGTGAGGTGTTGGTTTTCTGCAGGTCGAGCCGGGGGCTTCGGGTGCAGAGTGTAGAGTCTCACGCTTCCAGCGGGAAACGTGAAGTCTTTGGAAGTTGCTTCTTTGTTGCAAAGAAGTAGCTGGTTTTGAACAGGGCCGCTGTTCACGGAGTTTCTTGGTCCTGTAGTCCAGTGCAGTCCTCTGAGGCTTCAGAGGTCGCTGGTCCCTGTCGGATGCGTCGCTGGAGCAGGTTTTCAAAGTTGGAGACAGGCCAGTAGGGCTGGGGCCAAATCAGTTGTTGTCTTCCTCCTTCTCTACAGGCTTGTAGGTCAGCAGTCCTTCTTCTTTCTTCAGGTTGCAGGAATCTGATTTCCTGGGATCTGGGGAGCCCCTAAATACTGAATTTAGGGGTGTGTTTAGGTCTGGGAGGTTAGTAGCCAATGGCTACTGTCCTTGAGGATGGCTACACCCTCTTTGTGCCTCCTCCCTGTGGGGAGTGGGGCATATTCCTAATCCTATTGGGGGAATCCTCCAAACTCAAGATGGAGGATTTCTCAAGGGAGGAGCAACCTCAGCTCAGGTCACCTTACGGGCTGTCCTGGCTGGTGGGTTACTCCTCCTTGTTTTTCTCATTATCTCCCCCAGCCTTGCCGCCAAAAGTGGGGGCCGTGGCCGGAGGGGTGGGCATCTCCACTAGCTGGGATGCCCTGGGGCACTGTAACAAAAGAGGTGAACCTTTGAGGCTCACCGCCAGGTGTTACAGTTCCTGCAGGGGGAGGTGAGAAGAACCTACACCCAGTACAGGCTTTGTTCCTGGCCACAGAGTGACAAAGACACTTTCCCCGAGTGGCCAGCAACCTGTCTGGTGTGTGGCAGGCTGGCAGAAACTGGTCAGCCTACACTAGAAGTCTGGTAGGTATTCAGGGGGCATCTCTAAGATGCCCTCTGGGTGTATGTCACAATAAAGAGCACACTGGTATCAGTGTGCATTTATTGTGCTGAGAAGTTTGATACCAAACTTCCCATCTTTCAGTGTAGCCATTATGGAACTGTGGAGTTCATGTTTGACAAACTCCCAGACCATATACTCTTATGGATACCCTTCACGTACAATGTCTAAGGTTTTGTTTAGACACTGTAGGGGCATAGTGCTCATGCACATATGCCCTCACCTGTGGTATAGTGCACCCTGCCTTAGGGCTGTATGGCCTGCTAGAGGGTTGACTTACCTATGCCACAGGCAGTGTGAGGTTGGCATGGCACTCTGAGGGGAGTGTGCATGTGCTGAGTGAGGGGTCCCCAGGGTGGCATAAGACATGCTGCAGCCCTTAGAGACCTTCCCTGGCATCTGGGCCCTTGGTACCAGGGGTACCAGTTACAAGGGACTTACCTGAGTGCCAGGGTTGTGCCAATTGTAAAAACAAAGGTATAGTTTAGGGAAAGAACACTGGTGCTGGGGCCTGGTTAGCAGGCTCCCAGCACACTTTCAAATCATAACTTAGCATTAGCAAAGGCAAAACGTTAGAGGGTAACCATGCCAAGTAGGCATTTCCTTACAGTCTTGTTTTATTTTCATCTATCTAACTGTTTTGCTTAGCCAAGCACTGTGTTCTCAAACAAGACATTCTTGATCACTTTGTGCTTCAGTCATGGCTGCAGTTTGGTACAATGCCGGTTATTGTGGTAGAAGTTTAGTCTCCAATATTTGTAGAAAATACACATCCTTACATAGGGACATTTTCTTAGAACATCAGCTCTGTTATTATAAAAACACTTCCTATTCCCATTACACTTTAAGAAGGAGATTCCAGCCAGGGAACCACAAATGTATGCCGATTGCTGAATGCTTCATTGCAGATGCTAATGCAGACTACAGGCCTTTGCTCAGGTATGAGGGTCGATGTCCTCCCGTGGAAACCTGAAAGGCAGAATTAGAGCTTAACATGCTGTGCTCAAATTATGACTCAGATAGAAACTAGTCTATTGATTCTAGCTGCAATCTGATAGCGTTATTCTTATGCTTCACTCTCATTGTCACCATTTTAATATTGTCATGTTGTGTCATTCTGGTTATTGCAGCTCACGCTTTGCTATCTAAAATGCAGTTGTTTTATTAAACCAGTCTCGTACTCATACTGCTTTTATTGTCATTTATATATGAGACTGAATTGCGAATGAGAGAACCGGATGCGACCTGAGTGACCACGACTTCCCTGAGAAGTATGATATGTCATGCGCTCGACTGCCCAATCATCTCTACCTTTCGGGAGAGACGAGGCACTGCTAGTTAGCCAGAGCAAAACCCGGATTTGGAGCGACAGGTGTCACCCACTGTGGGTCAGACTCAGTCTCCCACACCGTGGGCGATCTTGCTGCTCAAAATCCAGTAGCCTCGTTAGAATAATGAGAGCCTACGCGACAGAGGGAACGCACCTGGAAGGAGGAGGTTTTTTTTATACCCACTACGTCCTCACCCAGGGAGTCCACAGATTCTCCAGAAACTGACGGCACCGATGGGCGGAACCAGCAGAGGAGTGAAGCAGAGGAGACAACGCCGGAACCAGGAAGACAAAGACGGCAGCAGCACAACAACCCTTACAACACCCTGTGGGACGAGCAGGTGGCAGCGAGAAGAACAGACTGGCCACGCTCTGGGAAGTGTGTGGCCTAGTCAGGTACAGTCCTTCAACAGGATTGGGAGCAGAAAAATCGGGAAAGGAGGGTGTCTGGTTGTTTTGTTTTGATGGTTTCTGTTTCCTTTTGATTAAAAAAAAGAACGGAGTGTGCACCCTAGGTTCACAGTATAGGCGTTCCCTTTTGTTTAATCTAGTTGAGGGTTTTGTTTGTTTTGGATCCCCACATTTTCTCACGGGCAACACGGGGAAAACAAATACCGAGTAGACTACTTGTTATAGTCAGATAAAAAGAGAGTAAACCGATAAAAGAGAGAGAGAGGGCACAGGAGAGAACCAAAAAAGGAGCAGAGAGAGAGAAAGAAAAGAGATAAAGAGACAGCAAAGAAAGAAATCCTGAAGGAAAATATAACTCAGAAAGGGAAGGAGAAAGCCAGCAAGAAAAGGAAAAGAAGACTCAAAAGAGGGGGAGAGCCAGACAGACCAGAAAAACAACAGGAGAGAAACAGGAAAAATATATCAGTAGTAATACTTACCTGCCAACCAACATTGTTGTATTCTTCTTTCCTTCCATGCGCCCCCTGAGTCACCATCTGGAAAAAGAAGAATAAAGAGGGTGAAGACCGAATAAGAATACAGAAAAGAAAGAGAAAAACCAAGAACAAGAAAAAGGAATTGTAGAACTGTTACTTACGTTAAATTAATAAACCTCATATACTACAATATCGCCTGTGAGCCTCCATTACTCTGACCCTGTTACAGTCACAGTCTCTCAAGTGGGTGTAATTCCCACAGGATTTGCAGGGGGCAGGCCGCACAACAGCCCATGGAGGCAGGTCTACAGAATGTCCGCTGGCGGTGACAGCTGCTCAGTGGTGGCAGTGGTGTTGCTGCTGCTGCTGGCGGTGGTGGTGGGGATAAGCTCCCGTCCATCCCCTGCAGCCTCAGACGGCTACCCACTGGTGGTGCTGCTGGTGCTGATGTGGACGCAACTGGGAGGGAGGTGGAGGAGGAGGAGGACGGGGACACAGTGGAGGCAGTGGATGTTGGTATGTCTACATCTGGATGGTGTTTGTGTGAGCCCCTGTGGGATGATGCGTGGTGCTTGTGTTTCCCTGTACCACTCTTGTGTGTTGTCTTGTGTGCATGCTCGTCTGCCTGTGTGCTTGGGATAGGTTAGGGTTGAGGGGGAGGGGAATGGGATTGGGATTGGGAAGAGGAAGATGGAGAGTGAAAACTGGTACAATGGCTGCCATGAGTGGAGGCCAGAGCCTGGATTGATCTCTGTTGGGCCGCCAAGCCAGTGTGAATGCCCTCCAGCAATGCATTGGTCTGTTGCATTTGGGCTGCCAGCCCCTGGATGGCATTCACAATGGTTGACTGCCCAACAGAGATGGATCTCAGCAGGCCAATAGCCTCCTCTCTCAGGGCAGCAGGGCTAACTTGGGCAGGGCCTGAGGTACCCGGGACGAAGGAGATGCCCACCCTCCTGGGTGAGCGGGCACGGGCAACTCAATGTGGGGATGCTGGGAGGGTGGTGCTGGTACAGGGGGTGGCAGATGTGCCTGTAGCTGGGGTGGTCCCAGATGTGTCCGCCACCACCAGGGAGTTTCCATTGGAGGAGGTATCTGTGTCATAACTGTCCCCTCCAGTCTCCGCCGTGGTCCTACCCCACCCTCCGTCCCACTGGAGACCTCAGCGTCGGTGGACTCTGCCTCCTGGATCCTGTGGGATGCAGCTCCCTCCGTTGCCAGAGCCTCTGCTCCTCCACTAGATGATGCTAATGCACATAAGTACAGGATGACAAAACAATGGCTGGACCAACACCATCGTTGGCGTACACAGCACCCTCGCACCCAGGAAACAGGTCTATACACCATGCAATGCAATGCCAGTAACAATGCTAGTCACCAGGGCATGGGGAGGGATCCATAGGCCCTGGATTATATATATGTCACATCTCCCAATTGGACATACAGGACAAATGCCACTTATACATTTTAAATTTACATCATGCATTGTACTGTTGTGGATACAATGTTCAGTTAGTAACCAGCTCCTCACTTCTTTGTCCCTTAGACTGCAACCGCTTCGGAGGAATAGGAGATGGTGACATACCCCCATGTACAGACCCCTGGTGGACTTGGCAATCCTTTGTCCCTTAGACTGCAACCACTGAGGATGAATAGGAGATGGCGACATACCCCTGTGTACAGACCCCTGGTGGACTTGGCAAAAATGGAGGACAGGCACATTATCCTCACCTACAGGCTTGACAGGCCCACAATAACGGATCTGTGCGCCCAACTGGAGCCTGACCTGATATCTGCTATCCGACACCCCACTGGGATTCCCCCTCTTGTGCAAGTTCTATCAGTGCTCCATTTCTTGGCAACTGGTTCTTTCCAAGTGACAGTGTGCTTGGCAGCAGGAATGTCTCAGCCAATGTTCTCCATAGTGTTAACCAGAGTGTTGTCTGACCTGATTAAACACATGTGCAGCTACATTGCTTTCCCCCAAGTGGAATATTTGGCCACAGTGAAGGCTGACTTCTATGCAATGGGACATATCCCCAACATAACTGGGGCAATTGATGGAACACATATTGCATTTGTCCCCCTCCGCCCCAGCAAAATGAACAGGTATTCCGAAATCGAAAAAAGTTATATTTCCATGAATGTCCAGATGGGTGTGCCTGGCGGACCAGTACATCTCCCATGTCAATGCTAAGTATCCTGGGACTGTGCATGATGCCCTTATCCTGGGGAATAGCAGCATCCCTAATGTGATGGCCCAACTACAGAGGCACTGGGTGTGGGTAATAGGTGAGCCCTGGTTCCAACACTGTGGATGTTGGTGTATGAGTATGGTGTAGGCCATAAGGGATGATGTGGGGCTAAATGTTGTCCCTCCATATTTGCAGGTGACTCAGGTTACCACAACCTATCATGGCTACTGACCCCTGTAAGGAATCCCGGGACAAGGGCAGAAGAATGTTACAATGAGGCACATGGGTGAACAAGAAGGATTACTGAATGTACCTTTGGCCTCCTGAAGACCAGGTTTCGGTGCCTCCATCTAACAGGTGGATCCCTGTGCTACTCACTCAAGAAAGTCTGCCAGATCATTGTGGCATGCTGTATGTTGCACAACCTTGCCTTGACATGCCATATGCCTTTTCTGCTGGAGAAGGATGCTGGAGATGGTCGTGTTGCAGCAATGAACCCTGTGGACAGTAAGGATGAGGAGGCAGAGGATGAAGATGAGGACAACAGAACTGCAGTGATCAGACAATACTTCCAATGACACACAGGCAGGACAGTGTTACTTCACATTTCCTTGTCATTATTTAGATTATCTTTGTCACTGACATGCTGTTATTTTCCATTTCTATGCCCACTCACTGTACCATTTGGTAACTCACTTTGCAGATGTTGGTGCCCCACTATCGCTCCTGGTGTGATCACTGCAGCCAACTACAGGTCTTTCCAATGTGAACATTACTGTACATTTGAAATGAAATATTTGAATCTGGTGAAACAAATACACACTGAAATCATTTGACATACTCCATACTTGTATTTTTTCAAAGGGTGTTTATTCAAGTGGTAATGGGTAGGGGGCAAGTTCATTGGGCTGCGGTGATGATGGGGGAAAGTCCAGGGTATAGTTCCAGTATATTTGTAGCACAGGTGCAGGAAAGGAAGCAATGGCTGTTCAAGGTGGACAGGATGACAGAGTGGGACACAAGGGTGGAAGGCAGTTCAGATGTCTGGCTAGTGCCAGGAGCACGCTGTTGTGAGGCTGCCTCTCTCATAATGTTGACCATGTCTGCCAGGACCCCTGCAATGGAGACCAGGGCGGTGTTAATAGCCTGCAAGTCCTCCTTGATCCCCTGGTACTGTCCCTCCTGCAGCCACCTATTCTCCTGCACGTTGTCCAGGATCTGGCCCAGTGTATCCTGGGAATGTTGGTATGATCCCAGGATCTCGGTGAGTGCCTCCTGGAGAGTCGGTTCCCTGGGCCTGTCCTCCCCCTGGCACACAGCACTCCTCCCAGTTTCCCTGCTGTCCTGTGTCTCTGTCCCCTAAACCGTGTGCCTGCTGCCACTGCCCTGTTTGGTTGTATTTGCCCTGGCAGCTTTTACTTGTGTGAGTTATGATGTGGTGGGCTAGCTGATTCTCTCTAGTGTGGATGCTTTAGTGATAGATGTCCATTCATGTCTGTGAGTGGTGTACATGCATTGGTATGGTATGCAGGGCTTGGCATTGGGATGAGTGAGATGTGATGGTGGGGTGTGTGGGACGTGGTGATGTGATGGTGGGGGTCTGTGATGGCATGCAGGTAGGGGGATGATAATAGTATAGAGTTGACTTACCAGAGTCCAGTCCTCCTCCTACTCCTGCCAGGCCCTGAGGATGCATGATTGGCAAGACTTGCTCCTCGCATGTTGTTAGTTGTGGGGGAGGAGGTAGGGGTCCACCGTCAGTCCTCAGTACAGCGTGTCGGTGCCTTGCTGCAATGGAACGTACCTTCCTCCGTAGGTCGTTTCACCTCTTCCTGATGTCATTCCCAGTTCTTGGGTGCTGCCCTACAGCGTTGACCCTGTCCACGATCCTCTGCCATAGCTCCATCTTCCTAGCAATGGACATTTGTTGCACCTGTGCTCCAAATAGCTATGGCTCTACCCGGAGGATTTCCTCCAACATGACCCCAAGCTCCACCTCAGAGAATCTGGGGTGTCGTTGTGGTGCCATGGGTGTTGTGTGAGTGATGTGGGTGAGGGTGTGTAAGGTGATGTATTGGGGTGTGTGATGTGGGGTGCATGAGTGGTGTATAGGTGATGGTGGTGTGTGGGTCTGGTCTTGCCTGTAGTCGTGATGTCAGTCGGTTGGCAATGGTTTGTATTTGTAAAGGGTTGTGGGTAATGTGGGTATGTGTTTTATAGTGGTGTGGGTGTGTGGGTGTGGTGTGTGTATGGATGTTAGGTGTGTGTTATTTAAATTAACCGATGTAGTGGTGTTTTGTTTGAGTGTGTGTATTTTGAGCGCAGTGGTATGCACCCCCAATGGTTTACCGCCATTGAATGTCCGATGTGGTAATTCGTGGGTCATAATGTGATGGGCGTTGTTCTGTTGGTTTAACTGTGTGGGTTTGGATACCGCCAGTTTATCACTGACCTTTGGTGTAGCGGACTTGTGTCTGTGGCAGAATAGTAACGGATTGGTGTGTGTGTGGCATAATATGGTGAATGGATATCCCCTGCGGCGGCGGTATATTGGCGGCTTCAGCGTGGCGGTAAGTGGGATTTACCGCCAATGTCATATTGAGGGCCTTAGTGTTAGAAAAATAAAGGTACTTTATTTTGGTGACACAAATACCAAAAATATCATAGAGGCTATACTCCCTTAGGAGGTAAGTAATACACACATTATATACACTAGTATGCAGAAATAGGCTTAAAAACAGTTTGAAAACAGTGCAATTAGTGAGAATCATAAGAGAGAGAAATAACCTTTGGTGGAGCTAAAAGAATTTACTAAAAAATGGAATGCAAAAGTCGGACCCCACCAAGGTAGTGGAGTATGTAGAGGGGAGCTGTAAGTACTATGAAAAGCCCAAAGGTAAGTACCACAACCCACCCCAACAACCAGGAAAGCAGGAGTAAATCACTGTAAATTCCCCAGAACACCCACTTAGAAGAAAAGAAGAATAATGCAAAACCCAGAAGAGACTGCAAGACACCAACAGTGGATCCCTGGACAAGAGGACATATGGAGGAAGGGGACCAAGTTCAAGAAGCACAACACAGCAGAGTCCAGGAAGGGCACGAGCCCCTTCCCACCAGACTGAAGGTGTAAGAGGTGAGTCGACGGTGAAGAAAGAGAGTCAGTAATTCACCCAAGAAGACAAAGTCGAGTTCCTGGAGGATACAGGTGATGCCCCACGCCAGAAGGAGGATTGCAGTCAAGTTTGCGTCTTCAGACTCCACCAACAAGCCTTGGTACACACAAAACCTGCGGTTAGCGGAAAGTGGAGCTGCCGGGGACCAGGAAGGACCAGGTTCACCCTACCCAGGAGAGGGAGTCAGAAGGGGCCTGCAGCAAAATAGAGAGCCTACAGAAGATCAGGCAGCACCCACAGGGGTCCCACAGGATGGGGACACGAAAGTTGGGGAAGAGGCCCACACAGCACTACCAAGAATGCTGCCACGCCCCAGAGAACCACTCAGGGAGCTGTGCGTCACAGGATGGAGTGCTGTGGCTTCAGGGCACCTGAAGATCTTGTGAAAAAGATGACAACAAGCCTTGTTAGCTGCAAAGGACGCAGTTCACAGGGGTACTGTCCAGAATGAGCAGGCAGGGGCTTACCTCCACCCAGTGCTTTAAATGGAAACATAAACGTGCAGGTACTCTCAACCTGAGTGCCTGCTTGTTTCTGAGAAGTGCCGGTACTCTCCAATTAAAAGTGTTATGTTTTTCTTGAGAAGTGCTGGTACTCTCCTTCTCAAAATAAAGAAGTGCCGGTACTCAGTACCGGGCCACTTAAAGCACTGCCTCCACCCAAGTTGGACAGCTGGAAGAGAGGACCGGTGGGACCACTTCAGTCCACCACCCATGATGCAAGATCCACGCAGCCGGTCGTCATCGCAATTGGTGTCTGCAGAAACAGGGGAGTGACTCCTTAACCCCAAGGGAGATTCCTTCTTCCTTCTGATGCAGGCTAAATACGGGCTGTCCTCAGAGGATGCACGACTAGGGAAATGTTGCAGCTGCTGGAAGGAGCCATGGATACAATGTTGCAGAAGGTGTCTTGCTTCTTCGTTACAGCTTGTTGGGTCCTGGGGCATCCAAATGCAGTTTCTTCAGTCAGAAGTTGAAGCGGAGGTTGCAGAGGAATCCTTCTGGAGTCTTGCAATCCGAATCCAAGGAACCTCCCAATAGAGAGACCCTAAATAGCCCTGAAACAGGGATTGGTCACCTAGCCGGGTGACCGCCTATCAGTAGGGGGTTCTAACGTCACCCGCTGGCATTGGCCACTCAGATGTTCCCAGAATTACCCGCCAACCTTGAATCCAAGATGGCAAAAGCCAAGGGACCCTATGGAGGAGCTCTGACCACACCTGGAGTGGTGATGGACAGGGGAGTGGTCACTCCCCTTTCCTTTGACCTGTTTTGCACCAAAGCAGGGACTGGGGGTCCCTGAACCGTTGTAGACTGGTTTATGCAAGGAGGACACCAAATGCGCCCTTCAAAGCATTACCAGGGGCTTCAGGAGGCTACCCCTCCCATGCCTGTAACACCTATTTCCAAAGGGAGATCCTTTGTTCTGCATTCCTGGGCTTGAGCTTCTCAAGCAACGCAAGGCCAGAAACCTGTCTGGGAGGTGGCAGCAGCTTGGGCTGCCTGAAACCTTCAGAAGGCTGTAATGGCAATACTGGGGGAGTCCTCTGAGGAGCCCCCAGAGTGCATGGGATCATACAACCAATGCTTGCAAATGTACTGGGATATGATTCCAACAGGTTTGATACCAAACATGCCTATGTTCGTGGTTACCATTATGTAGTTGGACATAGGAATTGCCCTATGTCCAGTACACATGTAAAATGGCATCCCGCACTTACGAAGTCCGGGAAAATGGGCCTGGGGTTCATGGGGGCAGCTCTGCTAGTGCATAGGGGCCCCTCTGGGCTAGAAGGCCTACAATAGGGGTGACTTATAAGTGACCGGATGCAGTGTAAAATGGCAGTGAAAAGGTGCTTGCACCTTTTCACACAGGCTGCAATGGCAGTCCTGAAGAACCCTTTGATTGGGCTCTCTATGGGTGTCAAAATATATGCTGCAGCCCATAGGGATCCCCTGAAACCCCTATGCCCCGGGGTACCTAGGTACCATATACTAGGGACTTATAATGGAGCACCAGTGTGCCAATTGTGAGATGAAATTCTGTGATAACAGTTACCAACAACTACATTTAGGGGAGAGAGCATAACTACTGGGGTCCTGGTTAGTAGGATCCCAGTAGACACTGGGTCCACTGTGGGACTGTGTTTGTCAGTCAAACTCACTGACAAACAGGCCAAAAGTGGCGGTAACCGAGCTAGAAAGAGGCTACTTTCCTGCAGCTCTACATCATTGTGTTTGTATATAGCAATTTTAATAAGGAAGAGTGGATTTAAACGTTAATGCTGGAGAAAAACAACTTCTTTCAAAGCCTTATTCATGAGTATGGATATTTTCAAGTAAGGAAATAAAAATTGTTCAGCTTTTACTTTTGGATGCTGATGCATGTTAGGGTTTAGAATGACTGACAATTAAGTTAAGTCTGTTAAAACTGTACTAGTATTATTACTCAAAACTGCTGTCAGCTGTTTTGAGTCAGTAAAGCCAGCATTTGTTTTCAGCTACTTGGAGTAAGTACAGTGAACTCTATTATATATCTTTGGTAAGTGACAATTCTTGAGGAGAATTCCTAAATATCTATTTTGAGACACTGAGGTTGTAATCTAGCTTGATCCTCCTGCAAAAAGTTTACTGAGCAAAAGAGAAACTCTTATACCTTCGATGAGGTGAAAAGAGGAATTTATTACTTATATGAAGGATATCTATGGTGAAACGATGGGAGTTGAACTGAAAGAAAAACATATTATACTGGCTGGGATCAGAGGGTAAAGTAGTTGCCAGAACATTACTTCAGGTTACAGCGTCTAGTGGGGACAAGAATGTGTATCAAGAGGCGCTCTTAGGGATGGAACTTAGAATTAAGCCCACTACTAACATTGCTTTGAATAGATTCAAGTTCTATCTGAGAGCGCAAAAGGATGGGCAATTGTTTGATGAGTTTCTCTAAGCTTTGAGGGCTTTACCCATGACATGCAATTTGTTTTCCATGATGTATGAAATGATCAGTGATTAAATTATTGTCCATGTGTAAAATTTGAAACCTCAAGAGCAATTATGGATTATGGGTGACCCCAAGTTTCAAGATGCCATAGCTACTGCAAAGGCTTTATAATAATCAGAAAAATGGATGAATACTGGTAAATATACTAGTAAGGGGGAGACGTTGAATCTCTATGTGTAGTAAGGCATTATGAGGAGTTCCAAGGAAATAATCATGTAGGTACTCCACGCCACAACAATGCTGGCAATTGTAAAAAAAATAAAGAAGAGAAAAGCAATGCATGCTAAAGGTGTGGCAACAGTAATCAGACAGTCTCGTATGTCTGTTGTCCAGCAATAAACAAAGAATGGAAGAAATGGGTTCCCGTTGGGCATTTTGGGTGGGTGTGCAGGAACCTAAAGATTTTTTTTTTAAATTCAGGATAGGTGAAGGGCAAAGTAGTATATGCTATTGAGGTAGTGGAGCAGAAATTGGATGGCCGTATGAAAGGAGCATAGATGATGGCAGGAGTACTGTTTTATCTATTCAAGAGTGTTGGGAGGAACACAGAAATAAGGAGTAAGAATCCCACAAAGTGTGTAATTCGCATTTCTAGAGTAGAATTGGAACTTACAGCGGATTCTGGGTTTCCTTGGACAATAACTCAACAGTACTTTATGCAAATGTGGGTATCATAAGCGTGATTCAACTGTTACCATCTTATATAATAGCAGAAAGCTTTGATGGTTCAACTATTGATATGGATGGGTATGTGTGAGTAGAACTAGAGCTCAAGGGAAGATGTGCTCAAGTCAAGCACTATGTAGCTGTAAAGGGAGTGAATGTGTTGGGATGGAGACAACAATACATGTTGGGGATCATTTTAAATCCCCGTAGTAATGAACCAGTTACGCTGTTGCCTGAGAAACAAGTATTGTATATTGATGGAGGTAAAGAAGAAAGATGGGTGAGAGAGTGTTTTCCGATAGTTTTCAGTGATAAGTTAGGAAAGTTGGAACATTTTGTACACAAGATCGAGATTAAACGCTACAGGGTTCCTGTGAAACAAAAGTTAAGGGGAGTACTTAGAGGGAGGTGTTTAGAGGAATGTTACATGAGTTCGTCAAAAATGGTAAAATAGAGGAGAGAGAGTAAGCAGAATGGATGTTCCCCATTGTATTTGCTCGCAAAGCTGACCAGAAGTTGAGATGATGTGTGGCTTTGAGGGCTTTGAATACCAATATATTAGTGGATTGCCATCCACTACCTACCATCAATGAAGTCGTGTCAATGTTGTAAGGTTCCAAAGTTTTCACCATAGTGGATCTCAGGTCAGTTTACTATCAAGTATAACTTTCTAAAGAATCCAAGAAATTGACATTTATTACACCACAAGGGCAGTATCAATTTAACAGGATACCTTTCGCATTGGAATTTGCTTTCTCTGTTTTCCAGATTTTTCACATTTTCAGGGGTGTAAATGATTTTGAAAAATGCTTTCAGGATCACATTCTATTATTTTCAAGGAATGAAAAAGAACAAACAGAACATATATCTGAGGTATGCCATATATTAGGGAACCATGGTCTGACTTTGAAGGCATCAAAGTATAAAATGTTTCAGAAATCAGTGGCCTATTTAGGTCACACAGTTTGTCAGGTTTTGGAGTGGTGCCAAAGAGATCTAATGTAGAAGCCATTGCTAAGGAAACAACATCGGTCAACAAAGAGCAGCTGCTGTCTTTTGCGGAGATGTGCAAATAATATAGTACATTTATGAAGGACTTTGCCACCAAAATGGAACTACTGAAGGAGTTGTTGTGCTAAAATAATGAATGGTTGGAGAGACAGCAGTCGGCATTTCAGAACATAAAACAGAAGTGTGGAAGCTCCCACACTTAAGTCATTTTGCATGGGAAAAGAATGCATGTATGGGATATGTGGTGTTTTATCCCAGAAATGTGGAAAGGATGAATGGAATGTGGCATTTACATCATGTACGTTAAATGATACTGAAAGTGTTGTGTAGGCTCTCATTATTCTAATGAGAATACTGGATTTTGAGCAGCAACATCGTCCACCGTGTGGGAGACTGAGTCTGCCCCACTGTGGGTGACACTTGTAGCTCTAAATCAGGGTTTTACTCCGGCTAACAAGCAGTGCCTCGTCTCTACCAAGAGGTGGAGATGATTGGGCAGCCGAGCGCATGACATATCATGCTTCTCAGGGAAGTCGTGGTCACTCAAGTCGCATCTGGTTCTCTCATTCACACTTCGGTCTCATATATAAATGACAAATAAGAAGCAGTATAAGTTTTAATAACTGGTTTAATAAAACAACTGCATTTTAGATAGCAAAGCGTGAGCTGCAATAACCAGGACGACGCAACATGACAATATTAGAATGGTGACGAGGAGAGTGAAGCTATCATATTGTCACTAGGAGTTATGGACTATTTCCTATACAAGTCATAATCTGAGCACAGCATGTTAAGGTCTAATTCTGCCTTTCAGGTTCCCCTGGGAGGACATCAACCTTCATACCTGAGCAAAGGCCTGTAGTCTGCGTTAGCATTTGCAGCGAAGCATTCAGGGATCAGCATACAGTCGTGGTTCCCTGGCTGGAATCTCCCTCTTAACGTGTAATGGGACTAGGAAGTGTTTTTATAATAACACAGCTGATGTTCTAAGAAAATGTCTCTATGTAAGGATGTGTATTTTCTACAAATTTTGGAGACTATACTTCTACCACGTTCACCGGCAATGTACCAAACTGTGGCCTTGACTGAAGCACAAAGTGATCAAGAATGTCTTGTTTGAGAACACTGTGCCAGGCTAAGCAAAAGCAGTTAGACTGATGAAAAATAAAACAAGACCGTAAAACTGTTTATTGTAAAAATAACAATGCGAAGCCGAATAAAATATATCTAGATCAAAGTGCACAGCGGCCTAGTGTGTTAAACTAACGTGCATGGCGCTATAACTAAAATGGCTACACAACACCCTCCCCTTGTCGGTTAAAGTGGTTCAAAGCCAAAACTAAAATGTTATTGCTAAAAGCTCAACCTAAGATATATATAAAAACCAGGGCAATTTTGACAAGTTAAAAGGATACAACAGGCATACTATGTGGCAATTTAAAACATGAGCATGTGGCTTATAACCGAATTCAACGGATTTGTCCATTTAGAAAAGTTCCAAAATAAGTACGAGCCATGGAGAACAGGAGATCTTCCACTTTGGCAGGTGTCAGAACCGGAAAGTCTGCGCCAAAAATGATCAAGGAGCAAGTGTGTTCCATAGCCCCAGTGTCAACCAAGGCGGCATCCCGTGGAGTGCCCATTGATGAGTTGTTGGCAACTTCCTCCAGGAATTTCTGCTCTCTTTTTATCACACTTATCTACTCATCACTCTTATGTCATGTCTCTATCAAACTATCCTCCATTCTCACTCGGACTCATCCCAAATCCCTTTGACCACTTTCATCTCCTAAATATCTCTGCCTAAGCTCTTCCCTCCACCTCCACATCTAACTCACCAAACCTCACTCTACCTCTGTGACCTCCCACACAACCCTACTAAATTCTCCTGCATTCATCTCACCCTACTACTATGCTCTCCCTAACCCTTCCACATCCTCTTTCTCCTCCGCTCCCCTTTTATTCATCTCAAGCCTTTGGATTGAGTAAATGAAGGATAAACTCCCAACTAACACTTCTGGATTTCTTTCCTCCTCCACCCCTCCATTACTCCAGTCAATCTAACTAACAAACTCTCATATCCGCAACTCAAATTAACTCATAATAATACTAAAACTGTACTCCTTATTTAAATTATACTAATCCATCACTAATTCTTGTTGGGTACCGGAGTAGCGTGCTACTCATCGAAAAGCGCTTCGACGCCTCGTCAGGGGTAGTAAGCGCTATATAAATACGATTACAATTACAATTAGCTTCACGTAGCAAACGCAACCTCAGTGCGCATGTCTGATAATGAACCCTCAGCGAGAACATCAACAGATCAGCATCTATTGCTGGGGGGCGCTGCTGTGAAAGACAAACTTCCAGTGCATGTTCAAAAGAGCACCCGAGGCACCGGAACACGGGCTGCACACAATACAGAACCGGTCTGAATGACAAAGACCAGTCACACTCCAATTGCTTCAGGAGTGTTGCTCCAAAATGCTGCATCATACGCTCACGACACAGCTGCGCTGGTGGGAGTGCCGTCATTTCTCCTCATTGCGGCAGGACGGCCATTGCGAATAAACAACAGCAACAGCAGGATGCCAGCTAATAAAGCCAAAGTTATCGGAAATCCCACCAAAAATGCTACCGAAAATTGAGTGGATAGCTGAAGGTATCAAACCGAATATGGAGGAGAAGGTGTGATCGAAACCAGACCCAACAGCTTTAAAAAAAATTGCTATTCCAGTCGTGCTGGACGCATTAAATATTCATCCAACGAGTTCATCAAAGTAACTCGGAAAGTGTGCATTTAAGAGGGACTGTATTTCTGCTGATAATCTTGCCACTTGAAGTGCGTAGGTCTCGCGCGCAGATATAAGGGCCACATGCTTTTGAAACAGTAAAGCCTTAAGTCTACTCAACTTGTTAAAATTCACGTTTGATGTAGCAAAGTAAGGCCAAATATCAGCTACCTCCTTAAATTTAGTGGGGGGAAACAGTACGTTCCCGCAGCATGTAGCGACCTTAGACACCGAAACAATGTAAACTATTCCCGCCCGCATGCCACAACAGCCTTCACTATTGAGAAGGACGTAGCTGCCGTTTCAAAGCACCTGGAACGTAGGTCTAATCAAAGGGACTGGAACTCCCTTAAGATAACAAGCCAAGTTTGCAGCCGAGGCGTTACACGCCCCATGCAAGGACAGCTGTTTACAAATCATCGAATGGCTGACTTAAGTCTCGCAGTCACTACCGCTAAGAAAGACCTCTTTCATGCCATTGAAGCATTTGTACGAGAAGGGAAGCTCCCACACCTCATGAATGTAGCTATTTCCTAGTTTTTTATATCTGCCTACCGGAATGTGTTTTAAACAGGAGGTGAATTGTGTGGAAATAGGCAGATTAATAACGACATGTATTAACCACTCAGCCGATGGTATTTCGACCACGGTAAAAGGCAACTTTTCTAATTTCTCAATGTTAAGCATGACATAAGTCGCTTCCTTTTTAGCCATTAGTTGTTGTCGCGTTAGATTAAAAGAAGAAAATATCACCCTTGCACTGACGTGCTGCCATGGAACGCGACCCGCATTCAATGTTTGAAGCGTCCAACCCATCTGCATAATGAAGCTGATCTGACTCTGTCCATGGTGTAAGGAAGACATATCTGATTGTATGATGTCTATAGCAGAAGAGACAATGTTATTAAACGTATATATCCGGTCGGACAAAGTGTTATTCCCATTATCCACAACAGCTAATGCCTTTTTTACATTTTCCTGGTCTATTTCCCTTAACCGGGCAGCATCATCTTGTTGGGAAAGTTTCCAAATCTCATTGCATACTGCATATAAAAAACGCTTCTTACATGGTGTTCTAGGGCCTGACAAGAAATGTTGTAAGTCAGTGGAGTTAGACAGGAGATTGAGGTGTTCTTTAACCGCGTTCAGTGAGGATGATTTTAGCCACTGTTGGCATAATTTTCCCACACTATGGTGGTCATTACGACTTTGGCGGTATAAGGCGCTTACCGCCGTGCAGAAGACCGCCAATACACCGCCGCGGCCGCGGTAGACCGCCACAGCTATTATGACACACATCTCGGAATCCGCCGAAATTCAGACACCCACACAAGTCCGCCACACCAAAGGTCAGTGGAAAAGTGGCGGAAACAAATCCTCCACCTCCATGCCAACAGAAACACACCCATGCTATTACGACCCACGAATCCACGCGGCGGTCTTTCAACCGCGGTATTCCATTGGCGGTACACAGCGCTGCGCTCAAAATACACACATATTTACAAAACACAGCCACATTGGACATTTCGAAATACACACACCTGATACACATACACACACCACTCCCACACACCCAATACAATATAAAACACACACCCACATAACACACAAACCCCTACTACCATAATTTCTGAGAGAAGGCCAGAGAGAGACAGCACAGAATAGACAACCCCATCACACAGAGGCACACTACACCATCACCCACACAACACCCACGCACAAAACACCACATACCACTACACACACCACACTCATCAACACATACACCACCCCACACATCACACACACCACCCCATGGCACGCCAAAGACACCCCCGCTTCTCTGAGGAGGAGCTCAGGGTCATGGTCGAGGAAATCATCCGGGTAGAGCCACAGCTATTTGGCTCACAGGTACAGCACACATCAATAGCCAGGAAGATGGAGCTATGGCAAAGAATAGTCGACAGGGTCAACGCTGTGGGACAGCACCCAAGAAATAGGGAGGACATCAGGAAGAGGTGGAACAACCTACGGGGGAAGGTGCGTTCCACGGTATCCAAGCACCACATCGCGGTACAGCGGACTGGCGGCAGACCCCCACCTCCTCCACCACAACTAACAACATGGGAGGAGCAAGTCTTGTCCATCTTGCATCCTGATGGCCTCGCAGGAGTCGTTGGAGGAACGGACACTGGTAAGTCAAATTTCAACTATCATATCCCCCACCCTACCTGCATGCTATCACACACCCCCACCCTCACACCCTCCCCTATCACTCCAAATCCTCACCTATCTACCCATGACACCAACCACCCATCCCAACCCCAAAACCTGCATGACCTAACTAAGCATGGATACCCATCACTAAAGCATGCCCACTGCACAGACCCACAACACCCCCCAACTATCACCACCCAAGCCCCCACACAGGAATGCCTGCACTAGGGTACACGCACACCCAAACATTGCACATCATGAAACACACACATGCAATAATCATGTACTCATACCCCCGCAGGAACCCGAAGGAACGTCACCACACCAGAGGGTCCAGACAACACCACTCCACCCCCAGAAGAGGCCCACAGTGACGACAGCAGCTCTGCCCCACTGGATCTTGATGACCAGCCCGGACCATCGTGGGCCTCAGGACAGTCGGTTCCCCTTGCCCAGCCACAGCCCAACACCGAACTGCCACCCTCTGGGAACACCAGCACAGCACCCACCCAGTGGGCCCAAACCTCCCTACCCAGGACAGGTCAATCAGTGGTGTGTCCACCACTACAGGGCACCCAGGCGAACCCACCACCCCAACAACAACAGGGACCTGGGGGCAGTGGTAGTGGGCACACGGTCCAGGGGACGGAGGCACAGGAACACAGGGAAACTGGGAGGGCTGCTGTGCGACAGAGGGAGGACAGGCCAAGGGAACCTACTCTCAACGAGGCCCTCTCCTCCATCATGGGAGCATACCACCACTCCCAGGAGACGATGGCAACGGTACTGGCCAAGTTGCAGGAGACCCTGCGTCTGCAGGAGGAACAGTATTTGGGGTTCAGGGAGGAGCTCAGGACCATCGGCTCCGCCCCGGGCACCATTGTAGGGGTGCTGACAGACATTCAAAAGACCTTGAGGGACACCGTGGCACTCCAAGGGGCCCCTGACACTAGCCACGACGATGAAATGCCCACCACCTCCGCCGGCGCTAGTGGACAGGAGGCACCGCCACAGGACCAACACACCAGCACCCCATCCCCTGCAGACGGACCACCACCACGCAAGCGGGCCCTGAGATCCAGGAACAGGACAGAGCAAGATGGCAAGACCCCGCCAGGAAATAAGACCACCCTGATCATCCTCCCACTGTCCCACTTTGTTACCCTGTCCAAATCGGAACTGCCCCAGCTCCACTTCCAATGGCCAGATGTGCAATGTACCTGTGAGACTAATAGACTGGACTCTGCCATGGACATTCCTCCACTATCACCCATCCCCATTTCACAACCCCCCTTCATTGTTATGCACTTAAATAAACACCCTTGAAACACTAATAAAACTGGAGTCAGTCAATGATTGTGAACTTTGTATTGTCAATTACAGTGTTAAAAAAGGTTACCCATTGGAAGGCCAACATACCAATGTCACACATCACAAGCCTTTCAAGGGTGCAAGCTGTTGACACGTAGGTTACCACAATAGTGAAACTGAAATGGAAGGGGACAACTCAGTTAACAAATAGGGAGTAAAATGTAGGTACAGGATAGAGGAAGACGTGTGAAAGTTAATAATATGTGAAACATGAAAATGTACTCACCTGTGTCTCACTGAAAATATTGCTGTATGACTGACTCCCTGTTGTCGCTTTCATCTTAATCAGCTTCCTCCTCATCACTGTCCACAGGCTCCCCAGGCTCCTCCGCTGCAACAACACCGTCATCTGGATCATCCTCCTGCAGAAAAGGCACGTGGCGTCGCAATGCCAAGTTATGGAGCATGGAGCAGGCAATGATGATGTCGCACACCTTCTTCGGTGAGTAGAATAGGGATCCACCAGTCATATGGAGGCACCTGAACCTGGCCTTCAGGAGGCCGAAGGTCCGCTCGATGACCCTCCTAGTCCGCCCATGGGCCTCATTGTACCGTTCCTCTGCCCTGGGATTCCTCACTGGGGTCAATAGCCAGGACAGGTTGGGGTAACCAGAGTCCCCCAATAGCCATACACGGTGCCTCTGGAGTTGACCCATCATATCAGGGATGCTGCTATTCCGCAGGATGTAGGCGTCATGCACTGAGCCAGGGAACATAGCATTTACCTGCGAGATGTACTGGTCTGCCAAACAGACCATCTGGACATTCATGGAATGATAACTCTTCCTGTTCCTGTACACCTGTTCATTCCTGCGGGGGGGACCAGAGCGACATGGGTCCCATCAATGGCACCTATAACATTCGGGATATGTCCAAGGGCATAGAAATCACCTTTCACTGTAGGCAAATCCTCCACCTCAGGGAAAATGATGTATCTCCTTACGTGTTTCAGCAGGGCAGACAACACTCTGGACAACACACTGGAAAACATAGGCTGGGACATCCCTGATGCCATGGCCACTGTTGTCTGAAAAGACCCACTTGCAAGGAAATGCAGCACTGACAGCACCTGCACGTCAGAGGGGATTCCAGTCGGATGGCGGATTGGTGACATTAGGTCTGGCTCCAACTGGGTACAGTTCCTGGATTGTGGCGCGGTCAAACCGGTAGGTCACGATGACATGTCGCTCTTCCATTGTCAACAGGTCCACCAGCAGTCGGTACACCAGCGGATTCCGCCATCTTCCAATATGTCCCAACTGACGGTGCCTAAGAAGGACAACAGCGAAGAAACTGTCAGCATTCCTCCAGGTATGTACCCACAGTCACACACAAAACTACAACAGACAATTAACCCATCCGGGAAAGGTTTTGAGTGTAGGCCTCGGTATGTGTGGCGCAGTAGTAATTGAAGCCATGTGGGCCCCTGAAATGGCGGCTGCCTGACCTGGGACAATGGGATTGTGGGGTAACTGCGCTGGCGTTGGACACCGTCGCGGTAGGCGGTCGTAGAGTGCGGCGCAATGCTGCATTGGTTAACATTGGACCCTATGGGTCCCAGGAGCCAATGAACAGGTGCGCCGCCGGTGATGATGCGCACCACCGCGGACGTCACCGCCGCGGACATCACCACCATTTTCTATCTCTTCAATCACTAGATACCTGACCTTCGACAGGAGAGGACCTACACTTCTAGTGCTGCTGTGACCTCGGTCTGGAAGCGACGATGGCTGCTGCGTCTGGGGATAGGGCCCCTGCCTTCACTGCACAGGAGTTGGAGAAACTTGTGGATGGGGTCCTCCCCCAGTACACGCTACTCTACGGTCCTCCAGACTGACAGGTTAGTACACAGGTAGCACGTTGGATGGGCTAGGCTTGGGAGGAGAGGGCTGGGTGGATGAGGGAAGGGGGCAGAGTACATAGAACAGTTATGCATGGGGATGAATGGGCCACAGGGATAGAGTTGGGAGGGGGCCAATCACAACGACGGTGCAGTAGGTAATGACTGTCCTCTTTCCTTGTGCATGCCATGTAGGTCAGCGCCCACCAGAAGAGGGACTTTTGGCGTGCCATCGCCAAGGAAGTCCGGACCCTGGGGGCCCACCAGAGACGGGGCACCCACTGCCATAAGAGATGGGAGGACATTCGCCGCTGCAGCAAGAAGACGGCGGAGGCTCAGCTGGGGATGGCCTCCCAACGTGGGAGGGGTGCCCATCGCACCATGACCCCCCTGATGTTCCGGATCCTGGCGGTGGCCTACCCGGAATTGGATGGGCGCTTAAGGACATCACAGCAGACACAAGGGGGTGAGTACTACCTCATCATATGGACTTTGCGTGCAGTGGAGGTGTCTGGGTGGGGGTGGTGGGTTGTGGGTGTCCCTAGGCCAGGCCTAGGCCAGGGCGAGTTAGGTAGGCAAGGCCCCTCCATTATGTAGGCCATGTGGCACTCTACCCCAGCTCAAAACAGGGGGAAGTTGATGTATAGTTGCCCCTTTGCCATCCATGTGGGCAGATTACTACCATTGCCATGTAGGCCATTTCCCAGAAATAGCATGTGCAGAGGTCAGGAGCACGGCGTAATGCATGGGGCTGCTGCGTCTGTCTTGTCCGCCAACGGTAGCGGAATGCCATGCACTAAAACTCTCTTTCTTCTGTCTCCCCCCTTTTCCCTGCTCTCCCTGTCCTTTTGTACATCAGCATCAACAGGCGGAGGTACAGTGGCACCGGAGCACGAGGGAGCTGCATCCCACATGGCCATGGAGGGCCATACCACAGACTCTGAATTCACCTGTGGGACGGAGGGCGAGGGGAGCTTCACGTCGGCCACCAGATCACCAACCAGCGACTCGGACTCGTCCGCCGATGGGAGCTCCCCTGTGGTGGCAGCACCATCTGTGCGCCCCACTTCTACAGGAGCCGCCACCTCCCCTACCAGCACCGCCCTCCCAGCAGCCCCTCAGCGTGTGTCCCGTGCCCGCTCACCCAGGAGGGTGGGCATCACCTTCGCCCCAGGCACCTCAGGCCCTGCCCCAGTCACCCCTGCTGCCCTCAGTGAGGAGGCCACTGACCTCTTCAGGTCACTCACTGTTGGGCAGTCTACCATTGTGAATGCCATCCAGGGTGTAGAACGAGAGTTGAAACACAGTAATGCATTCCTGGAAGGCATTCATTCTGGTCAGGCTGTCCTTCAGCGAACCCTGCAATCTCTGGCTTCAGCACTGATGGCAGCCATTGTCCCTGTGTCCAGCCTCCCCCCTCCAACCTCCTCCACCCAGACCCAATCCCCTGTACCCCAGCCCATCCTAAGCACACCTACAGACCAGCAGGCACACAAGTCAACACACACAAGTAGCTCAAGCAAATATAGGCACCACACACACCACAGGCACTCACACAAGCATCACACCCATACAGACACAGCAACACCCACTGTCTCCACTGTGTCCCCCTCCTCCTCTTCTCCCTCCTCCCTCCCAGTCTCGTCTACACACACACCTGCATGCACCAAATCTACAGGCACTAAGACTTGCACCAGAACACCCAGCACCACAAGCCGCTCACCTGCACTCACCACCTCCACTGCCGTTTACACGTCCCCTGTGTCCTCTCCCAGTGTGTCTGTGACGCCCCCTCCCAAAGTACACAAACGCCGGCAATCACTCACCCAACATCCATCCACCTCACGACAGCCTCCAGTACCTGCACCCAAAACACCTAAAGTGACACCT